>NC_083766.1:54227170-54572170 GCF_963514075.1 Conger conger | reverse complement strand
AATCCCGTCCAAACAGGGCAACAGTCAGGGTGTGGGAGGCAATATGCAGAACAAAATAGTTTTTTGTGCACTACACATCAAGGAATTTCATGTGGACACATACAGACGGAATGCAAACAGAACGTTACATCTGGACAGGAACTGTCTGTGTGGCTTACTTTGTTCAGCTGAAACACAGCTCGGTTGTGCCCCAGGTCTCGTTACAACCCTGTCCGTGTGGAAGAGGCTCTCCTCTCAGAGATAACGGCCCATTCCAAGCACGAACCTTCATCCTCGGGAACTCCTGCCTCTCTCAAATTTGATTTTAAATTGGATCGTGTTGAACTTGTCTCGAGCAATCGCCATATTTTAACGATGATATGAATTGTGTTAGTCGTTATAAATACACTCTGTTATATACACTCTGACGCTCCGGATAAAGCATCTTATATACAAGGGCGAACGGAATGAAAGTCTTAAGTAATTCAGTGCTTGTCAGGTTTGATAACTTAAATGCGAGTGCATTGTAACAGACTGCATTCTTCATCAAGGCCGAGAGGGCTCTCAGGAGCTATCCATAACCTCAGGTCTTTCGGCTGCGCCTTATAAAAGCCAATTAGCTCCTCTGAAACACTAATTCTTACTGTAAGGATGGGCCGTGGCGTCCCGGGCGTGCCCCAGATGCAGTTTCCGAGGGGATAGACGACCTTTTCACCCCCTCGGAAATCGGAGCGCAGAATTATTTTCCGTGTCTGCGCTCTAAATTGCAGGTCAGCAGACAATCTGAAAATGGTGCTGTGATTGAAATCCAGGGACTATTTCATGTTTCAGCTGGGATGTGTTGACATATAACACCAACACTGACGGGGGGGAGGGGGAAATCAAATCAGGGAATTGGGCTTCCTTGTAATTACTATTTAAAATGAGGTCTCCGCCGTGGTTGGTTCCTGGCAGTAAACTGATAGATGAAAAGGGGGAACAACAGCAGTCAATTACTGCAGTGCATGAATAACCTAAACTAATTAAGACCTTGGGCTACAGTGGGAAATGAAACGGTGGCCTCTGGGTTGATAATATTCTCCCCCCCCGCCTCAGTCCCTGTGCGTGTGTGTGTGTGTGTGTGTGTGTGTGTATGAGCGTGTGCATGCGTGTGTTTGTACTCTGTTTATCTGACCCTTGTTGTGCCTGCTCAGTCAGATGGCCCTTTCTGCTCCATGTATTGGTATAGTAGGCTGTGCAGTTTCTATGCTGTTGGCCATGGTCTGACAGACCTGAATTTGTACACTCACTGAGCACTTTATTAGGTAGACCAGTAAACCAGTTTGTTAATGCAAAAATATGTAATCAGCCAATCACGTGGCTGCAAATAAAGCCATAAACGCATGCACACATGGTCAAGGAGTTCAGCTGTTTTTCAGTTTGAATGTCACTTTGACTGTGGAATGATTGTTGGTACCAGACAGGGTGGTTCAAATATCTCAGAAACTGCTGATCTCCTGGGATGTTCACACACAACAGTCTCTTGAGTTTGCAGAGAATGGTGCGAAAAACTAAAAACATCCAGTCAGAGTAGCTCTGTGGGCAGAAACGTGTTGTTAATGAGAGAGGCCAGAGGAGAATGGCCAGATTGGTCAAAGCTGTCAGGAAAGTGACGTTATTAATGTAAATAACCATGCATTACAACAGTGGTATTCAGAAGAACATCTCTGAACACAGAATGCATTAAACCACTAAGTGGATAGGGTACAGCAGCAGAAAACCTAAAGTCTAATAAATACCTAATAAAGTGCTCAATGAGTGTATATACATCACATTACTGTAGCAGTCACTTATCCTATGCTACTTGCTAGTTTCTTTTAGGGCATGTTTTTTTTCCACTCAGCTTGATTATTTATTTGCAATTTTGTAACTTAGTTCTCGTAAGTCAGTCAAATTGAGATTCCTTAGACTCAGCATTCAATTATAGTGCTGTTTGGATCAGCTGCTGATCAGGGTCTTGGGGACTGGCATTTAACTAGTTATTAGCTGTGGTGCATATTATCTTGTCCAATGATGGTGTGACGACAACCTTCCTGTTGCCATTAAAATAAGCAGGAAATGGTGTCTCCTGCCTGATTTCTGATCTCTCTTACTCTCTCTTACTATGTGCCTCAGGTCAGCAGTTTTATTTTAGCTGTGGACTCAGCTGATCTTAAAGAACTTCCTGGGGTTAGCCTAGCTTTTGGAAGCCTACCATTTCTCAAGGTGTTGTGTTTAAAGTAAAAAAAAAAAAAAACATACCTAAGCTGGGTCACCTGTGCTACCAGAGGCAGCCTTGGGTAGTCTTTGTAAGTCTATTTCTTTCCTAAATGATTGGCTTTCTGTTCTTGTTACTTAAAGTTAAACCCTCCTCCTGGCCATTCACTTTTTAACCCCTAATTAAGATTTATTTGGAACCGAAGAAGCATTTGTTTATTGTACATTAAAGGGCCATTTGTTCATTAATGTTTATTGAAGAGGCATTTATTTAATGCAACATTTTTATTATAAAATTATGCATCCTTGGTTTGAGTGGGTGGGAGCTTGTGTTGAGACTCCTTCCTGGTGAGCTGGGGTTTAGCGATAATGGTACAGCCACAGTACAGTCCAGTAGTGCATGCAGGGTTGCTTTAGTCAAAATGGCTCCCAGTAGCTTTGCTGCACAGACACTATGGACTCTTTCCAATTGCTTATTTTTCACCTCTTTTTCTTTGCTATAGCCCTTTTCCTACTAGCTCCACCCATCGTGAGAGGCTAGAAAAAAAGGCTGAATCCAATCCCTTAGTTTTCACCTTTTTTTCTTTTCCTTGCTCCTGACCTGGAAATCGATCGAGGTCCACCATCTTTAAGGACCATTTCAACCCATTAAATGTTCCTACTAGGTTCTAGAAGTAATAGTTAGGAACTCCTGAAACGAGCGCATTTTTTCGGAAATAAATAAATTGCATTTGCCTAATTCACATTTTCTCGCCTCTTCTTCAAGCCTCTCCATATGAATTTGAACTTACTTGGTGGTGACTTGAAATTGTTAGCTTGAGTTTTTTATTTAAAAAATCATTACAAAACTTTGAGCTCAAGGGCACAGAACATGGCAAACGGTTGTAAAACCCCATACTAACCCAACAACAGAATTTAGTGTGGGCCGAAGGTATCTGCGTGCTTGTCCTTCTGGTGTTGCTAAAAGAATATTAGTAGGGTTAAATATTAGTGGCCGCTATGTGGGGAGTCTAGATCAACCAATAAATAAACGATACAAAGACAGTTGTACCACTCTGCCTCTCTACTGGTCCGGGCTGACCAAGAATCTCCACAATAGGGCCAATACATACACCTTCGTTATCTGACTCTATCTGAATAATAATTTTGATTAGTTATCTACCTTTGGTAGATGTCTTATTTATAATTTTGACTTGATCGCTATAGGAATCCTGTACTGAGATGTACTCTTCTGAACAGTCCTCTGCAGGTTCCACCGCATGTCACATTGGCTGTTATGTGAATGTCTCACGAGCTGGCTAGATATCTGCAGTCATTTCAGAGGTCGCAGGATAGAAGTTGCATGCAGGCCTTTGATGTTGACCATTCAAATGGGTCCACAATGAACCATCTGGCGTTTATAACCATTTGGAATTTGGAGCCAGGCCTCCCCAGGTAGCGATTTGATCGGGGGGTTGAGGCACATGGCTTTCACTGGGACAGAGTTCCACACAGTTTCCCCTTGGTTCTTGGACGGTTATGATGTCCTAGGTATGCTGTTACAGAAATTAGACCATTGCACCAGTCGCACTGAAACAATCAGAATAATACCAAACATGAATATTATCTAAACTGACTTTTCCATGAAACATGGAAATGCTTTATGCCTACTTTCAGTGAAACTGAGGAATGATGGAGATGTGAGAGGGAGGGAGTAATGAAGGGGGGTCCAAGAGAGTAATGTCTGGGCCCAGCAGGTGGTGCTTTCTCAAACCTTCCCGTGCCATAAAGGATGTCGCACCCTGATCGAAATGTGAGAGGAGGGGGATTTACAGGGGGTTCAGGAAGACAGCTGTTTTGGGAACAATGCATGAGTTTTTCCCCCACAGGCTCCTGCCCGTATGGGTGCTGAGACGGTGGGAGCTAACGGTATATGCTCCTGGGGTTAAATTACTTCACAGCCACATATTGCCACCATACCAGAGGAAGCCAGCAAGCTGACCAGCGCACTGAGTGACAATGCCAGATTTGAATCATCTCTGCCTTACACTGTTACATCTGTCAATAGACTGAACAGACAGTATGCTAAGTAGTCATAATGTTCAGGACATCACTGTAGACATTAGCTGTGGTTGGACTGGGATAGGTAGGGAGCTGTGAATTGGAATCCATCTGTCCTGAGATGTTCATCCTTTGACTGATCTAAGGAGACATTCAGCTATAGTGATGGCACTAAAGAAATTCTCTCCAAAACAGATTTATGATGCTCATATTGTACAATAGAAAATGCACAGAACAGATGCTATTTTGCTCCTCCAATCTGTCCTCCTTGTTCATTGTGGTGTGTAAATTGTCAAGCTCCCATGTCCTAATAGGTATAGTACATGCAAACAATGTATTTTATCCATCAACGATTGATAGAAAACCATATTCTTATTTACATTCACAGTGAAAGCTTTCCTTGTTTCAGGCCCTCTCTTTTGTATAAGAAAGACGTTATGAATAAATAATGTCAAGCATTATGCACCTGAGGAATTTATCATAATATGTCTGTTTGGTTGGAAAATTAACAGAAACATGTACTGTATCTAAGGAAAATATATAAACGCTACCTTTAAAGCATTTATGCCTCTACAGGTCTCTGTTACGGTGCAGTAATAGTTTTGAATAGATTGTGGTTAGATTACAGGATTATTCAGGAAAGGGTTAATGAACCTGTTTTTCTTTTATCCTCTCAACTGTGTCGACCCTGTACTTCAAATAAAACTTAAACAATTAAGCTCTGACCTTGTCATGCCAATTGCACCCAATTCAAATCATGTCTCATAATATCCAGTTTGCTGGGGGAATTATGGGAATGCTGTTTTAGGATTGTCAAATGTGCAGGTAAAATATCTGCAGAGAGGGGTGCTAAGAGGTGTGAGGAATTCTTATGTGATGCCACGGAGCTGTGATTTGCTCTCAGCTGTGGGCTCAGCAATAACACTTGTGATATATTTAATTTCGGCACTACATGCCGTGGATTAAGTCTGTGGGGCGCTGCATCCAGTTTCCTGAAAGGCTGCAGACACATCTTCTGCGATCAAACTTTAACTTTAACTTGGCTGGCCACGCAAGCACGCAATGCCAAGACAACTCCCGTATCCTCTAACTGGAAAGCAGACTGGGCAGAGAACGGGCACAAAACACTACTACATGTTCTAATGTTACACATTCATCATCATCATTGTGCATCAAACATGTGCATCATCATATTAATCATCATCAATGTACATCGCACATGTGCATCATCATCTTCATCATCGACATGCATCACACATGTGCATCATCATCATCAACATGCATCGCATATGTGCATCATCATATTCATCATCATCATCAACATGCACCACACATGTGCATCACCATCTTCATCATCAATATGCATCGCATATGTACATCATCATATTCATCATCAACATGCATCGTATATGTGCATCATCAACATGCATCACACATGTGCATCATTAATGTGCATCACACATGTGCATCATCATATTCATCATCATAAACATGCAATACTTGTGCATCATCATATTCATCATCAACATGCATCACACATGTGCAACATCAATGTGCATCACTCATGTGCATCATCATATTCATCATCAACATGCATCACAGGTGCAACATCAGTATGCATCACTCATGTGCATCATCATATTCATCATCATCAATGTGCATCACATATGTGCATCATTATCACTTCATATATGTGCATTATGGAAATTATCGATTGCAGTTCACCCAGTCATTTCCATTGTGTTTCTCACATGTTCAAATCTTGATTACAATTAATGTATCATGTAACCCTAATGTGCATCATCATCAATGCATCCCAGTCATCATCATACATGTGCATCATCTGCCAAAACACTCATAACACATCAGAAGAGCGCTGAAGGTATTTTTTACTTTTGAATCTACATTGGGAGATGGATGATTGCAGAAATGTAGTGTGAATATATGGAGCAATACCACAACTCTTGTGAGAAATAGTTTTAATGCCTCTGCTCCACTTGCACCAAGCTAGAGTGTCCTCACTTCTCAACCAGCGGCATTAATTCATCCCTAGCCAAGGTACTCACTAATAAGAACCCTGTGTGTAGAGATAGCCATAAGGCAGAAAGCCTGGCTTCTTAAGATTAGCAGTGGTGGTGATGCTGGCTTTGGGTCCCTGTACACTTTCACTGCGATGCAGAGTACATTCTGGTGGAAAATGGTCAAAATGGCTGTCCATTTCTCAGGTACAGGTTTGCATTAGTGATGGTCGAGGTAAGATCCCTCCCCTCCTTTTACTGCACAGCGCTGAGAGCAGGAGATTATAACCATCAGTGTCATTTAGCAAGCAAACTATTTCAGGCTGATTTACAATGCAATCGCAATGGTGCTTTACACAGGATGTAGGTGGAATTGTAAATAGAAGATTTCAAACGTTGATCAGGAGCAGCAGTTCAGCGGGCAGAAATGCGTTGTTAATGAGAGAGGAGAAGGGCCAGACTGGTTGAAGCTGACAGGAAGGTGACAATTATGCAAATAACCACAAATTACAACAGTGGTATGCATAAGAGCATCTCTGAACACACAACGCATCAAACCTCTAAGTGGATAGGCGACAGCAGCAGAAGACTAAATAAGTCTAAAAACTAAGTCTAATAAATACCAAATGAAGTGCTCACTGAGTGTATATAGTGCAGTTCTCATGAGTGACAGGTGTACATTTGTGGCAAAAAAAACTCAACTGCAAGCTAACACTAATGACTCAGAATTGGCCAGAAATAGTCAGCTAAAAAGTTGGCCCTTTTCTGGATTGTAGTCTGACAAGGACATGTGATTAATCATTAGGATATTCAAATATACAAATCACTGGCCAATGTCGGCTGCTGGAGTGATGCATTAGGTGTATCAAACTGGATGCTAACGCTGCTTGTTGACACTGAGTCATTTTGAACCTGCCATAAGTCGCTTTCCACCGCATGTAAAAACCATCTGTTGAGGAAAAACTCATTGCAATCTTCAGAACGCTAACTCTGGTGGTCGACTAATGACACATCGGCGGGGCCACGCAGTGTGGTATTGCTGGAGGAGCGCTGGCTGCCGATAGATTAGCGGAAATGGGCTGACTGCATCGCAGCCAAAAATGTGCCTCTGTTACAGACCGTGAGCCATTGTATCCATCAATGTCCAACAACGGACCGACGCACTCATACTTACAGGGTGTGTGCGCGTGATTGTTTAATACTGCCAGAAATTGCAATCTTCCTATTGTTTTTTTTTTCCCCCACATCTCATTCAGTTGCTTGACGGGAACTTAAATAAGCACAAAACAGGCTGTCATCACAAAGACAAAAAAAAGAATAATACGCAAGGCACAGGCAATATGCGACAAAGCCTTTTTTTTTTCTTTTTTTTTTTTAATCAGCCCATCTTTCACTACTGATCTAATTTAGCAGGTGACCTGATTCCCTCCTCCTCAAACCTCCTTAAAGCAGCCTCTCTGGTAATAACATCTTCGAGTCCTTAACAATCCCAAATGCAATTCCTCATATGGGAATTCCGAGAAATAGCATTTGGTTTATTGTTTTGCATTAACCGCTTCGGAATCAGAGATATACTCAAGCATCGCGGTCCAGGCAAACACTGCCTGCTCCATAAAACGTTATCCGCATATTCTTTTGGGAACCTTTTCTGAGTGAACTCTCATAACTATTGCTGAGTTTACTGTGTGTTATTATAAAATTAATTATTCCTGCACATTTATGTTGTGCTTTATTTTGTGTGCTTAGGACATACAGCCCTGCTAGAAATTCCAGATTAAACCAGCCAAAGCTGGTCAAGCTGGGTCAAACCATGTTGTTGATACTTTTGTCTGGTCGACCAGTTGGTCACACACTGACCAGCCCATATAGTCAGCTAGTCTGCCAGTTTGACCACCAGGTTACTCTACCAGTTTAACCAGCTAGAACTGTTGAAAACACAGCTTAAACCCTTTTAGAATCCCAGCTGGTCTTTTCAGCAGGGGAGGTTAAAATAAAGGATGTTCTGGCAAACAAGCAACTAAAATAGAGGATCTTTTAAAATAAACTCTCAGACCCTCAGGCGTACAGTAAACCCACTTGGTGGTGGACGTTTAAAATGTTTATTCCACAAACAGCACAACACATGAACCGTGCAGTCCCTGCTGCGAGCCACATTTCCAAGGCAGCCCTATTTACCAATCAGAATGCAGCATTTTCCCATGACTGCACAAACGATTTGCTTTTTCAAAATATAACCAAACCTAAAATGTGGTTACTTCACCACATTTTGTTCATAAACGCAAATTGAATGGTCCCCTGTTCATCAGTCTCACCAGCGAACTGCCTTAAAAATGTCCCTTGCTCTTAAAATAGTCATGTTTCAGTTTAGTAGAAATGGCAGCTTCACTGAAGGGCATTAAACAGCACAATTGCGAGATTTGAAACACGCAGCGTTTGCTTCAGAAAGCAAAGTCCCCCGCTCACACACCCATCCCCGTTCCGCTGAGGAAAAATGAAAGTGACCCGCTCAATTAGCTATTGTGCTGCTTTTCTGCTCTCTTTGGATTGAGTTGAGCTGAAGTATGCTTTGAGAGCACTCGTAGGATGATTGTTCGTGCATTCACAATGCGGCCATCCTGACAGCCCCAGCTCATGAAGTGTAATATTGTCTTTCTGTGCTGAGGCAGACAGTGCCCTGTACTTCCTCCTTTCCTCTTTCACATTCTTCCTCTAACCAGTCTGCCCCATTTTATTTTCTCTTCGCTATGATGTGTAATCGTTGTGAGCCATCACACTCTGAAATTTCAGCGATCAACCTCTATCTCGACCTCCCCTCCGACGTCATATTGTAAAAGTAAAAGTATTGGGACAGTGACACTTTTGTGGCGATTTGGCTCTCAGTACTCCAGCACATCGGATTCGAAATGAAACCGTAAATAATGAGGTTCGAGTGCAGACTGTCAGCTTTAATTTGAAGGTATTTATATCAATATTCGGTGACCTTTGTTGGAATCACAGCTCTTTTTACACACAGTTCCCTCATTTCCGGGGAGCACACATGCGCAGACCCCTATACACTGCCATGTATCATGTCTTCTTTACTGTCCTGTCTCATACACATTTTATATGGTTTTTAATACTAGACATTTACTGCTTTAAACAGACCCAGCTCTCCAAACCTGCCACTTACCAGTGAGGTACTTAAAGAAGTACTTATCAGTCTCTATGTTCACATCTATGCAGGCCATATTCACTATTTTATATCTATTTAAAATATCATCCCTGTGTGGAAAATTGGAAGAATTTTGCCGGTTTGTTCCCTGAAGCCTCCCGTATTCTGTTGAAATGATCAGAAGCAGAGGGAGTAGCAGGAAACAGGGGCATGAAGACGAAAGAGAACCTCATTGGTGTGCTGAACTGTAACCCCCTTTTTCCATCCTGTGCTGATTGGCTCAGTGTGAACAGGAAGTCGCTCACAGATTCAAACCTCCTGCTCAGTTGTTCCCAAACGGGAACTTCCTCAGCAGTCGAAGGATGGGTCTGTCTATCTGGAGATGAGGGATGCATCCCAGTGCTTGAAAAAATGGTCCTACATGAGAGCTATATAACTCCTTCACAAGCACTACATAAGCATTCATAAGTGCTTTTGTAAATATCCGCAAATAGGCAAATGTTGTGTTATGTCAACATTGATGCAGTAAATGATATTACCTTGAAATGACACAATGTATGTCATCGATGTTGGTATAATATATCATATGCCTATGTGAGGTTCGACATAAGCACTTATGAATGCTTATGTAGTGTTTATGAATGTGCTATGTAGTGCTCATGAATTAGTTATATAGGGAAATGTATTCCCTTTTCCTCCACTCATGTCGTCTCCCCATCCCCCTGGGGGGCTCCATGTCTCTCTGGGCCGTTGATGGGGAACGATCACAGAAATAGATCCATTCTGAATGGAAACTTGAAAGTAAAAATGCTGAATAGAGTTCAGCAGTGATGTGAGTACACAATTTATTCTGTCAATTAATTCTGTCACAATGTATTCTGTCAATTAATAGAAACTAGCAGCCTAGCAGACAAGAGAAAGGTATCGACTTGGAACAGCAGCTTGAAAAATAAGGTGAGACTGCAATTAGCATGTTTTAAATTAATCATTTGTCTCTTGACTCCCTTTATACATTCTAAATTCACAGTCTCTCTCAACTCAGTTATGCAGAAAATGTTTGATAATTATAGAGAAACCAGTTAGTACAAATTCAAAATGATGAATTATTGTACATGTAGGCTGTAGATGTATTTTAATTTGATATATTAATATGGATACGTTGCTTCATGCACATATAGCCTCAAGGTGGGCTGTCGTTGCTAATGGCTACATTTAAATTTATTCGTTCTGAAATTTCACAGAGAAATTAAATAGTTTATCGTTTCTTTTCAAATTGGTGTCCTGGGAGCTCACACCAGAGGTGGAAGCGTGAAGAAGTAAGTTGAGAGAAAAAGATTGAAGGCAAGAAGTTAATTACTGTAAGTGCACATTGTCTTATTTCTCTTCACCCAAAACCAGAAACGTTAGACATAAGATGTTGTGGTCATACAACAAGTTGTTTAGTTAAAAAATGTCATAATTGTATATGGTTATTGTCTATATGTAAGTTCCTGTCATCAGAATTTAACATAAATGGACACCTTTATTAATGGACATTTTCTTGATTACATTCATGGGAGGAAATTTCATCCACCAGCAAGAAATGCAGAGAGCTGACAATTCTATTTTTTGACAAAATGATTTCGGAGAGCCCCTGGAGGTGTAGTGGAATGCTGGTATTTTAACGTACTCCTTAAATCCGTTGGCCTCTCCGGGAATGCTGCGTCCACCGCTGTTGCTTTTGGGATGTCAGGTATAATCACGCTGTGCCACGCTGCTTCGGTGTAACTATAACTGATGTGCTCGATAGCCCTGCGCCTTAGCCCACCCTGACAGGCCCGACTGTGGGGCCTCTGCCAATCAAATCATCTCTCTCGCTTACATCATAAAGGCTGCCCTTCAGTGCATCCTTGTTTAGACGCGGCGGTGGAGAAGTCATCATTATTTCCATGGCAACCATTTCATTATGGAGTGAAATCTGCGCCTGGATGCCTAGGTCCCTTAAAACTAATGAATTTTTATATAAATTGATTTTTCAAAACAACTTAATTGGCTCTCCTTGTAATTACACCCCTCATACCTCTCCGTTGGTTATCAGCTTGGTAAGGGGAAGTTGAAACAAATGTGCCTTTTCTTGTTTGTTTTCAACAACACTGAAGAAATAGACGGAAAAAGGTATTTAGACCACTTTGATCACGCAGTAATGCAGCTTGGTGGCTCGCATTTCGTCGCTCTGTTAAAAAAACAGGCATCTGTTAATGCTAGTGCAATCAGGTGTCACAAACACCTTCAACTGAGTCATTAAAAATAAATAAAACACTTCCACTTGATTTCATGCTCCAGCCAGATGGGTCTTCCTCAGGCAAAGCCTGTCCTGTTAAGAACTGGATGAGGAAGGCTCCTAGAAGTAAATGCCGCCTCTGTGCATATTTCACATGATTTAAACCCTTTTTCCCTCCCTTGAAAACTCAGTGCAAGCACTAGAGCACCCAACCCTGTTCCTGGAAAGCTTCAATCCTTTTGGTCTTCATTTCAACTCCATTTTGGCACACCTGGTTCTACTAATTAGCAGCTCAATGAGATATCTAGCTGTTGAATGAGTTGTGTTTTGTTACGGTTGGAGTGAAAATCTACAGGACTGTAGATCTCCAGGAACAGGGTTGGACAGCCCTGCTCGAGCTGTTGAATTAGGTGTGTTTTGGTTAGGGTTGGAGTGTAAACCAACTGTAGATCTACAGAAACAGGGCATCAAATAAATAACTGAAATAAAAGTACATTTTTGTTCTTTAAAGAACACATTTCCCAAGTGTACCCATTAGGCAGAATAATGTTCCATTTGGGAACTAATGAGTACATTTTACAAGCAAAAAAGGTACAAATGAATTGTGTATTGCAGGGGTGGGATACAACTTTATGTACCTATAGGGTCCCGCCTCAGAGACAAGAGGTTGTATCTTTTTAAGCACTTTCCATACCATTCTTTCAGAGTGAACTCACCATCAGCCTCAATGCAATTGCATCACTCGCCAGTGGCTTCACACACGCAGCAGAGTTTGGGTGGAAACCATAGGAACTCCAGAGTGGCTTGAAGTGGACTGCTTCTATCAGTCTCTCCTTTTACTGCCTCTTCACATCAGATTGCTGTTACGCCGTTAGAGCAGATCTTTCTCTCACTTTGCTCTGTCATGTTTTGGGGATTTATAATAATTGGTTGAAAAGAAAAAAACCTACCATAAGCGGAGAAATGGCTTTGGCGGACGAACGCAGCGTGCACTAAATTTCCGAACCACGCTTGAATGTGCACCGTGTCTAGCGGACTTTTCTGCAGGCATCGACAAACAAGTTGGAGACGGTGTCAGAATGAAAAGGTTAATGGACTGTTTTATCAGGTTAGCGGTGAGAAATAGCTTTAGCCAAAGAAACTTGGTGCAAGCAAATACATGAGGAGCCAGAATGGGGAAAGAACAAATGTGTGTTTTTCACTTATCGGAGAGGCACTTTGCTGAGGACAAGGTGTTAAGATTACTTCAAAAAGCAAAATCGAGTAAAGCTTTGATCGAGTCCCCAGAGGTGTGTGTGTGTGTGTGTGGGTGATGGAAATCTGTGGTCAGTGCAGGGAGGGGGTGGGACTGTGGATGTACAAGGGGGAGACTAATCAAAGCGACCGGCTTCAAAAAAACTCATCAGCATGAAAGGAAAGAAAAAAGGGAAAGTAAAAAAGAAAAGAAAAAGAGCGAATGTGAGAATGGCAGAAGCGCCAGCACCAGGGATTGCTGCCCACGCACTTTTCAGCAGAGCCAAATACCAAGAGGTCAGAGGGTAATGCGGAAGTATACACTGGATCAGTGTATCCTAAATGAGTTCACTTGAGCCTGTGACCTGCAGTGTATTATCTGCAGTACTGCAATGGCAGGTGAGAAAATGTCAATTTCTCCATAAAATGCCTTCTGTGTGTGTGTGTGAGTGTGTGTGTGTGTGTGTGTGTGTGTGCGCGTGTTTGTGTGTGTCATGTGAGCATGTGGATATGTGTGTATGAGATAACTTTATCAAGTATTCTATATCATAAAAGGTTATTTGATATATCTGAATAGTCAATATATATATACAGTATATATATACACACACACAGACACATTTATACAGTACCTCCTGCATGATTCATTTTTTCTATTTTTTCGGATTGATTAATTTATACATCTATGTAGATAACCTTATGTAGTGCATTAAAGCCAGTAGAAGAAAGAAATGTCAAGTATAAATAGTGAATAAGCAAAGGCACTGAACCCACTGACCTAAGATTCAGTTCAGCTCTTTCAAAAGTGACACACACACACACACACACGCAAACTGTAAGCATTGAGCCTTCAAACTGCGCATCCAATCAGTTGTAATTACAATTTTGGACAATCCATTCTATTTGTGAGCAAATGTATGTGCCCTCTGAGAGAACAGCAGTTGGACTACTGGGTGGCTCATCTGTTAAGGCACTGGGCACCACAGTCTGGTATCAACTCAGGACTGTTGCCAGTGGCAACTATGAATAGCAAGGCAAAGCACGATTGGTTATAGCATTACCCGGGGATTGGACTGTTTCAGGTGACTGGAATGACAGTGCCTCATGGTGTAACAGCGACCTCTGCTGGTCGGTCAGAGGCCGACCTGTTGAGCTACACATTAGCAGTCCTCCTCCAACTCATGTTTGTGTGAGCCTGACTTGTGAACTGCAGTGTGATAAGAAAGGCCAGTAGGTATGCCTGCTTTAGAGGAAAGCAGGTACGTGATCTGCACTATACGTACATTTACATTTAAATGAATAAAGAGGCGGGGGGTGGGGGGCGCATTTGCAAAACATGGACAGCAACCCTGTGTGATTCGTTTACAAAATGGCTCCAGCTACGCCTGAGGGCTTGCTCCTCGCAAGGTGGCCTTTATACGGTTTGATTGATGATGCTGTTGTCTTGACAGGTTGGTATTTCATTTCAGCATTGATGAAGATGGGCATAAACAGGCACCAGTGACCTCACCTCACATTGATCTCACAGCCCCTTTTTGTGTACATATTGACTACGCGCTACAAGTAACCATGGTGATGACGACACTGATCTTATCAGCAGTGACGGCAAAAGGAATTACGTCAACTTGGTTTCTACCATGGACGGAAGGAAAAAAAAAGGATTTATTTATTTATTGTTTCAGGTTAGGCCTTCATTTGTGTTAGTTACCACTTTAGGCAGTGAAATATTAGGGGGATATTATGCTAATGCCGGCTCTTTAACAACTTTAAGTGATTTATAAAGCCTGATGGCAGTTACTCCACTGTTTTTTTTTTACTACCTTGGGAAAACAGGTTTTAACTTTCAATCAGACCTGAGAGCTTTCACTTGGTCGCTATAATTGCTACTATAAGCGGGTATTGTTGGAGATTACAAATTCATCGTCGACATGTCAGGGGAGCAGGGAAAAAAAAATATGTAAAGAGCAACTGACTCCCCATTTTACCCAGACAGATATTGGATGAGATGGTCTAGTTCACATCGAATCAATGACTGCTTAATAGGGAAAAGTAAGAAAAGAAAATGGTCAGTTGCTTGATAGAAAGGTAGAAATGCCAGTTTTACCGTGGCTCCTCATTCTGCGTTGACCCAATATTCATCTTTTCCCACTCACGTCGAGAAGCTATTTAGGACCGTTTCCACCGCACGTTGGCTCAGACTTGCGTCATTCTGTCCCAAATGTGACCAAGTGATGATGCCCATGAGAGCCCTTCAGTTTGGCTCAGGAGAGTGTAGTGGCATATCAAGGGAAGACAGTCTAGGCGAGAAAGTGTCCATGAATATTTAATCTTTTATATGTCAAGGTAAGACCATAAGAATATTCTGAACGTGTTTAAAAACACAGCAATTCTTGTTATTTGGTTATAGTCTATCAAGATAAGACTGCATAAATATGTAAAGAGAGTGATAATATGTTTTTGTGGCTTGTTACTAATTGTGGATTGTTGTTTTATGTGATGGAAGGCTACACACAGGCTAAAAAACTGTAATTAAAAGATTGAAAAGGGAAATTAAGTTTGTGATGAATACAATGAGTAAACAAGCAGGAAAACAACAGTTTAGTGTACACTGGTTTGCTTAAAGGAAAAAATGGAGCCTCTCTCCTTTTTTTCCATTGATTATTTTTCTTCTCATTTCCTGGCACCACACTCTTTAATGGCTTCCTGATCTGCTTGACATGTGTGAATCCAGATTTGAAAAGTGCATTGGGCAACATCCATACAAGACAAGGTGGCTGGGTGTAAGACAGTATCGTTTTACAGCGGATGGACCATATCGGGATTAGCAATGTGTGCGTCAATCGCATCAACTTCAGCTTTCAAATTTGTGAGCTTGACACTCATTCTAGCACAACACACTGATTAGGAGAAATCGAAGTTTCACTTGAAAAGTTTAGACTGATAAGAATTTAGATTTTAGGCGATTTTTCATATTTTATGAAGGCGTGGGAAACTAATGCAATCTGTCCATAGGCCAGTCTGTAGTCTTGTTTTTTTTTTCTCTCTCTTCTTTGGTGATCTATTTCTGTATGTCCTGCCAATGACACACTGTGGACTCCTGCAGTGTCTCTAAATCACCATGTTTCGCAGAGGACTGAACATCTGAACAAACCTGAAAATTAAAAAAACTTAAATTGGCAGAAGCAAATCAGAGTTGCTCATGTCTATACACTCCCAGATAAGCGAAAATTTACCAACAGTGGAAATATGAAACCGAGTTTCAGATCAAAGTCAAGCCAATGGACCTAGTGATTCAAAGCTATACGTTCAGGTTTAAATTGACTTAAGAGGGGACAAAAGGGTGAATGGCCAGTCAGTACATATACAATATATTGAAATATATTCCGTTTCACTTGAAAGAGAAGTGCAGACCACTGCCAAAGCAGCAGTGGAGCTGTCTGCCAGTGCCGTCGTAGACAAGCGCGTAACATTCTCGACACGTCCATGCGGGAAAGCAGCGTAGCATATTATAAATACACTGGGCATTTTGTCAGGAAGCTTCACGTTCCAACGATTGGTCAGGCACTGCACTTGTTCCCCTTAAGGGAGGTCCTTAATCTGAATTACTCCAGTTGATGTCTAGAGGTATATTTGTATAATATATACAAATACGAGAAGCGTAAGTCATCCTGGATAAGGTCATCAGTCATAAGTAGATAAGTAATGTAATCTAATGATGCCTTTCACAGTGTAATTTGCTCTTGTGCAAAGCTCACAGCTTTTGGCAGCGCATTATCTTCCTTTGAAACGGCGTGATGCTGTTCGAGAAGCGGATAATTGTCCATGGGCAACAGAGAGACATAAGAACCGTGTGCCCTTTAGTTCCGAAAGATCTTTATTTATTTATTTTTTTGTCTTTGAGTAAAGACTGGTGTGAATTTAAAAAAAGTTTACAGAGACACATTTCTTCACACCTTTCATAAGACACGATTATATTGCGGGAGTTCAAACACTGAACGGCAGACTAAAACATGGAGGAACACTCTCAAATTAAAATAATAAAACTACAGTACAGTTTTGCTCTCGGTTCAAATACTTTATGAATTATGAATTGGGTGTATTCTTAAATGTAGCCCCCAGCATTAAGTCTGTGTGAAGGTAATATTGGCCAGTTAATAAGGTAATGTAGTGTTCTGGCCATATTGGCAACTTCATTATTTTACTGCTTGTGTAGGATTATTGCACTGTGAAGTAATCTCCCATCAACATTCAAACCCTTGTATGTGAAATTAGATTGTTGCAGCACATCAGTGGGAGACCACCATTTTAAGAGTTACCAGAAGTTTCCAAGGTGGGGAGTAATGGGAAACCAAACCAAGATAAACATACACAGGCACTACGGGTATATCAATCTTTTATGGATCAAATAATCCACACGGATTTATGCTGGAAATTGTACTGCAAAATTATAATCAAACATATTGAGGATATAGATGGTGGGAGGTAGTTCATCCGGAGTAATTAAAATAGATACGAATTAAATACTTAAAATGGCAGCAATCCATCATTTGAAATGAGGATTCCTCCGGAGATGGGAACTGTGAGTAAACAGGATGCGGAACAGCCCTTGCCTTCAGGGTTGTGAGGGTTGCATTCAAGAAATGAGGTGTGATCACATGCTTCCGGGTGACTGGTGGGGCTTTTCTCACTTGGTGGTGTACACTGCAGGATTTTTAACCGCGAATTAGCACTTTTCGAGTTCTTGAGAAAATCCTAAGAAAATCCGCAGTCTTTGCCAGACGGCTGTGCACACCCTCCTCTGACGGTTGTTTCACGTGAGAAGGTCAGTGATTCAATCGCACCCGATCCAGGCTTTAGCTAGTCTGCAACTCTTGTGAGAATATCAAAGCGGTGTGATTTTATCTTCGGTCTGTAGGCACGGCTCGTGTAGTGCGTGACCCCCTGTGACCATAACCTGTCGGGTTCTAAGGATGAAAATACCACCGGGTTTTGTAAGAGACTGCCATTATATGCAAGATGCTCTCGATTGCTAGGACTTTGTTAGGATTTTGAAAGTCGTGTAGCGTTCGCAAGGCATTGCGCTACACAGTGGATGGCAATCTTTCCTACACCAAAGTCAAGTGAGAGGAGTTAGCATGCCACAGCACGGAGGTTTCAAAATCTTTTCCCAAATTTAATAATTATCCATATAAGCATTTGCTTATGTGACAGTCTCACCCAGCAAAGCTAATATAGTTTAATAACACCACACCTGCCTCAGTAACTGACATGGAAGAATGAAATCAAATTTGCCCACAATATGGAATTCATAAATATTTTCCAAGACACAGAAAGTAACTACACAACGATGGTTTATCAGTCCTGGAAGCATGTCTCTATATCTTATTATAGGATCACTCTATAGCTGTGTCTGTAAATCATTTTTAATATTTCTGTGGATATCCCCAAATCTAGTCTGACTCAAGCCGGCTTGCTGAATGCAAGTTTTATCACATCAGCAAGACTAATAAAAATGTGGAATATAAATGTAACATTCCGTTATTGATAATGTCCTTTGAAATAACGACGTAAGCAGCGTATGTGTCTTTTTCTTGCTGGGGGAGGGGGGGGGGCATGTACAGTATCACATTTAATGATCTATGACCGAAATAGGGGAACAAAATAATAATGCAGGAATAGCAGGCAATAACCTACATTTTATTAAGTGCAAATAACATGACCGGTTAATAAGTCACATTTGTAGATAAGAGTAATACTCTGTTGTCGACAAGGGTCAATATTTCATAATAAAAGCTGTGAATTTAAAGTATTTCCTGCTGGCTCACATCTAAGGTGTCACCACTAGCATTGATGTTGTTTGTGCACATTGGGGAAGCTGATACCAACTGACTTATGAGCAGCAACTTAATTACATTCAAACCGTGCGTATGAGAGCTTCAGAGCTACCGACACAGAGGTCACAACAAACAAACGCACACTAATACGAAAATACAGGCCGACTAAATCTGTTTATGTGCCCTTAGACATCTGAAATTGTCGCGAGGAACCACCAATACATCCAACAGTATGTCCATTTTCCTTTTTTTGAATGTCATTTTTAAGGTTTCACAATGCACAATATTGTCTGGGTAATTCAGAATCGTTGCCAATGGTATCTGTGTCTAAAATAAATTTTAACCCCTTAAGTATCACCTATTTTCTTAACATAATCTTGAAAATTACATATCCCAAATTAAAATGGCTACTATTCTAGAACCCTTTGTACTACAGACATAATCCTGAAAGGTAACCTTTGGGAGAGTCAGAATCACTCTAGGATGACTAAATCAAAGTTACAGAAGCTCAAACACAGTGAAAGCGGAATATTTTTTACTCACTGAAAAGATTTGTTTTTGAGTGGATACTGATTATTGTGGCGGTGCTTGGCGCACTTAGAAACACAAAGCCACAACAAAAACACTGCACAAATCCCCTTTCACATTTGATGATAAGATCACCAAAACAGCCGAAGGTGTTTTCACTGTCTTCCTCAGAAACATTCCCTTGAGAATACTCTAGAGACTAGAGAGACAAGAGACCAGAGATTCCTTGGAGGTCTCCCAAAGGAATTCCTCTATTTAGACGTAGGTATCGCAAATATGTTGTAAAACTTCAACCTGTTTGGCCATAAAATCTACAGAACATTTTTTTGCTGAAGTGTAACAGTCTCAGCGTGCATATTGAAAATGCTACCGCTTTGTTACGCAGGGAAACAAATGCTGTGTTGTTTTATGAAAGTCTAACAAACTATACACCGTTGGAAATGTAATGCCATTAGCTACAATGCATCTCAATGGTTACTTTACCATACCACTAGCTAGTTTAGGTTCAGCTGAAGTTATACTGTATTTTTTGCTTAAGGATGGGATCACGCCTTTACTGTGCAACAGGATTACCGATACTGGTCAGAGAAGTTCATACGTGGGCTCTTCTTCTTCCACAGAGCCGATACAAAATGTTGGTAAAAGGATTCATAGGTACTTTTGTAGAAGTATGCAGCTGCAAAATAGACAATGATAATGATAAGTAAACAATGGATATTCGATCGCACGTTTTTAGAATTTGGTTTGCCAGACCCTTGCCGTGAAAAGGATACTGACATTACCTTATTTCATGTAATATATGGATTTTCAAAATACAGAGAAGGTGAGCCCCCCCCCCCCACCATGCTTGTTTTGCCACCCACGTTACAAAATAAGGAACTGTTGTCGCTAAAGCAATGGCATCTTAAAACAAGTTATACCAATAGAACCACAAGTTTTAAAGCTTTAAAATGGTATATCCTGTTACCATACTGATCGAAAATTGCATTGTTAAAAACAGAATTAATGCAAAAAAACCCACATCAGCCAAGCCCTGGTGAGACTTAAAGGGTTAATTATTTGGAAAGGTAGCACCCAAGTGATTACTCTTAGTCCTGTTCATAATTCCTGTCCAACATTTGCAAGCAAATAGAATTTAAATTTGAATTAGATTTTTTAGTTTCATTGCCAACAGCCCTAAGTTCCCAAATTAAAAGTGATTTCAAGAGCTCTGATACATAAAACGAAAAAAACCATGATGGAAAAAAAGTTTAAATTACCCAAGAGAGAACTTAATAATAAAGCTGGCTCAACAAAACCCTTGAGAAAATATTTACAGCAGAGCCTATATTTAAAAAAAACATGCTTCAAAGAAAATAACAATTCCATTGTGCAATATCATACATAATCGCTCATAATAACCCTCTGTTCATTTCAGCTGAGGTGTACAACAGTATGCATTTTCACATTAATGAATTTCATTTTTTAATAAGAGAATATCCACACCTGTCTTCAATCACAAATGTGTGTGTGTGTGTGTGTACCTCATGAGTTACCTTCGGGGCATGCACATTTTACAAATTTTAAGGGGGGGGGGGGGGGTCTCAAAGTAATATACATGATTTAATTGATACTGAGTTTAATACATCACTAAGAACCATGAGTCAAGACTCAAGCTTCATCTTGTAAATTTTACACGCAGAATAAGAAATCCGAATTCTTGGCATGCACTTTTTTTTTTTTCATGAAAGATCCCATTCCCAGTAATACCCATAAATGTACAAGCTCCTGAAAAGCATAATTGGTCTACTAATACAGGGTGCTTGGCTGTTGGATGTTAGATATCCATGATGTTTCATATGTAAATTGATCTGGTAAATCAAGCACAGCTGGAGAATGCGAGTCGCTGTGAAAATGAGTCAAATGCCACAATACCAAATCAAAATGGAGGCGCTTCCAACGCTCTCCATTACGAAGTTGAATGTGTCGGGGACTTCACCCTGAAAATGAGTACAGTTACAAAATGTGAAGCTGCATACTATATACCTTTACATCTGTTTTATGTACTTCCAGGATTCAACCAAATATGCCAGACGTGTAAGTACAGTGGTTATGAGTCTGAGCTAATAATGTAGAGATTGTGGGATCTATTTCCACAGCAACACTGCTGCTGAAACTGCGAGCTGAAGCTACTTAGCCTGAATTACGGTAGAATTTCCACCTGTATGAAATGAAATGCTATCTGTGCGTGACTCTGTGGATATTGCCTTAATGTCGTCTTAGCCTTTGTGTCAGAGATAGAAAAAAAAAGACAAAAGCTGTTGACTTATTGATTTATATTTTTGCCATTCATATTTAAACACGTCTTCCTTCAACACTGCTTTGTCAGAATTAAATAGCATCACAAGGCAACAGGTGTGGATAAATTATGCTTCAATACACAGCTTTAAGGTTGACAATTTCATACTTGCTTCCAAGTACTTGTCGCTTAAGTTCATGCACTTGAGTACTTGCAGAATACTTAGCTTGAGTTTGTGAGTTTTTCAGCTCATAAAATATTCAGATGTTTTTCTCTTTACAGACAGGTCAGCTTCTCTGGCCTGTCCTCAATGCAAAAGCCAATGGATGCTTTTTATTGCATTCAGTCTTTGCATTGAAGAACACATTGCAGCACCGATTGTAGGGAATTTGATACAACGAAACCTCAATGCCTCTGTCATAAGACCACTAGCTCTCCCTCCCAACCCTGACCCTACATTTTATCGGAGTTATGTAAAAGACTGATGAATCCTTGCCACTTTGATCCAATTATTGATCTTATAATTTGTTTTACCTCCTGGTAATTACTGCTGGCTCGATTATTCCCTGTGAATGTGGTTTCCTTTTTTTTCCACTTAGGCTTTAGTGGCCTGGGATTCTTGGAGAGCACCTGTGTCCATTTCCCAGAATCCTCTACTCCTCCCAGCACCCCCATAAAAAATAAATATTGAAAATGTGGCAATGATTGAGTATCTCTGGAAGCATGTTTGGAAGGAAGCGATGGAAATCAGAAGGATATGTCAAATAGACCTTGAATCACAGATCCATAAATGTTTGCTTATTGACCTTTTGTCTTTATGTGCACGGAAATGTCTCAGCCTCTGTATTTTCTGAAAGAAAAGGTTTTAATGATTTATTTAGTTTATTTATGTTTATATCACATGTTTCCTCTCAAGATTCTGATCGTTCGGGTAGATCTCGTCAGCAGTGGGACAGGTGGACTGAAATTACGGATGAAAATATGAAGTACTGTAGAGGCTAGCACACTCTGGGGGGTGAGAGCTACCTGTCCTCGTTGACAAGCCTCAGAAACAAGGCCACAGACCGGACATCTTTTATTTATGTATTGATTTATTTGGGGAGGCGGGGGGGGGGGGGGGGGGGGTTTGCCTAAACCAGGGATCCACATCCTGGTTCCTGCAGAGCCACAGGTTTTGTTTTTTTTTGTATTGTTTCGTTTCTTTCACCTTAAAACGCGGAACCAATGCAGACCTCTGAAACCAGACAAGGTGAGTTATCTGGGTAACCAAGTTGTGTACTTGATTAATCAAGCGCTGAGTAACAACAGGAACAAAAACAAGAAACCCCTTGGCCCTTCACCACCATGGTGGCAAACCCCAGCCTACCCTAAAAACGCTCTTGAAGTGTGCAATAAATCATGGAGGCTAGTTTCCAAACGCCCCTGTTGCAAGGATTGCAATATTCTCTTTGTGCTTCGGACACGCCTTAATGGCTTTTCATTCTCCGCATTCGGCGATCCGGGCCAGGAACACATTTCCGGAATGATTGCGGAACATTCCGGCACCCCGGGTGCTGTTTCATACCCTTTTCATATGTTTGGAAAAAGTGCGGCAACAGGCAGTAAATAAAGAGCGATATTTATGTGAGTTCTAGTCATAACGATAGCTCGACGGATTCCGGTGCGTTTCTTCTTGTCTTTTGAAGCTTTCCCGACGATTCGCACTCACAAAGTTCCCTCACGCCGACTGTCTGTCAGGGGTAAACAGTGTAGAGCACTCCATCTGGGCTCCTGTCTTCGACGTGTCTGCCGCTCGGATGCTGGCTTAAAGTGTGGCCTTGGATGGCCTCATTTGAATAAATCAATGAGTCAGTTGAAAAGATACTACATAACCGTTATCTCTTCCCCCCCCCCTTCCCCCAACCCCAAACCAACTGTTGTCTCCCATTAGCATTCGATGAAGTGCCTTTAAACTTTGGTGAGTGAGAAGACATGCTGAACCACTACTGAAACAGTATTGAAGTTTTTGAAGCATTTGTGTTCAACTGGCAGACCCAGCTGGTGAACCCTCCGTCAAAATCGATTGAGTGGTGAACCTCTCTACCCCTCCCTACCCCTCCTGACAGTTTGTAGGGAGTTCTTGCAAATCACAAAATTCATGGCGGTGGTCATGGTCAAGGCTTGCCCTAAAAATGTGATTGATGAATGGACAGTTTTTACGGCTGGGCTTCAGTTGTTCTGCTAGGCACACGCACAAAAGAAAACACACGAGGTCAGCACTGCACGTATATTAGTTTGGCAGTCTAGAAGACATGCACAATCAATGAGTGTACACAAATAAGGTGAAATAAAACTATTTTAAGAACCTTCTAGAAGGGGAGCCACAGTCAATAGGGTAGCCAACTCTCAACGCTCTCTGCTTCTCCCTATTTTAAAGTGAAAATTCATAAGGAGGGTAGGCTGTCTTACAAAAACATTGTAGAAGTATAAAACTGCCTATAGCTGTCTTTGTTTTAAGAAGTGAGTGCCACAGTCTACAACCTGATGAAGTTTTCAAAACTTTAAACTGGCCATTAAGATGATGTGTGGTGTCAGAGGTGATAACCCCTGCCTTTTTGCCTGTCCATTCCTTAAAAATATACTCTTTTTCCACACTAAATCCACTTTTTATTTGTAAAAAAAACGTTTTGCAGTCATAGAAACAGGCATATGAAATTTAACCCTTGGAAGAGTAGGGTTTTTTTATTTTATTTTTTTATTCCAGTTCAGTCACAAACTCCATTTGTGACCTTGGAATTATAAGGTTCTATCTGCATTCTGAGTGGTTTTGAGATATTGAGCTTCAAAGATACCAAAGTGAATGGCCTGGGAGCAGATACAAGCTTTTAAATGTAGCATTGTTTTCATACTTTTGAATAGTATTTTTGTGTACACACATATATAATGCCCTAAAAAAACATGGGGTGACATTGGCTCAGGTGGTAAGAGCAGTCGGCAGTCTGGCAGTCGGATGGTTGCCGGTTGAATCACACCCTGGGTGTGTTGAAGTGTCCCTGAACAGGACACCTAACCCCTAAATGCTCATGAGTGTGTGTGTGTGTGTGTGTGTGTGTGTGTGTGTGTTTGAATGGGTGAATGAGAAGCATCAATTGTACAGCGCTTTGGATAAAACATTACAAATTTATGACTCTTTTTCAAAATCAGTAGTGACTTCAGAATTAGAATGTTAATTTAATGTTCACCTAATATGGTGATCTTCCACCACAAAGGGTTAATTCAGCTCAAAGAGGAGTCAGTTTCATGTTGTTAACGTGGGGCAGAAATACACAGCTGTAATATCAGCTCCAGGGCATCGCTGTGGCCGATGTTTTGTCTCTCAAACTATTAATACTCGAGCATGAATCACCTTCCCTGCTGTCAGTCATTAAAAGCATGGTGAAAAAAAGCCTCTTCAACTACAGGTTCCTACATAAAAGGTCAGAGCTGGGTGAATCAGATTAAGCACACCAGATAACGGGTAGAAGACTTCATTAATTATTCATTCTTTTTTATATAAGGGTGCATGTTCGCAAATCAAAAGGCTGCTTTTTTTTCCGTGCCAATAAAGCGAAAAAAATATGTGTTAAAGGCATGTATGTGTTTCCTTTTTTCAGTTGCTAGCACACACCCACACACACGCACACATAACATTTCATGATGCCGTGTGATGGTTCAGCTCAGGCGATTAATATGAGCTCAAGAAAGTCTGTATCACCACATTCATCAGTTTTATCTATAAAGCTCTATTATATTTTTAACCGTTAAACGCTGTCTTACTGGTCTTCTGCCACGGGATTAAGACGGGCCTTGGGTGGTGATGGAGAGTGACACAGAAGAAAGAGAGACTGAACCTGTCCAGTAGGCCCGCAGCCGGGCTAATCTCTGTGCGGAGCGAGCCAGCCACATTAGGACGTGATCCCGGCCTGTCATGGGGGCTTAATTGTGACAGCCAGGTGCAAACAGCGTGTAATCTTGTTTGTCACCAACGGCGCTTTTATTTTTTACACCACTCGTCCTTGACGAGCCGTTTGGGGGCGGGAAGCCAGCTCGGGGTTCCGAGGTGGAGTCAGTGTGTGTGTGTGTGTGTGTATGTGTGTGCACGTGAGAGAGAGCACGTGTGTACCTGTGTGTGTGTGTGTGAGAGAGAGTGTGAGAGAGTTTGTGTGTGTTAGTTAGTGAGAGTGTGTGTTAGTGAGTGAGAGAGAGAGTATGTGTGTGCACGTGTGTGAGAGAGAGTGAGTGAGAGACAGATAAATAATAATTATTAATAATAATTATTATTATTATTATTGTTAGTAGTAGTATTAGTATTATTATTACTATTACTATTATTACTATTACTATTAGTACTTCTACTACTACTACTACTACTACTACCCTGACATAGTTTGATAATGACAAGAATGACTAGGCTGTTCATGTTGTAATGTATTCCTATATTTCTGTTTGTCCTGCGTGTGCTTTGGCAATATTTGTGAATATATGTATTTCATGCCAATAAAACATTTTCAATTTGTGTGTGAGAGAAAGAGAGAGAGACATTAGGAGGTAAAGCGGATGTCCCGATGAATGGCATGTCTGGTATATTGCTAAATGCTATTCCAGCCTTTTTCATCATGGACGACAGCAGCAATGACTTCATATAAGCAAATGAAGCATTAAATCGTTCTGCAGCCACAAAATTACAAGGCTCGTATCATCAGCAAATGATCGACATGCAGCTTTTCATTACTTTTTTTTATATTGTAGTTACAGGCACACGGTCAGATTTGTGAACCAATGGGAGGTACTCAGGGGACGTACCAAAACATTCGCGCCCTTGGGGTTTTGTCCAAATGCGCTTGACATTGGTTGCAGGTTTCCATCAATAGGCTACAAATACAAATACATCCTATTTGTAATCAAGTGTTTAACTTAAAATCATGCCGGTAAAGTGCCGGGACAATAAATTAATCCAACTGTCACAACTGTCAGTGACATTATGATGGTACGATTGTGGACATTTCTTCACTATGAAAAGAAAAGCATTATGGGAGACTGCCTATCTCGGCAATCAAAAAATGCAGAACAAGACTTTACAAATTGAAATCCCTTCGTATTCAGCATATGCAGCTATGCATTTAAACGATGAAATGCAAACTTTGAACCAGACTTCAACGCTATGTAGTTTGCAGTATATTTAGTTACATCCGCTTTACCTCCCTATAGAGAGAAACTGAAAGAGAGGGAGTGAGAGATGCAGAGATTAAGAGAGATAGAGAGCGAGCGAGTGTGTATGTGAGAAAGTGAGCATTAGAGCGAAGGAGGGAGAGACAGAAAGAGGGAGAGAAAGAGAATGCCTGTGCATGTGAGAGAAGAATGGGACAGAGAGAGAAAGGACGAGAGAGGGAGAGAAAGAGAGGGAGAGACGGAGAGGGAGTGAGAGAGTGTGTGCATGTGAGAGAGGGAGCATGAAAGCAAGACAGGGACACAGAGAGAGAGGATGAGAGAGGGAGAGAAAGGGAGGGAGAGACAGAAAGAGGGAGTGAGAGAGTATTTGCATGTGAGAAAGGGTGCATGAAATAGACTGGGACAGAGAGAGAGGATGAGAGAGGGAGTGAGAGAGAGAGAAGAGAGTGTGCATGTCAGAGAGGGAGGGAGAGATGTAACAAGAGGGAGTGAGAGAGTGCATGTGAGAGAGGGATCATGAAAGTGAGACAGGGACACAGAGAGAGGGAGAGAGGGAGAGACAGAGAGAGAGAGAGAGAGAGAGAGAGTCTGAGGGAGAGTGCGCACATGTGGGAGAGGGATCATGAAAGCCAGGCAGGGACAGAGAGAGGGAGAGGGAGAGAAAGGGAGGGAGAGACAGAAAGAGAGAGAGAGAGTCTGAGGGAGAGTGTGTACATGTGAGAGAGGGATCATGAAAGCCAGGCAGGGACAGAGAGAGGGAGAGGGAGAGAAAGGGAGGGAGAGACAGAAAGAGAGAGAGAGAGTCTGAGGGAGAGTGCGCACATGTGAGAGAGGGATCATGAAAGCGATGCAGGGACACAGAGAGGGAGAGGGAGAGAAAGGGAGGGAGAGACAGAAAGAGAGAGAGAGAGAGTCTGAGGGAGAGTGTGTACATGTGAGAGAGGGATCATGAAAGCCAGGCAGGGACAGAGAGAGGGAGAGGGAGAGAAAGGGAGGGAGAGACAGAAAGAGAGAGAGAGAGTCTGAGGGAGAGTGCGTACATGTGAGAGAGGGATCATGAAAGCGATGCAGGGACACAGAGAGGGAGAGGGAGCCTGCTGGGAGCTCTGCTGGCTGATGTCCTGCCCGGAGCAGCCCGAGGCCTGTGATGAGCACAGAGGGTGTGTGTCTGGAGCGCGCAGGCATCATTAATCAGTCAGCCCTGCCCCTGACAGCTGCCTGCCAGCCCCGCGTCACCCGCCGGGCTTCTGAGCAGCCGCTAGCGCCCTCGCCGCTCCGCTCGCCTGGGCAACCGCCACGGCGTCTGCCGTCCGACCCAGCGTGAGGGATCCTGCCGTGCACAAACTCTGCTGCTGCTGTCTCCTTCTCACCCATTCCTGCCGCCTTCAGCAGCTGATCTGTACTGCTCATCGCTACCGGCTCATCTGTGCTGCTGCTCATTACCCGTTTCTATGCTGTTCATCATTACCCGTTTCTATGCTGCTCATTAGTACCAGCTGATCTATACTGCTCATCAGTGCCGGTTTCTAGGCTGCTCATTAGTACCAGCTGATCTATACTGCTCATCAGTACCGGTTTATATGCTGCTCATTGGTACCAGCTGATCTATGCTGCTCATCATTACCGGCTCATCTATGCTGCTACTCATTACCGGTTTCTATACTGCTCATCAGTACCGGTTTCTATGCTCCTCATTAGAACCAGCTGATCTATACTGCTCATCAGTACCGGTTTCTATGCTGCTCATTAGTCCCAGCTGATCTATACTGCTCATCAGTACCGGTTTCTATGCTGTTCATTATTACCAGTTGATCTACAGTATGTTGTTAATTAGTACCAACTGATCTCTGCTGCTTATCATTACCAGTTCATCCGTACTGTTCATCATTACCAGCTGATCTATGCTGTTCATTGTTACCAGCTGATTTCTGCTGCTCACCATTACCAGATGATCTATGCTGCTCACCATTACAAGTTTCTATGCTGTTCATCATTACCAGTTGATCTCTGCTGCTTTTTGTTCCCAGGTGATCCATGCTGTTCATCATTACCAGCTGATCTCTGCTGCTTGTCTTTGGCTGTTGATCAAAAGTGGCTGATCAAAAGTGTTCCTCTGTAGCACCTGAGCTCTGGCTTTTCTGTGTAGCAGTTGATCTCTGCTATTCCGCTGAAGAGGCTGATCTCCATCATTTATGTGCAAAAGTTGATCTGTACTCTTTCTTCTGTGGTTGATCCTCGCAGCAGCTGAAGTTTTTTTGGGGTTCTAAATGGCATATCTGTGTCATATGCCTTTAGCGGCGGATTTTGGCTGCACTCGCTGATCTCTGGTGGTTTTCTCTAACTGCTGATCTATGCCGAGCTCGCACAGCTGCTGATCTCTGGTGGTTTTCTGCAACTGCTGATCTATGCCGAGCTTGCACTGCCGCTGATCTCTGGTGGTTTTCTGTAATTGCTGATCTATGCACAGCCGCTGATCTCTGGTGGTTTTCTGTAATGGCTGATCTATGCCGAGCTCACGCAGCAGCTGATCTCTGGTGGTTTTCTGTAACTGCTGATCTATGCACAGCGGCTGATCTCTGGTGGTTTTCTGTAACTGCTGATCTATGCACAGTGGCTGATCTCTGGTGGTTTTCTGTAACTGCTGATCTATGCCAAGCTCTCACGGCCGTCTGAGATATCAGAGGCAAATTGTACTCCCTCTCTTTTATTCCACCGCACCCCAGCTGCACACGCGGCAGAGGAGCCCGGACGGACTGCCCAGGGAACCCATCGCCCCACGTCTGGAGTCAGATACGGGGAGACCCCGGCCCTCACCTGCAGCCTTGGTTCCTGCTGTCTGTCGCCTGTCCGTCATTGTCCCATTGTTGTGTTTAATTGAGCGTGCGCTCCCTCTTTCTATTCCTCTCCCCCGGCGCTCTAACCGAACACCACTCCCCCCCCCCCACCCCGTCCGTGTGCTTGACCCTTCTCATTGTGGCATTGTTTAGGCAAAGCAGAGCCCCTCGCTGGGAAGCTGCCTAGCCACCGCAGAAGACTCCCAGAGCGGATTAACAAGCCAGCCTTTGTACCTGAAATGTTACGCCATTGTTCAGTCTTGCTCGGCGATGAATGAGGAACACGTCCTCTGGTGAATCCGAGCCTCAAAAGCGCCTCCTTCGACGAAACAATGAGCCCAATAAAAGGGCCCGTGTTGATCTAGCGCGTTCCGTGAAAGGAGAACAACTTCTCCGCGGAAGACAGACGTGCACATTTACAGAAAGAAGAATGCGCATCTTTGAAAACAGATAAAAAGCATATGGGGATTAATATCTAATTGCAACCATGAGCGCAAATCTCATGTTCCAATTCATTTCACTCCCTGACATTAAATGTGACATCGCAGGGGGTTAGGAGGCACGGCTTTATTTCATTTGCGGCTGCTTGCCGCAAGTCATCCATCACTAAACATAATGACCTTTTTAATGAAGTCCCCGGCATTATCAGAGGACTGCCGCGGATACTCCTTTAATGAATTGTTTGGGTAACTCTTTTTTTCCCCCTTTCTTTTCCGGAGCTTTTTTGTGCATGGCTGCTCCTGATGAAAGAGCAGGCAGGTACTCTCGGCCATTCGCATCGACTTCTTCGGCTCCCACAACCCTCAGCGTCCTCAATTATTAATGTCATGGCATTTATCACTGTGTTCGTTCCGAGTGTTTTCAGACTGCTCCTCTGCTCCCTGGAAACAGGCTGTCTCTGCGGCGCATAACGTGAGCCTGGCGGGTCGGTTCCTTCTGTTCTTATTAGTACAAGGGTGTATCGAGCGTTACACGTCTACCTCGGGGTGCGTGCGGCTTAGCACAGGAATTAGGTGAGCACCTTCTGAAGTTGAGAAGGGGGATGTTGATGGACAGGATGCCAGCCGTCCCCAAGGACATTTCAAGCATTCCGGCATGTTCTCGTGTCTTTTGGATAGGGCACTGAACGGCGTAGTTAGGATGGAGCAGTTACCTATTATATTACTTTACATGTCATTTAGCTGACGCTTTTATATAAAGTGACTTACAGTTCATTAAAATAAGTAGGAGACAGTCCTCCCTGGAGAAATGTGGGGTTAAGGGCCTTGCTCAAGGGCCCCACTGGTATTTTGCACTGTAGCCCAAACTGAAGTCTTTAACTAATGTCAAACTCTAATTAAACCATCACAGCATTTGAAAGATTAAATGTGAAAGATACACTGCATAGATCCGGTCTGGTACTTGAGAAGATATTGGTCAATATCAGAAACCCCACTTCTGAATTATGTACTGTAATTCATGTGATAGCAGTTGTAAATTCCTACTGAATATTGATTTGGAGTTCTCTTATTTTATTCCTGAAATAAGATGTTTAAAATGTACAGGTTATATCCAGTAGAGTTACATGGAGATTTAAAAACATCCTCCCAAGATCCTCTCTTATCTCATCGGACTGAGGTAGGATTTTATATTGCACAAGCACATCTTGTTCAGGGGTTCCTAGCATACATCACCCATCTTTCCCTGACTAAAGCATCCAAGGATATCTAACCAATCCATCTTAAGATTATATGAAAGTTAAACTGAGATATTAAAGTTGCACTCAACTTACACTCTGAAACTTACACTGGTTCTGTCATGTTGCAGCCTGTGTGACAATAGCCTTGATATTTGTAACAGTTCCAAAATCATTTGCCCACTAGATTCCATAACATTGAAATATTGTTTGGATAATACAAAATGTTTTCATTGCTGTTGTGTTATGTTTGTTCTGTTTTCTACACTCAGCTGGGACTATCATGGATGGCTTTGTACAGCACAAGTTCTAGAAGGTTCATTTGAAGTCACACCACACCACCCTAAATACTAGACAGCATAATAAGACAGAATGTTATGACTGAGTTACATTTTGACCTGTCTGCAATGAATTAACAAACTGTCTCTGTCGGTCTGTTCTATAACCAAAAGAGAAAAATGAACAACTATGGTGTTAAACTATCTTATGCCCTTATGGCAGAATAGGATTTGTCAGTAAGGATGTTTCTGTAATGTGGCGCCTGGTCTGCAGCAGCTTGAGTAGGCTTAAAGGGCGCTAGTGTGCCAACAGTAGCCTCTTACACCAGGTGCGAACAATATAACTCTGGCTGGGCGCCAGTGCTAGCCTGGCGGTAAGTGATCTGGCATGGTATTGAAATATTCATCATATGATCTTCGTGACACACTGACAACTTAACCAGCTGGATGAGTTCCTCTGACTAACTGTGTGGAGTCTCAGTTTAATTTACATTGTCACAATAAGAATAAGGTGGCATCTTGTTTGTTAAACCTTGGAGGGAAGATTAGATTCCAAGTACTGTCATCCAGCTGCGGCCAAAACAAGACATCGGTTTAGCATAATGATGGTTTTTTGATACACAAAATATATATTTTTTTGCAGGTACCTAGAAACACAACAGCAGTATGAAGCCAAAGTATAATTCCCCCACCCAAGGTGACAAGTGTGAAAAATGTTGACTTTTTTCACTCTGCTTTGCTGCAGTCATTCCCAAAGTGAGAATAAAAAGCACTCACTTCTATGTGTTATAGCCTGCAATTTACATTTTTATTTGGTCTTACACGTTCCAACCAAGTGCAGAAAGACAATAACAATGTTTTTGTAGGGGGAAATGAGGGGGTGTAATCTTAAAAGTTATTATTTATTAAGTACAATGAGTGAAGAGGTTTTTGTTGTTGTTTCCTGAAATCGGTAGCAGTAAAAGTAGGTTTCTGCTTTCTGCATACACAGTTTAATACAATCTTAATTTTATGGCATATATTAATCAACCGTCAAAATCTTCCACTGTTCTTGTAATTACATTATCTTGTACAGAATATGCTTATGAGATGGGAGGTGATTAATATATGCCATACCAAGATACCAACCCAAGCAATTGAGTGAAAAGCCATAGTAAGTCTGTAATTTGGGTTCTCTAAAAGAAGTTACTTGTTTCTGGGTAGAATCTAACTTAATTCTTAGATTTTGGTGATGGTGAGAAGCCAATGCTAGAACTTTAGAAGAGGCTAATTAATCGAGAAAGGAATAGTTAGTGCCACTCTTATGCCTACACTTTTGCTTTGGTCCGGTTCGTAGAAACCTCACTTGTGAGACTAATAACCTTGTGGTAGGTACTATAGAGCCTATGTGTCAACCCAGTTTCCACAGAGGCTCTTAGCCAATCAGTTCATGATTCATGTGCAATTAACAATCCAGTTGGAAGCAATGTTTCAAATCAACTCTTATCAACCGGCAAGATAAGATTAGATAATGTGCTAGTACCAAGCAGATTGTAGGATTTTTTTTAGCAGAATGCAGCACAAACTGTAAATTCCATTCCAAGCACGCTAGAGGCACACAATCTGGGGTCACGAATTGTGAGGCAGAAGACTGAAAAAAGTATTTATCTAGATATATTGCAACTCTCTAACATTGCCACATTGACTCTTGTCTCATTCCTCTCGTGTAGAGTGTAATATAAGGGTGCTGCTTAACGCTCTTGTTTATATGAGTCATACTGTATGTTTGTGTATGATAATATATAGAAATTTGATTAAACGTGAAGCGGATGCATCCAGCAGTATGTATGCTATGCAAACACAGCCGTTCTCATTCAGTAAATATCTTAGTGTTTTTCCTCTCTTTTCTTCACAAGACAACAGAAGGTGTCATGCTGGAAACTTCAGGAAATGTGCCATTAATTAATTTAAGAACGTTTCATACGAAATTGCCTGGAAAGGCAGAGGAGCCTGGAGCAGGGTAATAAAATAAGAGAGACCATCGGCTTCCAGATCGGCGGACCAGGTTTTATTCCTGTCCCAGGTGCCTTGGGAGCGATCCAGAGGCACAGTGGGGGTCCGCCCAGGCCTTAGAACCGTGAGAGACAAGCCGAGATGTCCTCAATTCATCTGTGACGGCTAGAGCTGTGGAGCCGGCTTCAACAGCTCCCTGTGATCTCTATGGCTGTCCTCACCAGAACTTTCCTGGGCTCGGTCCGAGGAAACGGCCTCCTGTACCAATCATACTTTAGACAAGGCTAATCAGGGACCTGCTATTTCCCCCATCCGGTCAGTCTGTCGGCAGCTCCCTGGCTTTTGAGCCTGGTCCACAGCAGAGAAGGTTAATGAACTTCAATAGCATCTTCAGCTACACTGTTTCGAAGTCTCTGCTGTGTCTTAATATCTTTTTTAGAGCGCAGAAGCCAGATGAACAAAGCACTTCACATTTGGAAAAAGGCCAGCCTTCTCCTTTCTGTCTTTTGAAGAGTCTTCTTTTTTTTTTTTGTTACACTAGCTTATAGGTCTCTCCATAGACAGGCACTACAGAGCCGATGGTCTCACAGTAAGTCATGCATCTTAATTTGACTAAACAAGCACTTTGAGTTCATGCATGGAAATTTAGCACGGTCTGAACTTTTTTGGTGCATGGAGCAACTTGTTCTGGGTCGTTGTACCCAACGCTCTTGCTCTGATATTCTACCTGCTCCATGAACAAATCACATATTTATTATTAAAAAACTGAAATTCCACTGAATAATTTATTGGAGTTTTTAAGTGTGTGTTCAGATATATCCTCCTGAGACCCAGAATAAAAACGCTAAAGTATGTTTTGACATAGTAATATAAGTGTCATGGATGACAAAAACATTGCTGTGAAAATATTAATATATATTTTTTGCCCTTTGTAGTATAGGTTTCTGTGTAGTACTGTAGAATATAAGGTTTTTGAAATTAAGATCAGATACTCATGTACAAAATTAATTGTCAGGTCTTTGGTGGATATTCTTGGATGACAAGTTGATTCCAGACTTCAAATATGAAATCACCAACTTCCAACATACCACCCTTCACTGTTTCATAATTCACTGTACACTCACTACTTACTCCTCCCGTTCCGTGCCAAAATATCTGTATCTTCCAGGATACAACAGCCATTTATGGGTGAACAATTTAGATATGTTTATATTTGTTACATAAAGTAAGCACGGTCGGTATCCACACATTAGATTATCAAGGTAAAGAATGAGCCAGTGATACTGAAGCTTCTGTGCCTCTGTGACTGCGGGCACTGCAGGAATGAGCAGAGCAGAGAGAAGATGGCCGACCGCTAGCTTCACTGGGGAGGGGGGAGGTGGAAGGGAGGTGGAGGTGGAGGGGGTGGTGAGGGTCTGAAGAAAAGAGGATGAGTGAGGTGAAAATGAAGAGGCCTGGCTCTGGTGTAATGAGAGCTGCAGGGAGCTGGCCAGGCAGAAGGACATATGGATGGGCTGAAGACCTGATGATGAGCATCATTTAAAAAGACCCTACTGTGAATAAGATGAACAGAGGATTGCGATCGCACCATTGAGCTACACCTACTGTGGTTCCAGGAACACCTTTATGCACTCCTGGTTTCTGGCAAATATACGCCTAATGAGTTCTTTATTTTTCTTCTTTTTTTGTGATTCAGCAGGTGGTATCTGTTCGATTTTGGGTTTAGTGTGGGGAACAGAAGTTTGAGGACTACTACCAAGTTTTGGTAGTTTTCATTATTTATCAAGGAATAATGGAATTACTGAACAGTACTCACACTTCTTATTCAAAGATACATAATTGAGAACAGGGGGAGCTCGCTGGGTGCAATTCCCACCACAGTCACCAGACCTGAACTCGATCGAATGTCTGTGGGCACAGTTGAGGGAAAAGGCCAAACATCATGCAATGTCAGCAGATCATCTGCAGGAGGTATTGAGAAAGTGCTGGGATGAAATGGAAGATGAGGTGTTGCATAAGCTGGTGGAATCAATGGCAAGCAGCATGAAGGCAGTAACCAAGGTGAGGCGGATTCACCAAATAATAACAACAATCTGGGGTCAAGTATTTGTCTAGATATATCGCAGCTCTTGAACATGGGGAGCTCATGAGGAAGGCCTTCCCACCAAGCAGTAACAACGTTTGACCTCCAATAAATACCAACACACTTATTGTGACATACCATTAAAAAATGATGTGTTCTTGAAAGAAAAGTATAAACAGAGTATCATTATCATATTAGCCCTAGATAAATAATGAAAACAATAAGTTATTGGTAGACCTCAGACTTTTGGTCCCCACTGTACATAGTAATTGAAACAGAAGTACATCTGCTGCTTGTTTCGAACCACAGCTGGCTGTTTCACAGGAGACCACAGGAGACACAATTAGCCCGCCAAGCTAAAGACCAAGGTCCCTCGCCAAGAGAATTTATCAAACTCCCACTACTTCGCCAGGGGTGAGGTCACATTCTCTAGGGGACATTCAGTCACATGTTCAAGTCTGGGTACTTCATCTGTACTTTAGTGTTTTAAAACTGTCAGGAGAATATACTTACATTATGTAGTCTCTTTGGCACCTCGAGAAGTAGCATTCAAAACACGGCCACATCTCCATCACAGGGAATTGCACATGCCTCCCTTGTTTTTGTGTTCGATTGTGTTTGCGCGCTGTGTTGGTTTGCCTCTAAATGTGTGTGTGTGTTCAGCCGCTGTGCCTAAAGTCAAGTTTGTGTTCCCTTTGCTTTAGTCTGTGCACAGCTCTCTCAAGGCCCAGGGTCACGCTCTTGTTAATCTGGGACAGGAAATCAATTAAACTCATCAGATCTGCAATCAATATGCACTGAAGTAGCTGTTCATTTTTATACATTTACACCGCTTTCAAAAGGCCATCCTACGTGCCAGCGCAAGCATCCTTTTTAAAACCCAGCGAAGAAAATGGCTGATTAGTTTTGCTAACAGCCAGTGATGAACAGAGTCTGTGAAAATACTGAATACATTATGCTGAATGTTAGCTCTCATCCAATCAGATAGGCATTAGAAATTAAATTGTTTTTAAACTGTTTATTGACATCTGTCCATGTGCGCCTTTTATTAAGTGACACACATGCAGTCGGGGGAAAGTGTGATAACGAACCTGATTTATTTATTTATTCATTTATTTATTTGGTTTCTGTGAGCCCTTACCCCTCGGTGCATCAGTGCACTTTAGGCATACACTGCATTAAATAATGGATTCAACATACATTTTTTTTTTGTATATATTACATGTATGTTATATATGTATATATGTAAGTTTCAGACTTTTTCTGATGCCCATCGTTAATAAAAGAAGTGGTGGTCATATGCACGCAGCGCATACATTGATAACCAGACCAGCTAGTTGCATCAGCAAATAGAACATTGTACATTTTGAAAATGGCCAAACACTTTTCTCAGTGACTCATAACAGTTTAGCGATGAAATAGCTGGCTACAGTTAAAGCTAACCACTGCTTGCAAATGTGTTCCAACTGACATTTCTTCATTTATGAAAATTGCATAACTTGACAATCAATACTCCCTTCCCCTATCCCTGCCAACAATATTTTTGTGGCTTGTATAACAGCCAGACAGGCAGAGACTCAGTCGATAGCCCATCGGAATAATTCCTCCCGGCTTCGCCACGTTGTGAACCACCACTCATATAGATGAGTACAATCAGAAGAAGTGGTGGACGAAACATAAGTTGTGAAATTGGATTTAAACCTTCGCTGTGGCAAAATGACCAAAGGGCATAATTGACTTTTTTCTTTGATTTTTCCATCCCACACTGTCTTGTCTTATTCATACAATTATTTTATGAGTAGTGAAAAGTCCATGTATCCGATCATTGCATTTGTGCCTAACCGCCATCAACGGGTTATGGGAGTTAATGACGGCAGGCGCACTCTTCTTCTGTGTGGAAGTCTTATGCTGGCTAGCAATCCGTCATTGTTGTTTACTTTTATATCCGTCCAGTTATTAAGATACGGCCAATTAATGTGATGCATTGCCGTAATTAGTTATGTTTAAGCTTTGTATTGACATACAGGTGTATTGTGAATATTAAAATGAAAATTGCGCGTGCATGTCAAAGCATGTGTTCTAAAATATTTCCTGAGCCTTGAAAAGTGCAACATTCAGTACACAGCTGTTTTACTACTATTTTATACAAAAAAAATTAACTTTTTTTCAGTGGGTTCTATCAATATGCAGAGTGCTTTGACTAGTTTTGAAGCTGCCTTCCTATGATTTAATTATGAGTCACACATCGAAATGAATTAAATTACTATGAGCCGATTGGCGGCTCACCAGCTGGGACTTGCGTGTTAGATCCACTGTGATTTTAAATGGAATTAAGTCCTGCTGGAAGGCTTGACAGTCTGAATTGCGCAGACATTTGTCAGAGACTTAGACACATTGGGAGAGTTCACTCTGCGGCGGTTCAACTCCCGGTTAGCACAAAATGCGCCCGTTATTTTTTAGAGCCTTTGTGTTGCGTTGAAAACTCAAGGAATGTCATTACGCGTGTAAATTAGCGAATAATGAAATGTGAATTCGCCGCTGACTGTTGCGCTGTCTGCCACCGCAGAGTTTGTTGTCTGGGTCCTTGCATGCTGTTCGCTAAAAGAGGAAGCTAATAGCGAGCTGTGTCTCTGTAATTCTACACAAATTTCTCGATAAATGTCAGCGTACGGATGAAGCCGACAAGCAGAGAGCTCTCTGTTGGGTCCCTTCTAAACTTAATGCTGAATGACTTGCTGATTTTCTAACAATGGCTCCTTAACCTCTGAGATGACACATCACTGATACATCCCCATTGTGCTGTCTTCGCCCAAGTCGTCACATTGTTTGACGTGCATTGGAACAGACACTTTCACTTTAATCACGGCTTCTATAATGAGCTGTTCGCAATCTGTGAAGTGCTCCTCAATTTATAAAAAAAAATGAAACCATCGCGGGAGTTTCAGTGTTCTTAAGTTGGACAACTTTTCACAAGAACAGAGCCATGCTAGTCCTATGGGAATAGATCGGACATTGCCAGTCCCTCCCACCGATCAACTGCAAGAGCAACAACGCAAAGCTGCCCCCCCTTGCCGCCAGTTGTCCAATTACTTTTGGTCTCCTAAAATGCAGGGGCTTTTGGGGTGAGCGAGTACGGCATTACCTGTATCTGTATCTGTTCAACCAACTGTATTATCTGTACCCGTATCGGTATTCCTAAATGGACGTGGTTTAAACCAGAAGTGGGCGGAGCCTTGTCTACGTTTTGTATGATAACTTCCCATTCCTATAGGGCCAGGCCATTCGGAGATTTGCCCTTTGACAAAATCAGTGAATCAATGAATTATTTACCTCTGAAAGTTGTATGCTGTATGTTGTTCCTACATCGCCCAATGTCAATACTCAAATTAAAGGTGATAGTCTGCACTTTATCCTCATATTCATTGTTTCATTTAAAATCCTATGTGCTGGAGAACTCAGCCGAAAGAACAGAAACCGTACTGCTGTCTAAAAACTTACGCACTTCACTGTATACATACAGCATGTAGTCAGCTCCAGAATTATTGGCACCCTTTTTACCAACGTACAGTAAACAAACAAGCCAGAGCAAAATATTTTGTACATGTGTGCGTAATGGTGAGAGTTAGCAACTGTATCTGCAATCTGCATGCTCACAGCCAATATTATTAAAAGGCTTGCTTTATTCTAAATCAGAAAGCACCTTGCCTGCTCAATTCGATTTAAGGGTAGCCTAACTAATTAGTAAAGTAGTTTATAAACTCTAATTTTATATAAAAACTCATTTGTTTACTGTGTAAGGTGTTCAATATGTTTCGGTTTTGTTCATTTTTTAAAAACTGCAGTGTTGTGTGGAATCCTTGTTCACATCATCATCGGTGCTGTCTAATTTCAAATGGTAAAGTTGGCTACTTAATAGCCTAAAGTAGTAGTAGTAGTCACTGTATTTACGGATTTACAGATTCACAGATTAACCAGATAAAGATGTATTGGAGATTTGCCTGCCTTTGAGCGCAAAACTGTTGTAGTTGTGCTTCTGGTGCTGGTCAGAACATTGTGAGCTCACACAGTCTTCATGATTGCCACTCTTAAAGCTGAATACCCCTATTTACCAACACAGTGCACCCAATGAAATAGATACATAAAATGTGCCAATTATGCAATCATCACGGATATTGATCCAATTGCTCGTACAACACTTGTGCTCTGAAAAATATCATTAAATAAACCAAGTACTCGGTTCACCCCTAGAGGGATTATTGATAAATAGGGTGGTCACACTTTACAATAAGGTTAATGAATTGGCATTAACCAGTGTAGTTGTAACATGAATTAATGATAGACAGATACATTAATTAAGCATGGAATTAACTTTTCATTAGTTCATTCATTTGTTAACAACGAACATATTTGTTACATGATATTTATAGATCAGCAAACTATGGAATGGACTTATAATTAGCTAACCATAACAAATACATTAACTATATTTTCCATTCCAATATGAATAGGCAATAACTAATGTAGTTGTTAACATGAATTAATTATGTACAAATACATGAAAAGAGTTGTCCAAATACACCTTAAAGTGTTAACAATCGGGCAGTAGTTCCTGCAAGGATCTCTGGATATGGGTATTGGTAATTACCCTTAAATTAAATTTAAGCTGGTAGTGTTTACTTTTACTCCATATTCGTTGTTTCATTTCAAATCCAATGAGTTAGAAATGAGAGTCAAGACAAAAACTTGCTGTCCAAATTAAAGGCCATTTTCTATGTAGGCCTTTCTCTGACTGAGTACAGGCTTGTCTCCAGTACAGACTGAATTCTTCATGGTTGCACCAAAGTGCTTTAGAATCTAAATTTTGTCCATATTTTTGGCCACAACTTCATACTGTGAACTGTCCATCACACCTCATCCCAAACATGCTCTGTTAGATTCAGACCTGGGGACTGTGCCTGGGGACTGTGCCAGCCGCTGGTACAAACTGAAGTAATTGTCTTGTTCATGAAACCAGCCTGAGATGATGCTTGCTCTGTGACATGGTGCATTATCCTGCTGCGGCTGTCAATTTTACAAAGAGTAGATGGTGGCCATGACGGGATGCACGCGGTTAGCAGGAAGGCTTAGCTCTGCCACCTCCCTGCACTGTTGACAGGGCAGGATGGATCCGTGGATTCACGCTGTTTGCTCTAAATTCTGGCCCTGCCATCTGCGTGTCACAGCAGAAATCGAGATTTGTCAGAGCAGGCTTCATTTATCTTCAATCATCTAGCTTTGGTGGATATGTGCCCACTCTTGCCCGTTCATAGCTGACAGAAGTGGAACACTGCACTAGCCCATCCGCTTCAAGGTTCGACAAATTGCACATTCAGAGATGTCCTTCTGCCCAATAATGTTGTTAAAAGCTGATTTCTTCAGCATTTGTGGCCTTTCTGTTAGCTGGAAGGAACATGCCCATTCTCCTCTGACCTCTCTCATTAACAAGGTGTTCTTGCCCACGCAACTGCCACTCGCTGAATGGTTTTTTTGTTGCTCGCACCATTATCTGTAAACTCTTGGGATTGTACGAGTGGAAGTCGCAGCTGTTCCTGGGATGCTAGAACCAGTATGTCTCACACCAAGAATAATATCATGGTCAAACTCACTTAGATAACACTAAGAGCATGTGTTTCTAAGGTTCAGTTGAACAGCAACTAAACCTCTTCATCATATCTACATGTTTTATTTATTGAGTCACAGGCTATATTGTGTAGAAAGCTATAGCATCAATGGGCAGGTGTACTTAATGAAGTGCATGAAACAGCCCCATAGCCACAGAATCTCCCCCATTTGTGATTCTGGAGGCTCCAGAATTTGCTGAATTTGAGCAAAGGCTGCATCTTGGTGGCAAATGGAATGATTGAGTCAGGGAGCCATTTTGAACAAATGGATACTAAGTAGATTTAACCTGTTGGATTATGGGTCTTTTTTCCCCCCTTCCTCCTCAGCTGTCCGGAACCCCCGCTCCTCTCCCCCCTCGCTCGCCCAACCCCCTCTCCGCACACATTAGAGAGAGTGCCTTGATGATTGGTGTGAACACCCACAGGGGATGGGGATTAGGTAGGGCATATTTGCAGCATCACATGAAGTTCCATTTCACGGTTGGGTAACCTGGCTCAAAGTAATAGCAGAGGCCATGGATGTGATGAAGTGGCATACCCGCTAACTTTCATTACGCTTTCCTAACCTTGTCCCGTCGGCCAATTAATGTAACTCTACCAAGGCCGCATACCTTAAATCAGTTTTCGTCTCCCGTGGGTAAATTTCACACGATTAAATTGGGCTAGGGGGATTCAAGTATCGGGGGAAAAAAAAGTGGGTGATAAATAACTCATTCATCACTAAACAATGAATTAGACATTAAACCCAATGAAGAAAGACAGTGATAGATAGTGTTTCACGAACGCATGTTTGCGTTTTAGCTGATTACTTACGACGGGTGATTTGGTTGACGGATTTTCTCAAATGATTTATTTTAACATATGTGTGCATACATTACCAGCGTTTACGTCGCTTGTTTTATGTACTTTGTTATTCATATATTTTGTGCTTGCATTTTAATCAGAGACGAGTTAAGAAAGAAAAGTATGTCCTGTTTCAGTTGGGGTTGCTCATTAGGATTTTAGTGCCACCCAGTGTACAGAATCAGAATACCCCTTTTAATGAGCGATCGGATTTCATCATCAAACCAAAGGCTCTTCACAAAGGCAAGGATTGATTGGCATCTGTTTTCAAATCCCCTCGCTGCTACCAACCAGTCAGGTGTATTGTAATGTAAAGTGACAGTGGCAATATGTTTTTATTCTTCAAGGATCACATTTCCCAAATGTATCCTGAAAGTACAGTCATGTTTTCTAAGCGAAAAGGTACAAATTAATTATATTGCTGGCTAGAGGTATGATTGTATGTACCGCCCTAGCAACAAGCATTTATACCTTTTTGGCCACTTTCCTACCTTTTTTCTGACAGTGTAATCACCCACTACCAAAGGTCTCAAAATTATTATTTTTATTTTTTGTTTGTGTTAGTTCACTTCAGTATGCTTTACAGAGATATGTCGATCCAGACATAATTATAATTATTTGACTGCACAATCTGTTTTTGTAGTAGTCGAAAGCAATCTGGATTATCCCAGATAATAGTTTGTATTCGTTGTAATGAGGTTTGAAGTGTATTACTGCTTGTTATTGAAATTGTCAATGATCCAGAACAGGCTCGAAATAATCAGACAATGAGATAATCTTTTTTTATCTGTTTTTTTTTGTCAATCAATTTGGATATTTCAGTTCCTTGTAGTGTATATATAGACGTTAGGGTGTCTACAATTACATTTTAAAGGCAGCAAAGGTAGAAGCACGAGTGTGATTCCCACCCCTTTTCTTCTTTTATGATATTCGCGATATTTCTTTATTGCCTGAAGAGAATCTCTTTTGTTTTTCTCAGGGAAACATTATTACCTCGTCTCCCCCTAATGAGAGAGTTTGCCGTTGTTTGGCAGAGTCCTCAGCCCCCTCTCCCTCTAGTACTTCCACTTTCCTTTATTTTCTCCGTATCTTCATTTTGTGTTTTTCGGTGTTTTTTTGCCGTTCCCTCTCGGAGAGCTGAGGGACCCAGGAGGAGCCATTTTGCCGAGCCGCTGCCACGGCCACGGAGAAGAGATGAAACAAAAGGTCTCCGCTGAGGTATCGGCTTCGCTCACGGACTGTTTAGCGACTCCAGAGAGATGAAGGAGCGCAAAAAAGAAATCTGTCCTTGATTAACACGGCCAATAAACGGAGCCTTCCCACTCAACGGGGCTGTTCGGGGCCGTGGTCTAGCTGGTCTGTGTGGGCCTGTGTTGCTCCGTCCTGGCTCAGGCAGAGCAAACAGAGATAGAGCCTGGAGGTATGGACGTGGAGATGGACTCGCACGTGCTGTAATAATCTTCGACACATGAGCCCATTTGCTGGAGATTGGGTTGTTGGCAGCTAGCGCGGCCTTCTTGTCGACACGCTCGGTTCCAAGAGCGAGTCAGTCTGCCTTTTCTTCACAAAGCCTGCCCTGCTGCTACCTGGTTCTAACTGGCAATTGGGGCACGTGTCTGTCCTGGTGTTGGCCAAGACAGAGAGCTTGGGGAGGCAGCCAGGGACTCCAGCACAGAAGTCCTCTGTAGTTCCAAGGCCTCTATGCATCTTGCTGTCAGGAGCTGGGTGATGAATGTGTGCAATGGAAAACTACCCTTCCTCCTTCATGAAGCCCGGGTGTGAATATGGGTACTGAACAGGCAGGAGGCAGGGCTGCCCACTGCTGGAGATGGAGGGAGTGCGCGCCAGTTCAGGGTCTGGGGTCAGGACAATGTCCCCAAATATCACAAGATTTTGTGGGCTGTCTAAATTCCAGTGGTGACGGTTCCTATGTGTTTATGTGTATATATGTGTTTGTTCTTTTGTGTCTGGGTGTTTATGTGTATGCATGTATGGATGTGTTCCTGTGTGTTTTTTATGTGTGTGTGTGTGTGTATGTGTGTGTTTTTGTGTTTGTTTTTCTGTGTCTGTGTGTGTGTATGTGAGTGCATGCATGCATGTGTGTTCATGTGTATTTGTGTAAAGGCGTGCCTGTATGTGTGTGTGTGTGTGTGTGTGTGTGTATGTCCAACAGGACCGAAGGAGAGATGGAAATCATTGTGCTAGGGATTTCGCCTTTATGTATTTTACATCGAGGTGAGAGGCTCTGTCTTCATTTGCTTGTCAAGCCATTGGCCTTGCGTGATAAACATCATGCATATATTTAACATGCAGTGATATATTTGAACAGAACAACACGCCGACTGTCAGATGCCATTGCGTTCCTCTACCTCTAAGACGAGGAATTTAAAACGAGCGCTGGGCAAATATGAATGATGACAAAAAACAGATTGCAAATGTCAACACGCCGTTCCACTTCGGCTGTGAGCGAAATGGAAACACTGTGGGCAAGTGCCTCACATCAGGCCTGTTTCCACAACCCGAAACTGGTAAACTACGATGTCCACATATTACTGCTCAAATTGAGCGCAAAATGACCGTAACACCCGGTATTTTACTCCTGCCTCGTAGACGTAGCATCGTCACAGCTGAGGCCGTTTAGCATTTGGATGGGAGTCCTGCATGGAAGCGAAGTTGTTGCTGGAAGCGGGAAGTTTAGAGCGAGAGAGACCGAGAGAGGAAAACCAATGTGCGCTTTGTGCGGTTTTTGGGGACGCGGCGCCGTAGAAGACGCAATCATTTCATGAGATGATACAACCAGGTTCCGCCTCGCTGTGGCCGTTTCAACTCCCGCTGCACCGGAGAGAGCCCTGCAACTGTAAACTATGTTTATTGCAAAACATTAAAAAATAAATATGTGAATAAACACTGAACCCAAGCCATAGAATGAGTGTCAGATACGCAGCAGTGGTCTCATTATGTGCTGGATTACAGGGCCTGCCGAAAGAACATAATTTAAATAAGTTTGGCTGAGCCGGTTCGAATGTTATCACTAGATTGAATGGCAGTTATCAGTGATTGTCAGCCCCATACTGTATATCCATTACATTAATGGCATTTGGCTGACGCTCTTATCCAGAGCGACGTACAGTTGATTCGACTAAGCAGGAGACAATCCTCCCAGGGTTAAGGGCATTGCTCAAGGGCCCAACGGCTGTACGGATCTTATTGTGGCTACACCTGGGATCGAACCACCAACCTTGTGGGTCCCAGTCATTTACCTTAACCACTACGCTACAGGCCACCCTGTATAAGGGTTAGTAGGGGCCTATTATACCCATTAGTAGGTTCTGTTATCTATTCACATGGTTGATCAATGATAGGGATACAATAAGACTCCCTTACTTCCATCCCCATCGAATATCAATGTAATGATGGAATAATATAACGATTCCCTTTCTCCTATCCCGACCCCGACCCATTTTCAGTGTTCTCACTCGATTGAATGGCCGTTATCCTGGATCTGGAGTGGGCTTGTATTTGTATCATTGATCAACCAAGTAACTAGATGATAGCAGCCTTCTGAACCTAGTAGTAGGCATAGTAGGCCCCCAATAACATATGTACACCCACTTCACACTTTAGGTATTTATTAGACTTATGAAGGCTTCTGCTGCTATAGCCTAACCACTTAGAGGTTTGATGTGTTGTGTGTTCAGAGATGCTCTTCTGCATATCATTATTATTTGCATTACTGTCGCCTTTGTCAGCTTCAGTCTGGCCTCTCTCAGTAACAACGCATTTCTGCCAGCAGAACTGCTTCTCATTGGATAATTTTCAAACCATTCTCTGCAAACTAGAGACTGTTGTGTTCTATGGTCAAAGTCACTTTTAAAATCAATGCATTCCCCATTCTGACAATTGGTCTGAAAAACAGCTGAACCTCTTGACCACATCTGATAGCTTTGATGCATTTAGTTGCTGCCACACGATTGGCTGATTAAATATTTGCATTGACAAGCTGTACAGGTCTACCTAATAAAGTGCTCACTGAGTGTTCATGCGCCTGATAGCCACTGATAACGGCCATTCGATGGAGTGATAACATTTGAAACGGGTGTTTGGCTCTGTTCCTGGCATTTCCCCTGCGTTAATGCCGGCGACTCTGCTGGCCTGTCTCCACTGTCAGGCAGGTTCTGAGGAGGCCAGACTGAATTCTCCCTGCATGTCTACCGCCCTAATTAAATCTCCTCTCGGCACGCACTCTCCGGCTAATAAAGTCCAGCAACGCGGAGGCAATAAAGCCTATCCGTGGCATGACCGCCTGGCGCCAGGAGGCTCTTTCCAGCTGTCAGTACACCTTCGCAGACATGAACCTGTCACCCCTTTTCACCTGCCGTTCTGCTACGTGTCCCGGATGCTGCAAAAACATGCTACAGGAAATTAGACAAATGGCCTTCAGTCTAGTTTTGTCAAGGTACATTCATGTAAATTTTTTACCATTATGGATACAGTGTCAAAAGAAGCCACCCAGATGACAATAGAGCATTAGAATTGGGCTTAATGTGATATAGGAAGAAAACGGAATGAGGAACAGTTGAAATGCAAGGTAATGTCTGTGTGTGTGTGTGTGTGTGTGTGTATTATAGCAACATGTATGATATAGTGTTAAAATTAGTCAGTCGATTGTAATAGCGTGTAAATGTGTGGCCAAACTAAAAACAAAACAAAAATCTAATTATTTTACACAAACATATTTCTTCTCTTCTCATTGTTAGTCTAGAATCATCTGCTTTTGTTGTTCTTGTCGCCTACACATATTTAATTTGTTATTTTATGAAAATAAGAATGAACAAACTGTATCCAGTTATTATTTATGCATGTGAATGTTTTATTCATTATGTGCCGGTGGGTTGGTTCTTTTAAATTGTGTTTCTTGTGGGACTTGTTGATAGTAAAGTATTTAGAATCACAATGACTGTGTCTCTCACACCATTCTCTGTGTGTGCATGTGCGTGTACAGTAAATACAGTACGTGCTCTCAGAGGTATGGTGACATTGGAGGTACATTTTCATTCTTCAAGGATCAAATTTCCCAAATGTACACTGAAAGTACAGTACAACTGAGTACATGTTCCAAGCATACATTTCATACATTTATTTTATTATTTTATTATATACAGCGTGTGTATATATATGCTGCATATGCTTGTGTGTGTGTACTTTTTTACCTATGTATCAGGGGACCATGGTGTCATTACACATCCACAAAGAAACCAAGTGGGGACATTTTCTAGGTCCCCTCTTGGCAAATGCTTTTAATCATGTTAAAATGATGAGTTCACCCCCCAGTAAAGTTTTATAAAGATGACCAAGAGGGGACGGATGTGTGTTGTATGTAACTTCAGGGCTCAGTGCTGCCCCTGTATACTGGAGCTGTGTGTGTGTGTGTGTGTGTGTGTGTGTGTGTGTGTGTGTGAAGATGGGGGGTTTGGACTGAGGAAGGATAACTTCAGACAACTCTTTAAATGTTACCTGACTAAATCCCTGCCAAAACGTAGTCGGAAGCCCTGGAGTAAAAACAGGATGAAGACAGCTTGTTTGGTACGGAAGAGGTTGGGAATGTCAGCACCAGCCTCGTGTGTCGAATGCTCTAATTAATGGTAACACTGGGCCGGCTGACACTAAGTGGCATCCTGCTGTAGCCCTGACAACACGACCTTTAAAAATCTCCACTTTTTTCTCAAAAACATACAGAAAAGAAGCAAATTCCTTCAGCCGCGCTCTTGCTGCGACCGTGCTCCTAATACGCCCCGGCTTTAATCATAGCATCACTGAGTTATCCGCAAAGAGATTTACCGCACTCACCTGTTGAGTGGCCTTTAAGAATCTCAATTATTTCCAATTACGGCACCTGTAATATCCCCCCCTGAGGGCGAATCCGCTTTGCCATCTTCCCTGTGGCTTCAGCCTTTTAAATGTGCTCATTTAGCCATGAGCCCCCCCCTCTCTGGGATGCAAAAATGGGGGTCTTATTGAAAGGGGGGGGGGGTGCTAATCCGAGCAGGCTAATCACATCCATATAATCATATCCATATTCATGAGCTTGCTGTTGTCTCTCTTTGCCAGGGAGATGCGCGGTGGTCGCTCATCCATTACCACTCAGGGGGCCACCATTTTGTCTTGTCTCTGTAAACCTGGGCCTGTTACACTTCCTGTATTTCTTTCTTGGTTGGACAATGGTAGGATGCTGGTGCCTTATGACCAACTTTGAATAAAACAAATACATAATAATGTATGTATACCATAATTTATAATGTATTACTTAAAGTACTTTATATACCACAGTATATGACCATAGTCAGTAGACATATTTATGTGACTATGTGACTGCAGACTACATTGTCTATTTAATCAAGTATAATATACATTACATAACATGTCATTTGGCTGACACTTTTATCCAAAGCGACTTACAGTTGATTAGACTAAGCAGGAGACAGTCCTCCCCTGGAGCAATGCAGGGTTAAGGACCTTGCTCAAAGGCCCAACAGCTGTGCAGGTCTTATTGTGGCTACACTGGGGATTGAACCACCGACCTTGCGGGTTCCAGTCATGTACCTTAACCACTAAAAAATATAGTTCATCATCTATGTGCATGTGATTAGCATTCTAAGCACTTTGGCTTATTGATAAGGATCAGCTCGAGATAATCCAGACCAGACTCACTCTGAACACCTTCCAGCATTTTCTTTTTTCTCCGATTAATAGTCCATCCTCTATTTACCATTGCCAAAGAGCAGTTTTAATAAGAGATAAGTGGCCTTGCCAATATTTCATTAATATAAAAGCTGAAAATGGACATGAACACTGAGATTCCAAGTTAAGGAGTCTTTGGGAAAGGATTTGGAAGAGAAAGAAGAAATCATTTCAACGCATTAAAATTCTGATGTTGCAAATTGCGTGATGAATGTTTGTTGATTATTTGACTAGGATGCAATTAAGAAAGGATAACAACATAATTTATTAACATGAAATTATGGATGAGAGCCAGAGAGGTGCAATGCATGCCATTCTGCTGAACTGAAACAAATGGAGAAAATGCATTGGGAATGAAAATTAGCAGCCAGCTGATGGGCTAGCTTTCCTGTTAACATTTTGGTCGTATCTTGTTAGCTATCAAACGTTGCATTATATGTCTCTATTGTAAAGCGGGAATGGAGAACCAGACATGACTGAAAAGGGAATATAAAAATTACCCACAGGATGTGTGATAGCCACTTAAATAATCTAGGGTTCTCCCCAATATAATCTAGGGGAACCACTAGAAGAGAAAGGGAAAACGGAAAATAGGGCAGAAAACTCCTTGGCGAAAAGCCAACTAAAACAGTACTGTAAACCATCGATTTAGACTTAATAGGTGAAAGAGAATATTCAAGAAACACTGATACAGTTACCTGAATATGGGGCAACAGGCCTTTAACTATATAAAGAAAAAAGACTTCCAGGCTACCTCTAACTGGCTCGGTGTCTGAAGCGAAATGCAACATTCAAACACAGAACGGAGGGACATTGAGCCCACCTACCAATAATAGATCATTGGTTTCATAATTAGACTGCACCTGGATACCAATTAACCAAGGCAGCTATCTGCACGCGTGAGCCCAAAAAAAAGGTACTGTCTGGAAAATGAGTTGAGAAACCCTGACCTCTATAGACACCTGGCAATAGCAAACAAGGTCGGCATCAAGAAATGAGCAAGGCAACTGCCCCATTGCTAGCATCATGATAAGGTACTATATTGTGTTAATATCCTTAATGGTAAATCTTGGCTTTAGAAGTTTGCTACTTCATACACATTTATGAAACCGAAATAAAATGGATAATACCTTTTCCTTGCATTTTATGAAAATGTGTCATAAGATGTGCAGTCTTGCGACTAAAAATTTAATGGTGCTGATAAAAGTACATATTTTAAATGTTATTAATTGTAATTACGTGCCTCTGAACTCCTGACGGGCCTCAGAATGCAATCCTCCGGCGCGGCGGGACTCCCAGGACTCCTGACGCGGCGCCAGCTCCTCCCGGTGTCGATTAGCGGCTCCCGCGCGCGGCTCTCCGCACATGGCGCGCACGCGGGAAACCGCCTGGCGTCGGCTGACGCTCCGCCAAAGGTCAGCGGGGGCCGCGGGCCTCGAAACCCGAGACCCCGCAGACGCGCGGAGCTTAGCGCAGCCGGGGAGCCCAGCCTGGTTATTCATGACGGGCCGCGGAAGCGCCATCTGGACCCGCTCAGGGGAAGGCCGTCTCTGAGCCCCGACCGGACTCCTCGGGCCCGTGTTTGTTGACTCATCCTGGAGGACCAGACACCACAGCAGCGGGGGAGTTTATTTTTCGCTGCCGGCGTCTGAGTGCGTGTGTGAATGGGTGAAGGAGGCATTCATTATGAAGCGCTTTGTGTAACGGCAAGAAACATGTTGAACATATTTTGAATAAAATTAAAGTGAGATTTAATAAATAAATTGCATCATATGGGACCTATACGTGATGTACTTTTCTTCTTCTAACACCTGTTGTAGAAGGGTACAGATGTGTTTTTATTTGGATAAGAGTTAATTTTTATCATTCCTTTTTTTTTTTTTACAGCAGACTGGAGTGTCTCAGAGTGAAGTACTAAAGTATGGTTTTCAAAGAGGGCCAAATAGCAAAATAAATATATATGCCATTCTTCATGAGTACCTTGTAAACTTTTTTGTAAATCTTTTTGTAGGTTTTGGACCTCCATGAGTGTTCTTCAATCTTCTGTAATCTATGTGCTGTCATTCGCAGAAGAGCCCGGTGTTAAATTTTACAGCTAAAAATGTACTGAGCTGCCAAGCATCATTGTCACGTTCGATGAAATGTCTGCCTTGGAACTACCCCTTTCCAAGACGAAAGGTCATAAAAACCATGCATCACACACAGGTACAAATTGGGCAGCACTTAAATACAAGGTGGACAGCAGCAACCTGAAGTGGTGGGAGCTTAAAGGCACAAGGTTGACAAAAAATAAAATAAAGAAACTGACAAAAAGCCTGTCTTTTGTGGCAAACTGAGGAGGACAGCAAACCCAACAGTAAGGTAGTGTGTATTTATAAATGAGGCACTGTTAAAGTTGAAGCCTGCCAGAGAGGACCATGCAAGGTACTGCTTCATAAGACACACACACACGCGTGCACACACACATACAAACCACGCACACACACACAATCCTCTTCACTATGGCTATTAATTTCACCACTACTTGTAGCTGTATGCGAGTCCCGACGCACCACAGAGGCAATGGAACAGGAGGACCCAAAATGGCTTCTGAAATAGCTGTTGTGCCGAATGTGGCTGGTGGGAGCATGCGGGACTACGTTTGTGCTCGCGGACGGACTCCCCTCCCTGGATCTCAGGCAAAGACGGGGCTAGCATATCAATGAGCAGGACGGACTGAACCTTTAAGTGGGACTCTGAACTGAGGGCCTGGCGCTTTCTGGGATTTGGTCAAGCTTATGGAAAAAGGACTTTGGGGGAGTGTTGGAAAACCTCTCAAAGAAGGTGGCTTTTGTTTTCAGTTACTTTCGAATCTGTGGGTTTGGTTTGCCTCGAGCAGCGAAAGCTTGCGGCTATGTCTGGCCTTTGCTTTGTTGTAAGTGAGACATTTTTTTCTTTCTGCTGTTACATGTGGCCAAAACAGCAATGTGAGGATGTAGGATATACAGTGGCATTTTGAATTTGTTCAGCCCATACCCTTATTCATGGTCCTTTTCATCATGTCTAAAGATGCTGAGAAATAGACAGGCAGAAGAGGCATTGGCTTGTGAAAGGCTGTAAGCTAACCTGAAATGGGTTTATATGATATGCAGGTTTATGTAGCCTCCAGTCTATTTAAATGAGTTAGGGCAGTGACACTTGATGTAATGGTTTCTTCACTGTCAGTTGTGAATGAAGTGCCACCAATGATCAATTCTAACAATAATAATGCATACTGGTTTTTTCCCTGTGAAAATATCTCAATGGTCATTTCTTCCTTTGGATTATTAGAGTGCTACCTTAACATCTGACACACAGAGGGACAGAGGAGGTTTTGTCACATAAAAGACTAGAAAGACATAAGCTTACTTTATCATGGCCTCCGTGAAGAAGTCAATTAATGCAGGGTAGTTGTGGGTGGATGACTAATATGCAATCACCAACAATTCATTGGTTATGCAAGGATGTGAACACACACACCACCTTCCTCAGCTGTCATTTGGAGTTTCAAACTACAATACCCATTCTCAAAACTACAACACCCACACTTCCTGTCTGTTATTTTGTTCAGGTTCCTCTCAGTGCTGCTAATATGCAAATTACAGCTCGAAAATGTCAAGTCTATGCTATCTATGTCTATTTCTGCATTTGTTTTTCAGTCGTTTCAAGAATTTGTTCACTGAGTCATTTTCCTCTCCCCAAGTGCAGTACTTAGCGATGCTAAGCAGGACATAAAATATTCTAATTTTGCTCTCCAGTCAAAAGATGAAGAACTCATGAAAATGTAAGCTTTCTGCTAAAAAAACAGTTTAATTTCAGTAGACATAAATAGATGCATAATTACACAACTTTTCCCACAAAGCAACTGCCTGAGGCCTGTAGATAGAACAATTAAAAACATAATTTGTTTTTATGCTTATTAAAAAATCTCATTAAAAAACATACTTCACATATTCACTGTTTTATCTGCCACATAAATCAACAAGATGGCAACAGAAGACACCTCAAGCCATAATGTCTGCTAATGTTCCGCAAATATCACTCATGTTTTTTTTCTTCTCAATATTAAAATAATTAGGACGATGATTTATTTGCATGTACACAATTTTGAATATCAGTGTGAAATGTGTTCCTATAACTGAATGCACCAGAGCAGGCAGAGTAATTTTCCACTTGAATTGCATAAAAATATATATATTTTTTAAGTTCCTCTCTTCTCAACTCGTTATTTATGTATTATGAGATTAAAAATGATAAAAAGGTACCTTAGTGAGGAATGCTGATTTGTTACGGATGGTCTTATTGTATTTTCAGCGCCTCCTGTCTTTTCTGTGTGAAAATAAGCCTTTGAGCAGTATGACTTTCCGAGAAGATTAGCTCAGTAAGGTTAATTTCCTAACCTCATCTTTCGGATCTAGAGGCCAGATATTTTCCCATAACATCTAATTTCGTGTTCTGCAATCCTTTGTTTGGAATTTGATTATTCATCTTAATTTCCATATAAATCCGTAGCAAACTCACCGCTGGTAGCTTGTCAGCTTGCCTCCCTAATGTCTAACTGTCAACCCCATCCACTCTGCCCCCTTGTGGTTGAGACGTCGACATCGAAAATTATTGTTACATTCATATTCATATCATACAAAAAACTGCAACGTAATAAAACCGCAAAACGGCAATGCCAGATTACTCTCCGCTAGCGATTATAGCAGTTTAGATTAGATTTAGCAACCTCTTATTTGCGATACAGGGTAATAAAGCAGGAGGCTCCCCCATTCCCCGCTTACAGTTTAAAACCCTGAGCTCATCACAGACTCAGATGATGCCTTCTGGTGGGGGGGTCAAAGTGGAAAGGGTTAAGAAATAAATTATATAAAAATTAAAAAGAAATAAAAACTATTTGCCATAGTGGTATGGGGTTTCGGTTCTCGATCCTCCTCGTGAGTTCTGAATAACTTAGAATAACTAACTATGCATTATCCCCTTTTTCCCTCATCATGGAATTCATTGGGAACGCTTGGCTGTTGATATATTATTATTGTTTGTGTGTGTGTGTGTGTGTGTGTGTGTGTGTGTGTGTGTGTTGTTTGAAGTCATAGCAACAAGGCTCTTTAAAATTAAATGTTGCCATCTCATAGCCCTATAAGGGTAAAATGCCTATCTAATTACTTATGAAAGAAATGCATCAAATGCTCTCCTTAACATGAATTTAAGAAGAGGTGCGTGACAAATATTTATTGTTTTATTTCTTAACCCATATGACCAGTACTCCATGATGGAGTCAGTGTCTCCTTTTGGTGCCACTTTAAAACACCACAACATCCGGCATGTTCTTCTACAGACCCGAAGAACGAGGTGTGTCCTGCAATAACCTCCCTCTTCTGCGATGGGAGCACGTTCCCGGCTGGCTGCGTGACGGGGAGTTAGTCATGACCTCCCCTAATGGCCTCCCCTGGATGAGATGAGCCTATGGGATGTTGTACAAAACGATTTTGTCACAACAACGCTGTCATATTTTCATTTTGTGACCTGCTGGCTTTGAACCTTGAAAAGCCAAATCAGTCAACAATTTGCCCTTCCAGTATTCATGAAAGTTGACAACTACAGTCTACAGTCCTGGGCCTTTCAGAGCTGACGACAGGGTCTGGGGAAGAGATGGCTGCTTCCCAGGTGACCGAGTCAAGGTGCTTCACCCAATTTTTAACTCGACAAAACACACCCTCATTCCCTCATTCTACAAACCGGATTAAATCGGGGTTTTTTCCACTACCCTAGGCAGTAACTTTCCAGTGTTTATAACCAATGCCTGGAAACAGATACCAGCAAATGCCAGCCTGATACAGGACTGAACATAAACAGGTCCTCATTCATTATATATATTTGCTACACTGACATAAACATGAATACGTTGATTATTGTGAACTTTGCTGACTGTATTGATTATTGTACCTTTCTCCAAAAGGTTCCAACATATTCCTTTATGTCTCCATAGAGGAACCCCATCTGGTTCAAGGGTTCTTTGTCAGTCAAAATGGAGCTTTTACACTCTTCACATCGACCGTAGAGGGTTTTGTAAAGAGCTGACAAGGGTTACCCTATGGAGAGCCGCCATACAGCCCTTTCTTAGCGTACGGCGCTCAGTGAAAGCAGGTAAGGGGCTGATCTCTCGTCTCGGAGGTCTCTGTGACCCCAGTGCATTTGCGATCTGGGCCCACTGTTATTTTTTAAAGGTCAGGATTGCCTTCTCGCGAGCTGGCTCCGGGGAGTTTGCTGTTTGTTTTGATGTTTTATGTGTTTTCGGTACAGTTTGCTTCAGCACTTTCAGCTCCTCCGTGCTGGAATGACCTTTTTGCCATTATCTTGATTCCAACGCACTTAAGAGGACGGTGCCTGTGTGTCTATGTGTGTGTGTTTGTACGTGCGAGCATGCGTGTGTGTGTTTGTGTGCCCGTATTGTCTGGGGAAGGGCCTTTAAAATGGCTGAAAACTTTTCAACTTATAAAACTTCTGGAAAGTTTCAGTTTCCTCCTGTATTAGGTACTGTCCTACATAAACAGGTGCTACCTTTATGAGCTTGTCCGTGCATGTGTGTGCATGTGTGGGTGTGTGTGTGTGTCCGTGCCTGCTTGCGTGTGTATATGTGTGTGTGCCTGTGTGTGTGAGTGTGTGGGGGTGTGTGTGTGTGTGCATGCGTGTGTGTATGTGTGCCTGTGTGTGGGTGTTTGTGTGCATGTGTGTATGTGTGTGTATGTCTGTGTGTTTGTGTGCGTGTATGCCTGTGTGTGTGCGTATGTGTGTGTTTTTATGCCTGTGTGTGTGTGTGCCTGTGTGCCTGTGTGTGTGAGTGTGCGTGTGTGCGCGCATATGTGTCTGTGTTTGTGTGTGTGTGTGTGTGTGTGTGTGTGTGTGCGCGTATGTGGGTGTGTGTGTGTATGTGGGTGTGTGTGGGTCTGGGTCTGGGTGTGGGTGTGTGTGTGTATGTGAGTGTGCCTGCAGTGTGTGTGTGTGTGTGTGTGTGTGTGTGAGTGTGCATGTGTGTGTGTGTGTGTGTGTGAGTGCGCCTGCATCCCCCTCCTCGTCCCTGGCATTTCAGCTAGTGGGCAATTACACAGTGTCATTTTCCCTCCCCAGAATCCCGCTCCAGTCAATGAATGTTGGAAGGAAAGCAAATGTCAGATGGAGAAGAATGACAGCCCAGCCGTGGTCCTAAAACAACGGGCACCGATAGCAGACTTCAATTTAATGGCAGTGCTGCTCATCTCCCCTGGCAGGTGAGGTCCGCAGGACGGTGTTGCAGGAGCGCGAACAGGTGAACACTGCCTTGTCAGTCAATACGGACGGATCCTTGTGCCGGAGTTTCTTCACCGCAAACTTGTCGCGGCGCCAAGCGACACCCCCTCGGTGTCGCCGCTTCCCGGTTGCAGAGCGACGGCAGAGCCCCCTCATTACCGCGGCTTTAATCTTAGCAACTGGAGAGGCGCGAGATTCCTCCCTCCGCCGGGTTTACTGACAGCGCTAACGACGGGAGCGCTAACGACGGCCGCGCTAACGACGGGCAGGGGGGGGGGGGGGGGGGGGGGCGCGGCTCTCGCAGTCGCTGAGAGGGGCGATCAATCTCGCTGATTCGGTGTCCCTGCTCAAGCGACGCGTTCTGATTTCCTGTGCGCCTTTGTGAGTTGGGAGGTCAGGGACGCTGGCGCACACCAATAAAACCGCAAATGGATGGGAGCGGTTCATACCTTTTCCTTTCACTGCTAATTCAAGATTTAGCAGATTAAACACGTTCCCTGCGTCCGATTCCCCAGCGCTGGGCTCACAACCAGCTGATCGAGCACGCCTACCTGTCCCACAATAGAGACATTTTAGCAAAGGCAGAAACACGGCAATAATATCCATCATTTTCATTCACACTGTAGGACTATTTTAGGGGGTAGCCTGTAGTCTGTCGGCTAAGGTACAGGTTGGTGGCTCAAGCCCCAGTATAGCCAAGATAAGAACAGCACAGCTGTTGGGCCCTTGAGCAAGGCCCTTAACCCTGCATTCCTCCAGGGGGATTTTCCCCTGCTTAGATAAATCAACTGTAAGTCGCTCTGGATAAAAGTGACAGCAAAATAAGAAATTATTATTTATTTAAAAAATATGAATGTTCAGGGCTATTGCATAGAGTCATGTTCAATAGTAATGCTGAAATTGAAATTATACAATGAAACAAAAAATAATCACTAATGCAAAATACCAAAAATAGTATTCTGGTTGTGGCCAGGTATGACCGTACGCTCACCCACTTTTTTGAACACCTTACGTCAAAAGGATACGGTCACATTTTCTAGAACATTACAGCCAGCTGGTATGACAAAGTCTTGTTCCACTGCTCCTCCCGGGTAAAGACGATGAATAAAATCAAAAGGAAGTCTTGTACATATCAGCTTACCTTTTATTCCATTATGCCTTCATACTTTCTTATGAAGCATTCATAAGTTTGGGGTTTTTGTATATAAAGGTAGATGAAACGGAAGACTTAGGTAGAGTCTACACCAGACTGTAATTCCTTCCAGCAGAATGAACAAGGGTAAATATATCATATTTTCTACCGGTCAGAAAGTTTTACATTACGAAAATAAGAAATTGAAATTGGTATTCATTTTCGATTGAAATGTTTTCACCTAAAGTAAAAAAAAATATATATTTTTTTTGCTTTATTGCACATTGATTCAAATATTCAATTACTATTTTTGGAAGAATAATTGCCTTCATAGATTGAAAATGGAAAATGTTTTGGGCCTCAAGGGGGCTGGCAGGAGTTTGTGATGTGCATGTGTGCCCCTGTGTAGTGCTGCAGGGTTGTGTGTGGCTGATGCTGTGGCACAGGATTGTGGGATACCCCGTGGACTGCACGGAGGACCAGCCGGACGGCACACGCTGCCCCTCCATCACCCTGGACAAGCTCCTGGAACGGATCATCCAGCACGCCGAACTCATCTACAAAGTCTCCGAGGAGTCCTGCACACTGTTTGTGAGCGCAGCTGTAGAACGGGGGGAGAGAGGGGGAGAGAGAGACTGTAATTAAAACCCTACAACTTCAAATCTTGTAATATCTGATGCAAATGAACAAATCAGTACTTTTTCATTACTATTTCCTTGGTCTCTCATCATCTCTGTTTAACTTTGCTTTACTGAAATGGATGGTTCTTCCTTCACATAGAAATAGCAATTTCCAAATTAATGAGATAATAATCCAATGATAAATCAAGCCGACGTTATGCGAAGCCAACTTGTAACATGCCCTGAATACACAAGTAACGTGCTACATATACATCCTTCAAACCCTTTAATTGCTTGTTTCGAGCTGTGATTCCACAGATAGCTACAGTACGCTGTAAGTCCTGCACTTAGACCCTTAGAGTGAATATATTAGCATGTACGGGAGCACAAAATGGTGGTGCTGGTTCAGAGAGGATGAATTAGTGGACCGTAGCTCAGTGTTTGTTTATCTGTCTCCGTCGACAGGAGGAAATGTTCATCCCCCTTACGATACGGCCTCAGCTGATCCGTGGAGGGAACTCGTGCGGCACCAGATCTGTTCCCGGATCCAAGGGTGAAATCCAGCAGATCTCAGTAAGACAGAGGCCCATCCCGCTCTTAGCCTGGGGTTTGGATTCAGTTCCATGCACACTTGCTAAACTTGGCCTTGGATGTGGTGTGGGGAGGATATTTTGGTTGTTCTTTGTATGCATGCATCACATGAAGACACGCACACACGCAGACACACACTCAGTCTCATCATTACTTCTCTGCAAGCTGTACTGAACTGATCTCTGAGATCAAGATTTCTTTGATGCTCTGGTAAGGCATTAAAGGCTTTGAAGATATTAATAAGTGACAACATTTCTGCATTTAGGTAGTAAGCCTTGTATTATTGAGATTACAGCACATTTTGTAGATTCACACCCCGATTAAAAAAAACAGCTCAAGCTCTATTTTGAAGCAGCTGGTAGCTGGTACTTCAAGCAGGTCATACCTGGATTTTACACCAGGGCTGCGAGTGTTAATCCTTGTACTTTTCTGGTATTGTACATAGGATAAGTGGCTCCTTCATTCGACGCTGATGGTGATACAGTCGTGGGTCGGGCCCTTGCATAGTCTGCAGATCACACTGGACCTCTACGACCACGCACCGGAAACTCTTCTCAACAAGACTAAGTGGATGTCCACCAAGCTGATGAATCTCGAGCAGGGGGTGATAGTCCTCATCAAAAAGGTATGTCCAAGAACATCTGACAACATAGCAGGAAAGTCGTACCGTAGATGCCATAAAGATGCCATACTGTAAAGCCATCTTCAGCAACAATCGTTGTCATAACCGGCCATGACAACGTATCACAGTTAAGCTAGCACAGCTAGTGTAGCCGCAGATGGTACTGCAATTATAGGATTGATGCTGCAATCTCTTTGTAATTATTTAGCTGTTATTTTGAAGTCTGTTCTGTTGCTGCTGCTTTGCTGCGTACATGATGGCATTTTGACTTGAATACGCTTTGTATCCTGAGCTGTACTGCTCTGTCATTGCTGGTAACAACATCTCATTTCACTCCTGCCTGCTGCCATATGTTGTCTTAACCAGGCCGGATAACAGTCTTATTTATCTTCTTTTTTTTTTTTCTTTAGACATGGGAAATAATTACTTTTTAGCACTTTTAAGCTTTGGACTCTTAATTGGTGTTTTTATGTTTCTTATGTTGTCCCTTTTCTATATGTTCTTACGCTGTTTTTAATTGTTACTGTAATTGTTTTTTTAATGACACACTGTTTTGATTGCATGCCACTGCTGAGGAACACATTTTCCTATGGGCATTAATGAAGTACCAACTCATCTTATCTAATGCCACGATTATAGCTGCATTATGTACAATTTGCAGTACAGTTAAAATAAAGTGTTACCACGTAGCTTTTTATTCACAGTTACCGTAGGACAACCGTGACCTCATCTCTAATGGGGACAGCTGTCAGAGTGTTAAAGATTGGAATTTGTAAATTTACATGGACCACGCCCCAAACAATCAACATAAACATTACAATATAAAGCCTTCTATACTTTATGAAACATAGCTTCATGCAATGCTAAGTACGCTTGCTCAGTCCGCTCATCCACTTAGCTGAGCATAGGCAGAGAGCCTGTGAGAGGAAATTAAACAATGCTCACCGGTGGTGTCTGTGAGAAGCAAAAAAATATGAAATTTCACTGATAATTAAGATACCACTCTCATCAACTATCAGGCCACCATGTTAGCTGAGGTCGTGATTAATTTGCATGGACTTGTTCCACACTGTTATTTCAGTGCTACTCCCTGCTGTAAAATCCAGATATGCCAGCTTGACCAACTTGAAAATTGAGCTGGTCTAGCAGGGTATGAGCTGGTCAACCAGCATGGCCAAGCTGATCATGAAGCTGATCTAGCTGGGTATGAGCTGGTTAACCAGCGAGTACTGATAGCTTGAGCTGGTCAAACCATGTCAAGCTGGGAGCTGGTCTGAACTGGTCAACCAGCTACCAGCTGTTTTCTTTTTTTTTTCTTTTTTTTTCCTTCTTCCCAGCAGTGCTGTGCATGCTGGCTTTGAACACTCCACCATATTTTGGTCTTCCTTAAGACCTGAGTGTGTTCGGGATGCAGCTCTGTGATCCACAGCCCGTGGGACTAAATGTCAGACACAACTTTTAATTGCTTTAAAAAAATAAGTCGGCGCAGACTCCCCGGGAGTTTGCGAGCGCTCCGCTCTCCTGCAAAAGATGCCAGGCGACTCTGGTGATAAATTAGAGGACCTTGAAGGGAGGGAGCCCTGCGGAGCTTCCCCCTCACATGTAGCTTCCTTTAATTAATCTACCAGTGCCCTTCAGATCAATTATTAAAATTAAACATACTTTATTACTTCGTGTTATCTGCCGGATGCGCTGTTTTTAAGTATAACCGCACCTACGTCGTTGGGTGGCAGATCTGCAAAAGGTCGTTTCCTAGCATCGTGTTATACGGATATTATACGCATATCATATTATACGCAGCCACAAAATGTAAGCATTGTAAATTAATTTGTTTGCTCGTCTTTCATTGATTGGCAGAATCGTTCAGAAGTAGAAGCAATACAGCTTACTAACAACTGCTGTATTTTGGGGGGTGTTTTTGGCAGTAGGTTAGGGAGATGCTTCAAAAGAAAACTCAAGTAAAATCCCAGGGCTGTTTGTGTACAAGAGCAATATACTCGATCAGTTCTGGCGCGGTATTTTATGTCAATCTCAGCAGGAGTACCCCCCGGCCAAACACGTTCCCCGCACACGCCTCCCTGAGGTGGCTTTTAAAACCTCCTGCTCGGGCAATGTTTGAACATATTCAGAAACATTGCCATCAGCTTGTCAGTCTCGTCGAAAATTTCGCTCGAGAAAGCACTTAGGCGCATGCTAATTACTCGTAAAATTGCATTCGAAACTTGTACAGCATGTTGTACGCCTCAAACGCGTACAGTAACACGGCGGTTGGGATGAAAGAAAGTCCCTTTGTTAAAATCGGCGGCAGGTGTTTGTAGCAATGTTACAGTTTTACACGGTATGTAGGGGTGGTTTTGGCAGTGCTTTACTCGATTTCACTTCAATCATTCACACATATTCAGAGTTTATGTTGAAGGGATGTTCTGTGATCAGTATTACGTTTTAATTCAAAATGAGCGTGTCAGGCTATGGACAGGTGAACTTATCACAAATCAGAGCTCTAACACTGATGATTTGTGTTAACACTGGCAGTAATTTTCAAACAACTATTGCTTTGGAGCGGAGGCTGTGTTGAGACAGCAACCGAATGCACAGTTGAGAGGAAGGTCAAGCAAATATAACGACCCTGTCTCTGATGAACAAGGGCCGAACCCGTTTTAACCACAGCGTGCAAATTATTATGGCAATGAACCATGCAACACACGATATGCATGATCAAATATTCACTAAAGGTTGCCACATAATTACGCCTCAACAAAAGGCCTGCTCTTGTGTTCAGCTACTGCACGTCGCAGTCTATAATGAAACCGTCCATTCGGAGGCTGACATTTGATTGGCACCTGATACACTGTTAATTAGCTATTGGATATTTTCCCAATAGCCTTTGACATTATATATTCAGATTGTGTCCTGCTTAATATAATTCAGTTCCTAGTTCTTCTCTCTAATATCTAATGGAAATTGAATACACTGAAATATGTTGAAATATATAAATATATTTTCAAGATCGGAAATTATACGCTTAAATAGAAAAGTCCACATACTTACAATGTAATTTAGTGTAATTAATTTCTATAAATTTCTATCTCTCTCTCTCTCAATTCAATTTAATACATGCTTTATTGGCATGACAAATTTGGACATTTGTATTGCAAGATACAAACACAAATCTCTCTCACACAGTCTTTCTCTCCCTCTCCCTCCTTTGCGACATTGGCTCAGGCGGTAAGAGCAGTCAGAGAGCAGACAGAGGGTTGCCGGTTCGATCCCACCCTGGGTGTGTCAAAGTGTCCCTGAGCAAGATACCTAACCTCAAATTACTCCTGACGAGCTGGTTGGTGCCTTGCATGGCAGCCAATCGCTGTTGGATGTGTGAGTGTGTGTATGAACGAGTGAATGAGAAGCGTCAATTATACCGTGATTTGGAAAAAGGCGCTATATAAATGTTGACCATTTACCATTCTCCTCAGATGCTGAATGAAGACATTGTGGTGTCTGAGCCCAGCCAGAACATGACCCACTACATGACACAGCCCAACATGGTGGAGTCTGTGCTGACCGACTATACCCTTCTCACCTGCTTCAAGAAAGACTCCCACAGGGTGGAGACCTTCCTGAGGTTGCTCAAGTGTCGTCAGTCCGACAGGCTCGGCTGTTTCCTGTACTAACGGGAAGTCCCCAGCCCCCTCCTGTCCTCCTACCATAGAACCCCAGAGCCATCACATCTTTTGTTGATAGGACATCTTTCAATTTCCTTTCAGGCTGTTTTGTTTCATCCCTTGCTGCTCACACTCATGGCCAGATTGCATTTATATGAAGACATTTTGTTTATCCTTTACTTTTATTTGCAATAGATGTGACAACACATGGAAAGTGCAATTAATGATATTAGATGATATACTGACATGCAGCCTGTAGACATTGTGATAGTAGATTGATGAATAGAAAGCATACATTTTAGCAAAGAAATTTAATTTCTAGCCGGATAGCTGAATAGTTGTAGTGCATATATAAAAAAAAACATTTAAAAAAATTGAATGTATGAATGAAAACTGTTCTTGTGTATTAGCGTGCACATTTGACCATTAAAGTGTACAGTACTATATGAGTATGCATAATTTTTTACTGAGTGTTTATATTGCCAAGAATCTAATCTTTTTCTTCTGAAGTGTTTAATATATGAAAGAAAAATCATGTGCTTGGTGTTAGGAAGGGTATAATTCTGTATTTCCTTATGATTATTATTCATGAACAACTGAGTGATTCTAAAGTGTCTTACCATGCTATTAAAGTTTATAGTAATAGCAGATTGGAGAAAGAGCCATGGTCTGCCTAAAGTGCAATATAAATACTGTGCTGTTTACTGTAGTTTTGGACCTGCTGTAAACATTGCAATGAAGATCATGGCTGACTCAAAGTCCTAAAGTCACAGACCTTGAGATGTGAATACCAAAGGAGGCTGTGTAACACAGTGAATCAGTCACATTTCCAAGGTGAGTGTGTCCTTTTTCGAGGCACTATCATGCATTTCCATCAGAATGAATCGGTCTGGATTCAGTACATATTTGCCCTCAATTTTGAATGGCAAATTTACTTACAAACTATTTTACAGAATTTGATTGGTGTGATAGAATTGTGTTTATCGCTAAAAGCTGAAGATAACTAACATGTATTTAACCGTGAGTCAGGGTCCAGGGTGGATGTGGACTGAGCCAGAGCCTGGGTAACTGCTCAGGTACAGGGAATATATCACTGAGCACTTTATTAGGTAAACCTGTACACCAGCTTGTTAGTGCAGATATTTAATCAGCCAATCATGTGGCAGCAACAAAATACATAAAAGCATGCAGACGCAGTCAAGAGTGACTTCAGATCACTAAGAAATATGATCTAAGTGACTTTGACCATGGAATGATTGTTGGTGCCAGACAGGGTGGTATCTCAGAAACTGCTGATCTCCTGGTGAAGGGTCAGACTAGTCAAAGGACCTTGCTTAAGGACCCAACAGCTGCATGGATCTTATCACAGCTACAGTGGCGCTTGAAAAACCAACCTTCTTGGTCCCAGTCAAGCACTTTAGCCACTAGGCTACAGGTACTAATATACCGAGATGATATTTTACAATTAGCTCATTCCCTGCTCTACTGAAGATACCCAAAAGAACAAACAAACAATTAATAAACAAATAAACATATAACTAAATAAATACATTGACTTCTAATGTGTACTTGACTCTGGGTTCCTCAGTGGTTCATTTTAGCATGCCATCATTGCTTGCATTAAGTTTAATCACGGTTGTTCCCAACTGTAATCCAGGAGCAAAGTGATTATGTATCACCTGAATGCTAAAAAAATAATATAATCACCACTGAATATCTTCAATCGCATATCCGTCCATTCATTTTTTATGTCTTCCCTCTAAAAACAGGTGATATTGCGAATGCATGGAACTCACCTTTATTGTGTTCAACACTCAGAAGTATGGTAACTGATCTTTCTTCCAGAATAGCTGGGTGGCAGAAAAAAAGCACTGAATAATAAATTGTATTTTTATAGCTTCTTTCATCCTTGTCAAGGATCTCAGAGCACTTTATTCCAAGGGCCAGTAACTCTTCTCTGCAAGTAACCAGCAGTCACAGTGGAAAGCAGTGGCATGAGGTCTCCCCATGCTCTCCCTCTTCCTGTAAGCGGTTCCCAGTAATGCATATATACCCAGCAGCTATACCCTCATGCACCCTGCTCCTGCCAATTGTTCAAAGCTAAGCAGATACGGGCTTGGTTAGTACTTGGATGTGTGAACTCCTAGGAATACTAAGTTGCTGCTGGAGGTTGAGTTGGTGGGTCAGTAGGAGACAGTCTTCCCTCTGGTCAATTATCCCTAATGCCCCAGCGCAGTGCTGGGGACACTGTACTGTAAGAGGCACTATTTTTTTGATGAGACTTTAAACTGGGGTCCTCACTGTGGCCATTATAGATCCCATGGCACTTCCCAGTGTCCTGGCTAAATTCCCAACCCTGGCTCTTTCAACCTGCCACCAAATCATCTCCTGATTCAATTAGAAAAAGCATTGTTCTATCCCTCAAAATGGTAGTGCATTGATAAATGATCTTATCAGTGTGTCTACAAATATCTTACACATATCAGTTTATATGAGTCCAATAAGAAATACTATAGCATAATATCTCAATCCATAGGCCTATCACAAGTATATTTTTTCACCAAGCGTATATCCATTTAGAGCTGTGTACAGTTGTGATGAGGGCTCGGAAACGGAGTGGCAATCCGAGGACCACACCTACTGGTAAAGCAGGCACACACCTGGACTACGATGTGACTCAGTCCAGGCCTTTAGAACTTGTGTGCTTTCCACAGTAGGTGTCTGAGACCAGGAGCAGAGGCCCACGAAGTAGCAGAGACCCGCGAAAGGCGAAAAGCGAAAGGCGAAAAGCGAAAGGCGAAAGGCAAAATACCGGGTTAAGACTTTTGTTTATTTTTCCGTTGTAGGTGTGTGCTCTCTCTCACTCCTGCGTCTGTTGCTCAAAATATAAAACATTTTACATACCTCCCTGTGTCCATCTTTTCTGGCATGTGACAACTGTTTAAGCCCCTTGGGCTTGCTGCAGCCTGTATGCCTTTTTGTATTTTATTACCAGCTTGGTAAAATTCAATTTGATAAATGACTTTCACACATTTTTGATCCTTTCTCACTTTTATTCTATTTCTGCATCATATCCAGTCAGTCAAGATTGACTTGCTTCCAATGTAATCACACTGAGCTCTGCAAAAGTCAACTGGGGAGGACAAGCATTGCAGAATATCTGGAGCTTATAGCTAATATAACTTCCTTAATATTGAATACTATTAAAATACAGGAGCAATAAAGATTGAGCAGTAGATATATCTGTTCTCAATCATAACTTATTGTTAAGAAATACACTGAGATTTCATCTCATTTTGCCAACTATAATTACAATGCAAAGAAGCTTATGATAAATATTCTTCCTGCCCAACATGATCTCGCAATGATTTTTCATGCCCTGGAAATCGGTTCACATTTACCGAATCCTGGATAAGAGCCAACCCAACAACGACACCCTGCGATTGCAAGGAGAAATATAATAGAAAGCAAATAGATGTATTTACACATAATTTGTCAGCAAAAAATTGTAGCAACAGAGGTTATGGTTAGCATTAGGGTTACGATGTAACATTAACAATATAAATTGAGCATAGTGACACAAAAAGGTTTTGTACACACGCGTTGGAGTGCCTCAGTTTTGGTTAACGTACTGCTAACTTCAACTGCTAGGGGCAGATGTTCAGATTTCTGAACACACAGGTTGATTTAGATTTCGGTCAACTGTCGTCGAATTAGAGTGAAACCAGGCTCTCCCTGTGAAGGATGTTTTCTTTTGACATGAGACTGAAGTGCTCTCCTAAAAGCTACAGCCCAGGTATCTACTTTAGAAACAGTCTTTGCTAAAGAAACCTGCCTTTTAGCTTTTTATGGCTTTTCAAGGCACGTATTGAAAAGCCCACACAAATACCATTACGGATATTCATTATACAAAGGCCCAGACCAAATAACTTTCATCCAGGCATGAACTTTGACCTGCAATTCCATTTCAGATTGTTGTTGTTTTTTTTGGGGGTTTTTTTTGCCAATTCAAACATGGCATGTCAAATTCAATGGCCAAAAATGAACTGACATGGAATTGAGTACAGTGTGTGAAGTATGCGTGTCTGCCAGGAGTTTAAACCTTGAAATCAATGCAAAGTAATTATAAGCACACCCACGTTTAACCAGCCGATCCATGTAGTGCAGACGCAGGTTTGAGATCTTTTATTTTCAATTAAAAGATAAATGCACTGCATAATGGTTTTGCCTTTCAGTAACGTTAGTTTCTTTCCATTTATTTCTCACACAGATGTTGGTCTTGTCATGAACACTGTCATGTTTTTCAGTCTTATGCGTTGTTTGGCATGATATAAAATGTGTTTAATCTATCCAATGCATATCTGAGGTGTTTCTAAAGATCAAATAATCTCATGGAATGAGAATTTCAATTCTGCTTTGGACCACATTTGTATGTGCTCCTAAGTTCAGTTCATGTGGCGGCCTGTAGCCTAGTGGCTAAGGTGCATGACTGGGACCCGGAAGGTTGGTGGCTAAAGTCCCAGTGTAGCCACAATATGATCAGTGCAGCTGTTGGGCCCTTGAGCAAGGCCCCTAACCCCACATTGCTCCAGGGGTGATTGTCCCCTGTTTAGCCTAATGAACTGTAAGTCACTTTGCTAATACCTGGTCATGCAACGCATGTCTGACTGGTCAAATCTTTGCCTCTTCAAGTGTTGTTTTGTGTCTTCCCAAATGATACAGTGCTGACCTACTGTACATTATCAGCTCATGACAAATAAAAAACATGTAGCTTGTCAAAATCCTTGGATCTGGCTGCTTGTAAGATTATTGTGTGGACAGTCAGCAAAAAAGAAAAACGGATTTGAAAAGAATAATCCAATTTGAGCATTATGGCCGGCAGTCTAGACCACGTTTCAGAACAGAGGCTCTCCAAGGGACGGGTTTTACTGTGGGTTTTGGCCTTCATACACTTGGCCTTGTCTCTGTTTCCTCATTTTTAAATAAGCTCTCGCTTAAAGTGTTTCACACAAAGCGGATGACAGAAGGTGCATGCATATTTTCAATATGCTGCTGTTCATTTTCAGTGTGCTTTCATCAGTATTAATAAAAAAGGAATGCATGATATCTCTGGAGATATGGGAATGCACGTATGTATTTGTTTTGCACATTATGTTGTCAAAGTAAAGTTAATTTTGTATATAAAGAAAATGGCTTGAGTTCAAAATAGTTAATCTTCATGGGTAAGTGTTGTTGCTAATGGCATCCTTTATGAAGTAGATATAATGGTGGAATAATATGCTGCATCATTTAAAGGAAGTCTGGAGGAAAGAAATTGGGTCAGTATTATGGCTTAAATGTTTTTTGTTGTTTCCTGTGTTCTTCCATTTTAATAGAACCACCATAATGGCTTACATGTATTGTTGTGTATCGCATTTGCATTGCATTATGTACTGTAAATTGGACATGCAGCCATTACTGAGTCAGCTAAATACAAGTTTTAAAGTGTGGGCCCATTTTGTACAAATCATGTACAGTTTCTGAACTGAAAGGCTAAAACATATAGAAAACACAAAAACCTGTGTGAATATAAGCGCGTCACATAAATAAGCTAATAGTCAATTCACCATTCAATCAAGTCTAAAATAATTAGACCCCTAAAGCACATAGCATGACATGGAGTGCAGAGACCTACATGCAGTTAGTTTGACAAAATAAGAATTATTCAGGTCAAGCCTTCAGCATATTTCCCGCAGAAGTTTGGGGAGCTAATTTGCCCTGTATTTAATTTCAGCACACGTGCCTCTGGAAGACTGTGTCACACTGGTCAGGGGACAGGGCTAGTGGCTCAAAGTGTGTCTGTTCACTTCTGACGCAGGGCACTGCTGTTTGTTCCCCTGAGCGGCATGTTTCATCTGAATTATTTAGGAAAATGTCCCGTTCTTGAAAAATAGGATTGCATGTTTTGTTTTGTTTTTTAAACCTGAGAAAGTTGCTCTGAATATGAGCATCGGCTAAATGCCTAAATGGGCAAACGTGAATTTTCAACAAAGCACATAAACAACACATATGTGCACATGAACAGCTATGCATACACTACCTACATACAGTACAGTATACTGTATATCAGAAAAAAACACAATTCAATACACCTATTTATTGATATCAAAATGATCAAGACCATTAAAATATGATAAATATCTGTCACAAAAACAAGGTTACCTATTGGTCTCCTACATTCATTTACGGCGCGTCTCCGCGTCTGGCCATTAAAGAGCGTTTGGGGGCTCGCTCTGTGTTTGTGTATCCGCATTCAGCGCATTTACATGTGGACCGAGGGTATAGAAGCAATGTATTATGCAGTGCACATCACATACAATCTCTTCAAAGACAGCGAGATGTTGGCAGTAATGGCTCCAGCAGATATATGGGTTATACTGACCCCCAGCAGGCTTCATGACTTAAAAGCGGCTACCTTTAAGCACAGCTCAATGTCATGCCATATAGATGTCCAAAGACTCCTTAAAGATAATTGCAGGCCTTCTTTTGCTCTGTCTCGGCAAAAGGCGATGTATTTCATTTACAGTGCTCGTGTCAGTGCGTCATACGCGGGGAGAGGGTGGAATGCCAGCTGCTGTAGGGAGAGCCGGGGGAGTGGATGGATTTAGAAAGTTCATACATTCAATATATTTTTTGTTTTCGGGATATAATCCCTCAATAAACAGATATTTGCATGACTAATGATCTGAGGAATCTGAATAATGAAGATGAAAATTATACTTGCAGTGAATTATCTTGTCAACATGAAATCCAAGCACACGTGTTTTTAAACCTGCATGCATCCAGCATGCATGTTTCACTGCTTATGAATAAATAAATAATCTCTTCCACCACCTCTCTCCATCCAAACTGATTTACTCATGCTAGCTGTTCAAACCATACAGTCCCTGCCATATGTTGTATTTTCCTGGAACGCTGATTGTTTAATGGTATGTCTGCATAATTACACTGGTTTCTGCTTAGGAAAGTAACACTGATTAACCAGCCTACTTCCCGGGGCTGTTTTGGGTCATTTCCGCAGACTGTATACTCTAGATGGTTTGAAACAAATTTGTAGAGGTTCGGAACAGAGTGGAAGATTCCGGCACAGGCTAAGCTGGTTCCAAGGGAACACAAGGCTTAATTTTCTGCAACATTTAAAAATGTATACAAATCAGTGGCAATAAAGAGGAGATTAATTTCTCCCATCATTGTGGCTTTTGTACTTTATCTCCCATATTTTAACAAAAGGCTGAACCACTTTCCATGAAAACCTCCGGAATGGAATGAACTTTGTATTGTTGTATTTTTTCCTTTCTGTCTGTTTGACCTAGTTGAATTGGTCTGCTATATTATCTTGGTACACAAATCAATAGACACAGAAACACTACTGAATAACCTAGAAAGGTTAAGAAATCAAACATGGACATTTTTCCTCTTTCATACAGAACCCGCCGCCCCAAAATGAGGCGTATATTTCGCTGGGTTCGGCGTGTGTCAAGGCAAACGACTCGCGGAGAAATCCATAACGCTCGGCCGGTCAAAGGGTCAAATTTACGAGCTAATTACTGGCATTCTGACCAGCGACTCCCCTTTTAAGTACAGGGTACAGAAAGTCAGTGGATTTCTCTGGCACAACAAAAGCGTGACATTTACAATTGACTAAATTCTCTGTCTGTAAGTGGCTGGTGGTTGAAAAGCTTGCAAACAACTAAAGAGAGTAGAGGGCTCTGGTAAAATATAAAAAGGTCCAAAGGGACTCGCTTTGCTGTCAGTTGGAAGGGAACTAACTAGAATGGCCACAGATGTCATGCCTTCCAGCACCTGATGTCTTTCATGCTGGGCAGATTCTCCATTCTTCATTGTATACGTAGCCTATGAAGCTATTTCTAATACTGTGACCTGTCCAGCATACCGGTCCAGGGAAGTACAGCACGATGAGCAAGATGGGATATCTTTTATCTTGATTTGACTTTGTGATCACGTGGCTAAATTGCACATTTCCAGCTTTTTATTAAAGTGCTTTATCATGCATTTTCAATATACATACATTTAACTTAAATGTTATTGTGTAACTGAGTAGTGAGCCAAATAAAGAAAAAATATATTGTTGTCCCAAGACATATGGAGCTCACTGTATATATACAGTAAGAGGATGGAACACTCCTATTGTTTTGCTTTGCTTTCGGGCAATAACAAGCAATGGTAGATGTGCAAAGAAAGAGAAAAATCAATATCCTTGCGCTGATAGTATCAGAAACCCGACTAATGCCTCATCCAGTGATGAGAGGAGTCCAGGTGCTTTCCCCGAAACTGGCAGAGGCAGCAGACGGGAGCTTGGAGACCTTTTGAGCAGTGAAAGGACACGGTCTTCTGTGTGCTCAGAAGGGCAGCCTCTAAAACAGGAGCGCAGCTGCTACACAGATTCCTCATTTCCGATAGAGACGGCGTAGAGATGGCCTGAGAGATCAGAGGACAGGAGGACAATGCGGGAACATGAGAAGTGCATGTCTGCAGTGCTGCGTGCGTGTGTACACGCGTGTGGGTTTGCCTTTGTCTCTCTGTATCTATACGTTTTTATATGAAGTGTATACCCATGCCGAGTACAGTCTTGTGGTTTCATTGATGTGAAGCCCCTGACAAACTAACAAACACACGTTTTAAAACGATATACAGCAAGAAAATTGCTTTGCTGTCTATGTGTGCACGCATGTGTCGTGTGTGTATGCACGCATTGTATGTGAGTGTGTGTGTGTGTGTGCATGTGTTCATCCTATATTTTCAATGAAGTAAAATGATGCTTTGTTTCACCTTCACGGTGTATACAGCAATCCAAGTACCACAGGCACAAATCAATAGCAATACAGCTAGGACAATGTTTCATTTAGTACAAGCTGACCTGTCTGTGTACAACTCAGTGTCTGGGAGTTATTGTCAAAATGAATCATTGTTTTACATAATTGCCTAATAAGATAGGGCAGCTCAAATGTACACGTGCAGGGCTTTTTCCCTGTCGCAGTAAGAGGAGTTGAACTTGGGCTGACTTTCTTGTGAAGAGGGAGAGGAGGTTGCGGGAGGCAGAAAAGCAGATTCAGTTTCAGAATCGAATCTTATCTAACACCAGATGAGTTTCGCTTAGAGAGTCAGTTTGTGTTTTGCAATAAATAAGGTGGGAACCATTGTGTGAGTGTAACAGGTGAGAAATTGCCTGAGTCCGAGGTGGGATTTGAACCCCGGCCTCTCACTTTGTCCAAATATTTGTTGAACGAACGCGTTACCAGTCAGCTAAAGACGAACTCGCCTCTAGCCAAGGGCAACAACGTTCTTTTGAATTTGAGGGTTACGTCATCGGGGAGTGTTGTCGCGATAACCTGCTACCAGCCTTCGCTTTCACTGCACCATCCGTGCTTACTAGCGAACAAGCTGAGCTAACCATGCTACATGAGCACAAATATATTCCACATTTTTTTTGTCTTCCTGGCCTGTCGTCAATGGGAATTACAGCAGAGAGAAAGGTTAATTAACATAAAACATGCAATGGAGGACAGATAATAACTACGGCAGTGGGTTACAAACGGCCTACAGTATGAGCAACAACAAAAACCAGCAGACCTTGCCTCCCTCAAGGACATCCTACAGTATCCTGCAGCATCCTACAGTATACATACAGCCATTACACCAGTTGTGTATAATGGCCGATGTTGGGATTGCATTGACGATGTCGCAGTTGCACTAGTTGTATTGCTTATCTTATACAAAAACCAGCAGACCTTGCCACTCTCAAGGACAAGAGTTATAGACCCCTGGTCTACAGCATCCTACGGTATGCACACAGCCATTATACCAGTTGTATAATCGCACAACGACCGACGTAGGGATGTCAAGTTCACGATGTCAATTTGCGTTGCATATCTTCACAGAGGGAATCGTTTCAAGCAACCCCCCACGCCCCACCTTGAATTTCTATCCGGCGGAGCACAATTACCCCTCTCCCGTGTCACGGGAGAACGCGCATCGATTGAGTCGGAGGGCATCAGGCTGTACATCCACCCCAGGGGCCTTCGATCCTGTCTCCCCGGTGTGCGCCTACCGTTCGCAGGGACAGCGGCCGGGCGCTTTGTGCCGAACGCGGTTCGCATCACGAAACGTCCTGTATATTCATCAGCCTGTGTGATTAGCGCTTCCTGCTGCTGTCTGACCGGAGCCAGAGAACAGCAATAGGAAGGCAGCCGTCTGCCGTGAGCGATGCGTGGAAGGCGTTGTGTTGCTGACGGAAGCACATCATTTCAGTGAAGATAATGCGCTCGCATTAGCAGGTCGTTAGCGGAACTGCGGTGCAAATTTGAGTGTGGGTAAACAATGCTATTTGGTAAACAGAAGACAGGCCTGCGAAACAATCCCAATTGAAGCAGATTGTAACCGACGCGTTCAGAAGGTTAAACCAATTGCTGTGTAGCCCACGTTCATATTTGCAGGCAATTCTGAATAGATCCTTTGAGGTTTTCTCTCAAGATGCTGGCGATATTATTATCGCCTCAGTTGAATCAAAACTCAGAGAGCTATAAGATTTAAATGGCAATTGAATTATTAATAGTACAATAATACACAGGAATTGCATTTACATTTGTTCTGGAGTGACAATATGCTCTTTACAGAATGTGCTCATATAAGTGTAAAATATAATTACAGAAATAGCAAGTCTAGAAGTCAAAAGTGTAGGCTATATTTTCCATGAGTCCTGCAAGAATAATCACACTTGTAATGACAAGTCATACCTGAAATACACTAATAGCTGCTTTTGTGTTTGTCTACACAGCAAATGTTTAGTCTTACATTAATTCTGAGGAAATTACTATAATTTAGTATATGTGATTAAATGTGATTAAATGTTGACTACATAAACGCTGGTAGATTTGAATTGTTGTGGGTATGAACAAGCTGAAGAGGATGTCCTCCCTCTACTGAGTCTGCTGCCTGTATACCACAAAGAGAGGCTTTCTGTGTCACTGTCATGTTTGGCTTGCTTTTCTGGGAGTTTAGGCCAGGGCATGCTCCTATGATGCACACTGTAGGTCCATGTTATTTAACAGAGTAGGAGTCTTGATGGTCTTGGTCTGGATCTTCCTCTTGTCCCTCAAAGTCTCCAGGGTTCTGGGTCTTGGTCTTGGCATGTGGTTCTGGGGCAAGACCATCATCTCAGAGATGATGATGTCCTCTTTCTCCCCTGTTGCTCAGGACGATATTAATTATACTCAACTTCAATGAAAATGACAAATGACTGAGAACTACACAACCTTAAATTCAGGTTTTTCTGTCAGTTTGTGACTGGACAATACACATTTCTAAACTTCACTTGCACATCCTGATCTTGGTCTTGAACTCCAACTCTGTTATCTAACCTCCTGAAAATACCAGTTAAGATCAGCTTTAAGGTTTAACATGTTATTTTCAGCACTTCTAGCTGGTTGTAGCTGGTTGTCGGCTGGTCAAAGCGGGCCTATAGCTGGTTGTCGGCTGGTCAAAGCGGGCCTCTAGCTGGTTGTAGCTGGTCAAAGCAGGCCTCTAGCTGGTTATAGCTGGTTCTAGCTGGTTGTAGCTGGTATGTGGCTGGTCAAAGCAGGCCTCTAACTGGCTGTAGCTGGTTCTGGCTGGTTGTAGCTGGTTGTGCTGGTATGTGGCTGGTCAAAGCAGGCATCTAGCTGGTATGTGGCTGGTCAAAGCAGGCCTCTATCTGGTTGTAGCTGGTCAAAGCGGGCCTCTAGCTGGTTGTAGCTGGTCAAAGTGGGCCTCTAGCTGGTTGTAGCTGGTCAAAGCGGGCCTCTAGCTGGTTGTAGCTGGTCAAAGTGGGCCTCTAGCTGGTTGTAGCTGGTCAAAGCAGGTCTCTAGCTGGTTGTAGCTGGTCAAAGTGGGCCTCTAGCCAGTGAAGCTGGTGGTCAGACTGGTGGACAAGCTGACTATATAGGCTGGTCAGCTGGTGAACAGCTGGTCGACCAGCTAAAAGTGTTATAAACACAGCTTAAACCAGCCTGACCAACTTAGATTGGTTTAAGAGTGAATTTTCAGCAGGGAAATAACTCTGTGCCGTGGTCCATGCCACAGTTTAAACTGCATCACGGTCTTCACTGGTGTTAACACATCGAAATGTAAAGCAGGCCCCTGGTCGGGTGCTTTTAACTCTAATAGAGTGTGTGTGGCACCTATTGGGCTCATAGCTACTCAGAGTTGATTTAATGCAGAGATTTTGCTGTGAAGGGTGTTTGCCAGTGATGTGTGTGCTGCTATCAAAGATTTCACATCGATATTCCATTTCAGAAGTTTAAGACGCGTATTTATCAGCTTATGGACAGAAGGGAAATCATTCTTATTCAGCTGACACTGAGAAACCACTGCTGTTTCTTTTCAACTTCCTTTACAGTCCTTTGCGGTTATTTATTTATTTGTTCTTTTTTTTTTTTTTTGTAGTTATAAATACTTGCTGTGATTTTCCGTTTTCTTTAACAAATCCAAGGAGGACGGGGGCATCCCTTTCCCCCAGAAAAGAATTAAATGATACAGATCGCTTTCACCCAAAGCGTGCTGATAACATTCACCAGCATGGCGAGATAAGGGTGTATGAAAAGCTGTGGAAATCATAGCTTTTGATATGCTCAGCTATAAAGCGATGGAAATCATACCAAAAAAAATAAAAAATGAAATCCTGCCATGTTATCTCCTCACATCACGAGGAGAACAGATAAATCTTTCAACAGTATTTTAAGGTTAGAAATAAAATCACTTGAGTGTTTCTGAATAAATAAACACTGTTCTTATTATTTAATAGATTGAAAACTAAGGGCAGAATAATGGAATTTGCAGCATATCACCACTGGTGAGATAGGATTTTAAGTGCAAGGATTCACAGTATGGCTTCGTGCCAGGAAAGGTGGTATCCAAGATTGTGTGTGCATGTGTGTGCATACCTTTGCCTGTATGTGTGTGTGTGTGTGTGTGCATGTTTCTGTGTGTACATACACACGTGTATATGTGCTTCTGTGCATGCGCATTTGTGTGCATGTGCTTGCGCTTATATTTGTGCTTGTAGTTTTGTGTGCTAGAGTGCATGTGTGTATCTGTGTGTGTGTGTGTGTGTGTGCATACATATATGTGTGTGTGTGTGTGTGTGTGTGTGCGCACATGTGTGTATATCTGTGTTTGCATATGTGTGTTTGTGTGTATGTGGTTGTGTATGTATGTGTACATATGTGTACATGTGTGTGCACGTGTGTATATCTGGGTGTTTGTATGTGTGTGTATGTGCTTGTGTGTGTGTGTTTGTGTCTGTGTGCTTGATATAAGAGGTCATAGCCACACCTATTGTATATCCACACCAGTCTTCAACCGCTGTGAGCACTGTGCGTGTGTGTACGCGTGTGTGTGTGTTTATATCTGTGTGTGTGTGTGTCTCCTTTGCGAGAGTGTCTTGATGAGAACTCCGCCCGAGGTCTGCCACTGCTCCGAGCCTTCCCCTTCTTTCATCAGCCAGGAGACGTGGCGATTAGCGCAATCATCGAGTGCCAATTGTATTTAAATGAGCATAATTGATATGCAGATGAGGGCTGTCTTTCTGTACGCATCAGTCTTTTTGTGGAGCCGTCTCATCGAACCGGGCACCCCCCCATTACCATGCGCGGCACACCTCGCCCCCGCCCTCCGTGCCCCACGGGGTCACCGGGAGGTCAGCCGCACTCGGAGGAAAATGTCACTCCGCCCGTCATTAAAAAGGATTTATTCAATCAACACCGTTTCCCATTACAAACTTAGTCTCTGATGTTCCCCGCACCCTCCCCGAACAGCTATAGCTGCTAATATGCATACATTCTCAGGAAATATGGAAGCATAATGTCTCCTCTAATGTCGGGCTACAGAGAGACGGTGTAATTTGACAGATTATGGCGTGCTACTGGAGAAAGATGAAGAATGTTGCGTCCCCTGCGCGAGACTATAAAACAGAGTGTTTATTATTATCACTCAACGAAATGCCCTTGTGTTTTTCTTTGCAGCCGTGATATTACTCTTTAGCTCCTGGTTCTATGATGATCTGTGAAATGAGTCTGAGTGAAGGCGATGGCTGAGTCAACTCCCCCTAACAATCTGTCTGTATCTGCCTTCAGTCAGTGCTGAGTAGACCTGGGTTGAAATAGTATTTGTGTTGGCTTCAAATAGTTTTCTGCATTCGACTAAACTTGCCTGGTGTATTGGATGAAATGAAATGCCAAAAGTGTAAACCCTGCCCATTTGCTCCTCCATACAGGTTCAAGTGCACCAGACAAGATCAATAGAGCTCAGAAAAGCAGGGTTGTCAAACCTTATCTGGAAAGGGCTGATGTAGGTACACGAAAACAGCTGACTCAACTGGTTACCTAATCATGGTCTACAATCAAGATCATTGTATCAGCGACAAGTAAAATCAGGTGTCTTAGTGCTAGGCTAAAACAAAAACCTGCATCTGCACCAGTCCTTTTTGGATTAGAAGATTGGATACCCTGCCTTAAGGTTTCTTCTCCAGGAAACACTCCAGAATTCCAAAATGGAATTTTATCATCAGCTGGGGCGCCTAGCAACGGTGCATGTGGCAGAGATCCTGGGGCGATAATTGACATGGGACATATTCATGAAGTTATTAGTAGAACTTATGTTTTATTTAAAGGCAGTAAACTCAAGTATAGGCTAGTGCCACTGCAGGTACATCTTTCTGCTATAATTAGAACTCCAGGGTCGGGGTAAAGTGTCCTCCAACTCAAACAAAGTGGCACTTCGCCAAAAACATGCATGCTTATGCTTGACCAGAGTAGTTTAAAGTTGTCAACATTAGGTTAATGGCTTTAGGGAAGTTAAAGACCCACATGCATCAGCATTCTCTTCCTGGTTTTAGTTATCGAAATCGCCCACAAACGTTCACAAAGAGCAGTGACCTAACCCTGCCCCCAGAGCCCAATTCCTCCTCCCCTTTCACCTCCTGTGGTCAGCTCGCTGTGTTAACATTTAGCAATGTCATCCATTAATTCTGCATAAACATACATCATGTTATGTGTAAAAATAGCAGTTAGATTCGAAAATATACATACTTCTACCAAAATTGCAATTGTTCAACTTAAATCAGTGTGGAATACGAATCAAATGCTCCAGGATGGTATGAATAGCTCACAAACACGGAAAATATGCGTGTCGGCCTGCATTAGGTGTGAACTATCCCAGATGAATGCTGAAATGTGTATCGGGTACTGTAGTTGAACCTGGGCACTAAACTCCCGTTCCCAGATGATTCCCTGGGATAGCTGGCTTGTATCCGCACTCAGCTCTTCCCATCAGATGTCATAGTGCAGTGCTGTGAGTTTACTGCGGGTCCTGGGAGATCTGCGTGAGATGTGCACATCTCCATCCTGTTAAGAGCCAGACTCCACTCTCTCTCCGTCAATGCTCTGCCACTGGTAGTGTTGGGTTTTTAATATTGTCCCAACATCTTCAGATTGACATGCTATCTGTGACTTTATAACATATATTTTGACAGCTTGTCAAAATATTAGATTGCAACTGTTGTTTTCTCTTGGAATACCTTTCAATAACCTGTCATATTCCCTGCAAACATATATATGTATATATATATATATATATATATATATACAGTATATTTTAATGTATTGTGTTGTGTTCTCTTAAAGAAAAATGACAAATTATTAGTGACATACAGCAAATACTGAATAGTTTTTCAGACTACCGGATACATTGTTGTAACTAGACCAAACTTTCAACCTTTAAAAAGCCAGCTATAATGAAAAATGGCCATACGCAACTTGTCCTGTAGTGTATTTAATGCAGATTTACCCCCCTTGGAGAAAGATGGAATCAAACAGGTTTCCAGAAGCTTCTCTGCAAGTACTGCGGAGAGAAACACAATCACAGGGGGGGGCGAAAAACGGCCCAGAGACCTGACGGGTTCAAGAGAATGTATATTAAAGAGGGATCAAGGGCCTGTCGTTTAAACTGAGATGTAGCAGGGAGGAGACACTCCTACTTTCTCCCACTGACATCTGCCTGTGAAGGTTTATCATAGGATGCATCAAACATCACACCGCTGCTATTCTTACCACACGCGGGACACGGAGGAACAGGCTTATGGAACGGTGGGAGTTAATGCATTTATTTATGTATTCATGTGCGGTTGTCATTGCCTGCAGCTGTTATCGGACCAAGCTTTTTAAAGTTGCATATTAACCCTGTGGAGGAGTATCATTTATTCGATTGGCAATAAAAAGCTGAGTGTTACCCAGAGCTACGTGGATGCAAGACATATCAAGTGACCGCTCAAGCTTTGAATCCATTACAAGAACTATCCTTTTTTGATATACTATACAACACCCTCAACATGATAAATAGCATAATTGTTGTATTGGGTTTTTATGAAAGGTATTGGAAAATATGAATTCCATTTATATAAGTGTCAGAGAATCAATACATTGTGTTGTTATCTTTGTGCATTCAAATTGTTGCATATGTTGTACTACATTTAAAATATTAGTGAGATATTTTTCCTGCCTCCAAGTAGGAATTTCAGGTAAAATGAATGCAGTTAAAATTCATGAAATAATATAGTTTGGAGAAGTCTGCTCCCGGGGTTTTTTCAGGGCTGATGGGCACGGCTCCCGGCAGCGAGGTTTGGGCGGAGATCCGCGCGGGGGGGGCGGGGGGGGGGGGGGGGGGGCGCTGAGAAGCCATGGCGGTTTGCGACAGCCAGAGGCATCCCTGAAGACTCCTACGCTACGTGGCTGAAGACACAAAGCTCCACTGCTGCAAAGCCCGTTAACAGATCCTCTGCCTGGCTCCTGCAATCCTTCCCCCATCCTGAGCAGGGAGGAGACGGGATTGGGAGAAGCCGGCCGTGCAGGAACGAGGCGTGGGGATTGTGTGTGTGTGTGTGTGTGTGTGTGTGGGGGGGGGGGGGGGTTCTGTACTGAATTGGGTAATGGGTATTGTGGCGTACACAATTTTAAAAAAAAGAAAAGGAAAATACCCTTTGCTCAGATATGTTTTCTATTACTGAGTCATAATTTCAATTCCTGTACTGTATTGGTAACTTGTACTGTGGTGATACATTTCACGATTTTACATTCATAACAAGCTTCCTGTTGCACAAGTCTGGTTTTGACTAAATGTACATTTGGCAATCCTAAGTCAGACAGTTTTTAAAATATATTTCTATATTTTTGTCATATATTATTGGTTACACCTTGTAATTTTCATAAGACGAAAAAGCGATTAAGAATCCGCCTCCAAGTACTCATTAACTTGAGTAAACTGTCCCAACTCTATTGTGCTGTATTCTGCATGGGGATAAAAACCTGCATGGGGAATCAGTGTGATATAAATAGATTGACCTCATCTCTGGCAGCAGTACTACAGCAAACGGCGGCCATCTTGTGCAGCGTCATCGACCTGGTCACGCTGCAAGTCACGGTCAGAAGCGTGCGCCAGGCGGGTCATCCTAACGCACAGCGCACAACCCAGGCAGGCCAATATGTCCACATCCTCAGGAGGATGATAAGATTTGTACAGTGGTTGACCTCATACAGGGACATCCCCTCTGACTCTGTCTGTCTCTCTGGATTAATGTGACACCAGTAACACTCAGTTCCATTGGCCCATTTCCCAGTGTGTGCCACAGCCCTGCTCCTCCCCTGGTTCACGCCGACGCCTCGACACATCCTGGAGCCGGAGTTGCATCACCCTGCCTCTCTAAAAACTGCTCACTCTGCTTTCCCTCATTTTGACTTCCTACTTTCCCAGATAGTTTATCACCTCCACTGTAACCGGTTCAAGCCATTTGAATCGCCGTAATAGATTTCTTATTACTTTTCTGTTATATCCATCCTACCATTACCTTACATCTCGCCGGCGAGCAGAAGATGGTATTTCTTCACATTAGAGAGTTCTTTCATGACACTTTTTGAGGGTTTTTCTCCCCACCGGGGAGTTTTTTACCTCGTGTGCCTGCTATTCGGGGGTTCACGCCTGGTGTTTGCTCTTCTCTTTCTGCCCTTCTGTTACTCTGCAAAGCATCTTTGTGACAGTCTTCTGCGAAAAGCTATACAAATAAAACCGGATCACATTGAATTGAAAACAAACAAGAACTGAGAGGGAACTCTTTACACACTCTCACTGTCTGGTGGTATCGTCTTACCGTGGAAGCCACTCACTCACTCAACCAATCAAGAACTCAGTATGTGACGGACACTCTCGTGGCTGATTCTCCTCCTTCCACTCGTTGCCAGAAGCCGAGTAAACAAAAGCGACAAGTTGGCAACAAGCCGCCCCCCCCCACCCCTGCCTTTGACTTTGTACATCATGGGCTTCTTAGGAATTCAAACTGAGGGAAGAGTTGTGGGAAAACAGCTTGAGTGCCGCCGAATTTGAGCCTTCCGCTTACGCGGCCTGCTCGGATTAAAAAGGAGACGGCTATAAGAAGTGAAAAGCAGGCAGACACGCGCACAGAAGCTGGAAAAGGTTTCGCCGCCGGTTTGATCAGGTGCCCACTGGCTGCCTTCAGCTCCGCGATCTGAGAGCAAACTTTGAAAGCTGCGCCCGAGTCGGACTTTTGGGCACCGCTCTCTCTCTCTTTCTCTCTCTCGCGCACGTACGGAAAAAGCCAGACTGCTCACTCTTCTCTTTCCAGAAGCAGCGGGAGCCGCGTTTTGCGCTCCTCACTGTCCGCTCTGCTCTCTTTCCTCTCGTCCGACGAATTTTGCTACAAAATCAAGAGGGAAGATGTTCTCCACGCTAGCCAGTGAAATATTCATTGTTGAATGAAGTGTAACGGAGTTAATTTGAGTCACTGTCGGACTCGTATGTTACTGTTAGAGTCGAACTACTACTGTAATTCATTTTACAGTATAAACCACTTGACACAATTTTATCATCTGTGTGTTGTAAATTATGACTGAATAAATGCTATACAGAATATAGCCAGGGCGAGGATGTGTTATTGAGTACATAGCAAAAACTGCAGTTTGCAGTTATACAATTTTACTGCGATTGCATTGTCCGGCCGATGAAAGGATCACGCGGAGAGATCAGACCATTGACAGTGTGTACAAACAGCGAAGGCCTCTTCACTCGTACGTGCCTTGCCCTTGGCCTGTCTACACGGCACTCTCTGCGCGGTACGGTGCAGTGCATGTCGGCTGCTTTGTGCTCAAAGTGCTCTCCCAGAAAACCCTCACTGAATGACCTGATCTGAGTGGATGCTACTAGAAAGCTGCTCTACATCATCCTGTCTGTGTTATTACAGCTGAAAGTGTGGTCCTCCATCTCCCCCGGCACGCTCTCCAGCGTGATGCATGGCGTCGACGTGTTTCCGAGCTTAACCGCGTTCGCCAGATTATCATTCCGGGTCCCGATATAAAGACATGATTTAAGGGTCTGCAGAGTCCGTACGCGTGACATATGTTTCCGTCTCGGAGACGCTGCTACGCTAATTGCCGCGTATGCGGTATCCGGCGGGCAGGAAAAAGCAAACCGCATCTATAATTTACACCTCCTGCAGTGCGTTGTTATTACTTCAGGTTTTGGGTTGGGGTTTTTATAAACGCGCTCCCTTTGAATCTCTGCGGTTCAGGCCTGAGCCGGGAAAGAGTTTGACGGGGGGAGTCCTTCTGGGAGCGGGCTTGGAGGAGCGGGAGACAAAATAAAAAGGGCAAACGGATGTATCTGAGGGTCAAAGACGGGGCCAGGGAGCGGGTTAAGGACGTGAGGAGCTGCTATTTCCTCTCGGGCAGAACTGGGTATTTGAAAAGCAGTTACAGGCAACCTTGAGTGAAGATACACCTGAGAATAATACAAAGCAACACACACACTCGCAAGCACACACACACACACACACACACACTGACATTCACATACATGTGTCGACGCTGAAGACAAATAGGAGAGAGGTCAATCTGAAATTTCCCTTGAGTCTCCCAGCCTTGTCAACATCTATAGAAGCGGAAGATATGATGTGAAGAAAGGAGCAGGAACAAGGCTTCGGGCCTACTTGTTCTGGCTGTGCTGAGAGGAGTTTCATAAGCCGGCTCCGGTTCTCAGTCTGCTGTCGAGCTTTGATCAGGTATCAACAAGCTCCGTTCCTCTTCCCGCTGTAGTCCACAGTCCAGGTTTCACAATCACTGGAAATTGGACAGCTTAGGCAGAGTCCCAACCTGGGTTCAAATAGTATTTGTTTTGTATTCAAATACTTTTCTGCATTTGACAAAGCTTGCCGGATGTTTGAGAAAATATTAAATGATTCCAAAAGTGTAAAGACCCTGCCCATCTGCTCCTCCTCACAGGCTTAAATGCACCAGGCAAGGTCAACAGAGTACAGAAAAGTATTTGAATCCAAAACAAATATTGTTTGAACCCAGGTCTGGTGGAGTCCTATCCTAGTAGCTCTGTTATCTGAATGTATGTCTGTGCATGATAATTAAGCACTGTAGAGGACCACAGAACAATTCAATTAAGTTCAATACAATTTATTTATATCCTGCTTTAGGAAATTTGTTTAGAGCTATATTGTGTCACACATGAATAACTAGCATACATATTTCATTGTTTTATTAATTGCATTTTTTATTTAATTGTATTTTTATTTGCACAGTCCATTTCTACATACATTATACAAGATTATAGCCGTGCAGGGCAGTGACCAGAACATAATGAAGTCTATGTTCTTTCAGAAGAGAATCAAAAGTAAAGACACACATAACTATTATATAAAGTGCAAATATTGTGTTAAATACAATATTATTCCGGGGATTACGTGCATTTACATTTAAAATTAGAATTATGGGAGAGGCTCCTATCACAAAAAATGTCAAAGAGAAAGTGCTTTCTTTTCACTGTCCATTTTAATATAAGTCCTTATTGTCTGTAACATGCTGCATAGATCTATTATTGCTCACCAGCGTCAGTGATGTCATCTGTCATCCCAAATTGCATTTGCGGTAATAGCATTCACAGTCAGTCAATCATTTGCCAACAAGGCATTCGTCTTCCTTTGTATTGTTAACGCACATAGTGTAGGCTCTGACAAACAGGAATGGTATCAATACCAATAACCACAGGGTAAGGATGTGATTTTTTTCGGACCGGTTAATGCTGAGATTACGTGTAGTTTCATCATTTGTTTTCATCATGCTTTTGTATATTTACAAGAAGAGGCTGAAGCAGGACAGCGTATCTCCTAAGCATTCGCCCGAATCCCGCCCTCACCCAGCGCTGTGTTCGGGAGTCGACCACTGCCCTCGCTCGGCACCAGCTGGAATCGGCTGGAAGGAGAGAGCGAGAGAGAGAGAGAGAGAGACGGAGAGAAAGGGAGAGCGAGACAGACAGAGAGAGAGCGAGGGAGAGAGAGAGTAGGAGAGAGGAGAAGAAACGCCCGCTGCAGCTGCTGTTGCCACTACTGCTAATTACTTTGCACGGCTCATTAGGCTGCGGCGATAACAAAAAAAAAAAGATAGAAAAGACCCTTTGCTCAGATGTGTTTTCTCCTTGTTATTGAGCCGTAATTTCAATTCCTGAAGTCGTAGTTATTCCCCAGTGAGGCCCGGGCCGGCTATGGCTTCTCTGGGCATTGTTTAAGAGGTGCCCATACTCCATTAAACTCACCCTCTGACGGCGAGGACCGTTAAAGTTGCCTGTGGTCAGCTCTTGTCTTTTTTTAATGTCACAATTACATCCCGGGAGTTGAGTTTACTCTTTAGCCTTCGCGCTAAGCCCAGGCTTGAGTAGCAGGCATTCGGCAGTGAGGTTATGTAAGCCCGTCGCGATTTGCAGAACATCCAGGGTTTGTGAACACGTTTACCTCAGATGCCGCCTCACAACTCTGAAAACCGAATCGAAAAGCTTTCATCGGGATTGAGAACTTTTAAAAGGTCTTTTCTAATGAGTTCTTTCCTGTGGCCTTGTGGAAATGTTTTTTATATACATTCATGGAAAGATCCTCCTCCTGTCTTCTTCAAAAACCCTGTTCCTAATGATAATATACTCTATCCCTGTGGATCGATCTGCTGTCCTCGTGGAACAAGCCTATTTTGTCAAGGAAATAACTTTTGCTCTTATGGAAGGGTCTTCCGTGCTTGTGGAAAGATGGCTTTTCCACATAAAATAATCATAATTCTCATATGTCCTGAGGTGAAGTTCTCTGGCCCACACGGAATGATCTTCTGTCTCCATGAAAAAAATCTGCCATCACCATGGAAAGATACACCGTGTCTGAACGGAATGGTCTACCGCTCCAATGGAAAGACATCCTGTCCTCCTGGAAAGATACCACGTCAGAACGGAACGGTCTTCCGTCTTCTCACAAAAATCATCCGTCATCCTGTAAAAATCGCACCAAGATGCACAAACATAATCCCCGCTCCCCGAAAGATGTTTTCTTCCCGAGGCCGTCACGTACCGGCAGAGGTGGCAGGCTGCCAGGTAAGTTAGAGAAGGGAGTGAAGAGGTCTCCTCGCGGCCTCGTTAAGCTTGCGGGATGCAGTTTGACGGGGGACATCGGGGCGAGGATGATAGAACACAGAGCACTTCAAAGCATCATTTGCAACCGATTCATTTTCTCCCCTTATAAATTCAGTCCGCCGTATCAATTTCTACAAGCTGACCCACTTTGTAGCCCAGCATACAAATGCGACTTCAGGTGGTGCGGCGGTGCATGATGATGGCAGCACCGCTTCGATTGCGCGTGGGCTCAGAGAAAGGCCTGCTCGGGATTCGACTTGTAATTCTGAAGAATGGGGGAGGTTGTACGCCATTAGTCTGGCGACTCCCTCATTGCATCGCCCGCAGTTGTCATTTCGTCAGCGGCCATTTTGTAATCTTAATCAATTTGCGACCGAGGAGAAGGCCCCACGAGCACAGTTAAACTAATTACCTGTGCAGGTGAGGAATTGGCCCGCTGGGCTTTCGTGGAGATCAGGGTTATAAGAGGAAAAATGGACTGAAAACATTTTTCGCTTAACTCTGCGAGCCCTTTTGTACCGGTCGCCAAGGCCTGAAGCGCTCAAACAAAGAGCGAACACGGGGGTAAAATGCCAGAGGTTTTGTTTCGACATAACAGCCTTTCCAGCCCTGGCGTTATTGAAGATTTCAGCGCCCTTAAATAAACATCTCTAGGTCTTTATTTATCTCATTTTTATGTTTTCTCACGCAGACACTGAGCGGCGGTGAGAGGTTAAAACACACACCTGGAGGCAGAGATTCAGTCCTCTGTGACCGGGCCAAAGCTCAAATGCAAGTCTAATGGAGGCCTGCGGCTAACCGAAGACGCGGCTCCTTCCGAGCGTATACCCTCAGGGTGTGTTCGGGCAAATAAAAAAGAAAAGTCTGAGCACGGCGCATTGTATCAGCCAAGCTAATGTTCGGCCATATTAGCTGCATTAATAATGTTCTGTCTCGACAGTTACAGTGCGGAAAGGCAAAGGAAAAGGCTGATCTCGAAACATATTACATACTTTATTTACTCACTTGCTTACTTCCTTACTTACCTATTTACACACATACTTATTTGCTTGCTTACATACTTGCGTACTTGTTTATTGGTCTGCTTGCTTACATACTTGCGTACTTGTTTACTGGTCTGCTTGCTTACACACTTGCATACTTGTTTACTGGTCTGCTTGCTTACTTACAGTGCTTCTTTACTTGCATACTTATTTGCTTGTTTACTTGCATGTTTACTTTCTTGTTTGTCTGCTTACTCGCTTACAGTATTCACATTATTCTTACTTACTTGATTTATTCAGGCTATTATATTTAATGGTTGTGTATCCAATTTATGTTGGTATTCTTTATTTGCACGAATACTCGCCGCGACCCCACAGATTTCTGTTCGGTTTATGTTATTATTATGAGCATATTATTTGCTGCCTTTTCATTACTGGTGTGACTCCGCGCTTGATTTGGGAGAGGAGCTGGATTATTGAGAGAGGGTGAGCGCTCCAGGTGTACAGGCAGCCTACTGCTTTTTTTCTCGCAGACTCCTTCTGCTACTTTGTAATACACGGCCATAAAATCCAGATGGTTTATTCAAAACTCACAAATTTTGTTAGATTTGTGGAGTGCTGTAGGAGCAGTCCGCACAAATCAAAAGTGCCACTGATACGGCCTAGCCACGGCGCTATAACAGTCATTTGTTTTCATGAGCCCGAAGGCCGGATCCCATTTGTATCTCCTCATGCTGAATACATTTCCAATTTTTCTATGATATTGGATTTCCCACCATTTCAGAATTTCATTTAAAAATAAAAGCAGTGAAACAACATATCCTCTGAAACTGCTCATCGCATTGACGTGCAAATAATATGTTCGGCGGTCAAGTGCCTTTAACAAAGATATTTTGTTTGGCGAGCTGCCGATATATGAAGTCGGAGGTGGGGAATTGGGAACGAGGGTGGGGGCGGATCGTTGCCAATGTGTGCTTTCTGTTTATTCAGCTTCTGGCTGTGTGAGGGAGAAATCGAACCAGACACACGAGCATCCATCTCGTACTGAGAGCCTGATTGGCACCAGTTGCAGTGTACTGTATTTAAGACATTAGCACTAAAGAGCCAGCCAGGAATTAAATCCCCACCACAATGACTGGGAGTGACCTGGAGCTCCATTGGGGGGTGGGATAAAACAGGCCATGAATGGGGAGGTGTGCAGAAAGGAATTGTTAACACTTTACTGGAACTATGGGCTCATTATTCCAATCGCTTATTTTTCTCCTTTTTCTTCTATGCCTTGCTCCTGACCTGGACATTGGCCAAGGTCCACCATCTTTAAGGACATTCCAACCCGTTAAATGTTCCTTCTAGGAGCTAGAAGTAGAAGTTAAGAACTCCCGAACTCTCCTTTCTTGTGAGGAAACACGAGCGCATCCTTCGAGAAGTATTTTTGCCTGAAGCGTTACGTCTAAATGATCGACCTGTGGGTCCACCTCTTCCCATCTGCCACGTCTGTAACTGACCTGGCTTCGTACTGACGTTTGAAGGAGCGAGGACATTCCGCTTGCCTAATTCACATTTTTTATCGATTTCCCCAGCTTTACTTCTTATTCTTTTATCAGGGGCAAGAAAAGCAGAAAAGAGCAGAGAAAAATAATGCATCGGAGCCCGATGAGTTAGAAAGCCGACATTACACCGTTTTACATCGCCGCTTGCAAAATGTCCTTCCCTTGACATAAGCCATGCTGCAACCTTTTGGTATCATTCTGAAAACTTTGTTATATTGATTATGGCAGTGATATGACACAAGCTGTTATGGATTGTCGTGGCTGGTATGATGATGTTTTATGTCATGATTAAGCCAAGGGTATGCATGCTTCATGGCGTATAGTTGAAGTAATATATAACCACCCTGATTAGTTAAGTGCCGGTGATTGGCCTGAGCCCACAATACAACAGGACATTTCACCCCTCTTGGACTCATATGAGCTCTCTATTCATCCATCTAAGGCCAGTCAGACCAGCTCCATACTCGTGGTTTACCATAAACCATAAATGTGGTTTGACCAGCCCGAGCTATGTTTCGAAACAGCTGGTAGCTGGTAATTTCAAGCTGATTATTGATGGGGAGCATATCCCAGCATGCACTTGGTGATGCACCATATGGAACAGGTCACCAATCTATCACAGGGCACACACACCATTCACTCACAGTCATACCGAGGGGCAATTATCTTCTCTTAATCTAACCTACATGTCTTTGGACTTGACTGGAGGAAGCCAGTCAACTCGGAGGAAAGCAGACACAGGGAGAACATGCAAACTTGTCATATGATCTATGTTAAAATTAAGGTGGGCTGTATCTGTTTCTGGATCTCAGACCCACTTCCGCTAATTATTATTTAATTAGCCCGATCGTTTACATGATCTGTCATTTTTAGGCACATTTCATGATATAAACAGCAGCTGATAAATGTTCTAATGTTCTTGTAGCATTTTATTGTGGTCTAATTTACGAGTGAATCAGTCATGGTTCATATGGCTAATTAGCTGATATAGCCAGGGTAACTGGTGGCAGCGTAATCCTGCATACACACCGGCCCTCCAGGACTGGAGTTGCCCGTCCCTAAAGTACAGTATACCATCACCAAAGTTTTACTTTGCCAATATACATTCACCACTCATTTGTGTGTCCTGTGATGAGCAAGACATTGCATTAAATTAAAAAAAATAGGCATGGAAAGGTGTCTCTATTATAAATTAATTCTCAATTATTGCCTTAAACTCAATATTGTGATTCATAGACACCAAATATTCTGCATCAAGGTGTCTGTACTAAATCTGTGTCTAGACTACAAAGTTGGCCTTTGCTTTATATCATAATTTGGTTCAGAACACCCACTTGCACCATGTCTGTTGAGTTATAATTAATATTAAAATTAACATGCGCCGTCAGAGAGCAACTTTATTTTAGAACGAAACTCCAGACATTACATAAAATGTAGTCTGTACCACATTCTTTCTAAATAAACCTGTTCACCGACCAGTATCTGCGTGTGTGGGAGTCGGCGGTTGGCCTCAAACTGTTAATGCTGTCGATCAGTCAAGCCCAGACTTTCTGCCTGACTCAGAGAGCAGAGAAATCGCGCTAGAGCTAACGAGCACGACAGGACCACGAACAAAGCATTTTCCACCCTGCTGCTGAAACAGCCCAGGTAGAATCTGGGTGATGTTAAATTAAGTTCTGCGAGGTGGAGACAGCATTTCAGGAGTAACGTATTAAGGTAGCGTATGAATTGTGTTATACGGATTGAGGCCGCATAGCTTGCTGGCTTTGCAACAGCTCTTTATTTTATATTGTTATGCGAAAGGATAATAAAGAGTTATCGTTCCCCCACACATACAGGGGGAAGGCGTTAAAGGGATTTTACTTGGTACTTGGGCTGGCTACCAAGAACAAAGAAAAAAAACTGAGATAAGAAGCTATAATGTACATGAACAATAAATTAGGGATTAATGAATGGCTTGAGGGTACAGTGTGTCAAACATATATTTGCATTCCAGCAAGAAGATTAAAGGACAAATATTAAATTAAGCCCATTAAGCGCATATTATATGTGTGTGTATGCGTGTGTGTGTGTGTGTGTGCGTGCATGCGTGGGTGTGTGCGTAGGTGCGTGCGTGCGTATATACGTCCCAGGACTGCCCATCTTGTCATGAAAATCTTCTTGATGGCAGCCCCCCCCCCTTTTGAGTTGACATCCCAGTTCCGCTCATGCATACATACTATAATCATACGATGCAAAAAGGAAATTAATTTTTACATAAGGATAAGCAGTTTCCAGAAGGATCGGGTGGGTATGGACTGCAAGCACTTGAACTGATTCATGCTCCCTCCCACTCTAATTGCACTCCGAGATTAGTGGCGAATCAACCTCATAAACTGTCATTATCCTCTTCTGCCTCCCACGTGGATGGGTCCGTTACTGCAGTACAGCGTTGCCATCTGGTGGTGTTCGAGAAGCACTCCACAGCCAGCGTAAGCATCACGGCCTGAGCCTATGTCTGTATACACCAGCAGAATATCGGAGTAACGGCACTGCTCTTATGTACGGTCGCATTGTTCCAATGTAATTAAATCCAAGTAGTTTCGGTCAAGCAAATGTATTAACGGTTGGCTGTGAATTGTGTCAGGTTTTTATGAAAATTCAGGAGTATTTTTCACAAGTCAAGAATGTGTGCCTCTCTCTACTGAGTTGGGTTTCTCCCAAGTGTTCTACCTCTTTGACACATAGAGAGGTTTTTGTGTGCCACTGTCACCTTTGGCTTGTCTGGGGTATGCTACTAGAGGTAATGTGCCAAACCCTTGTTTATTTGTTTGTGGAAATGGATACAGCCACACACAGCTGGCTCATGTGTGATGGTTTAGCCAATGCATTAGCAATAAAATATTTATAAAAGATATTTAAATTAATAAAAAGACAATATCATTTTAATGCATAAAACATTTGCAGTACTGACAGCAGCAACTGAAACACAATCAGCCTTTCCTCTTGTTCCATTTCTGAAGAATTATATAATTGCCTTGAAAAAACACATATTTCAAGAACATCCAATAATGAAATAACAGAAAAGAAATATAAAACTAAAATAAAACTGCAAGCAGGGCTGAAGGGGGCCAAGCAGTCCACCAGGGCAGGGTTGCCATGGCAACTTGATCGGATCATGTTAAAAGTGTGGCTGTAATGACTGAGAGCAAATTTCAGTAACTATCAATTGACCAAAGATTGGGTGTAACTGAGATATAAGGTAACGTCCTGTTTAGGTCATTTGCCTTTGATTTGGCTGTAATGGACGATTGCTTTCGAAAATCAAAAATCCTTCCGATAACTTTCATGAAGCTTGGTTTGAAGATCATCGATTCCAATTCTCTGGCAAAACAAAAAGTTGTTTTTGCTTATTGCAAGACCCGCCAGTCGTCAAATCCAGTCCATATACAAAGTTAGGTATCAACACATCAATGTGTTGCTGAGATATGCCCCATTTATTTAATTAGCTGTACTAAACAAACTATTTTGAAAATCTAAAATTAATTTGAAAGCTTTTGAGAGGCTTCGTTGAAAGATCATCTGTGCAAAATTTGGTGAAGATCGGGCAAACTTTGTGGCCTGTGAAAAATGTTCAAACATTTCGAAAAAAACCAATATGGTAACAGCATCAATTAGGTTGTCATGAAAAGTTGCCATGTCTCAGCCTTGGGAACTCTCATGGTATCATAGTGTCTTTGGTGAAATTCGAGCTCACTTCCTGTTTGGCGACTTCCAATTGACTGTGATGGACAAATGCATTTTGTCTCATAATCCATCAAAAATTTGGGAAAGATTATACAAAATCTTGTTAACCTTTTCATCCAATATGGCTGAAAATTCTATATGACGAATAGTGATGTCAATGTATGCATTGAAGCTAGATCCAAGGAATCCAACGATCCCTCAAATCGGATATATGGCTCAAAACTTACATGGACAAATGTACTTCTAGATTTGACCTGTTGGTGGCGCTAGACCACTTGAGGTGGAGACATGAATCTTGGTGAAAATAATCAGGGGACTGTCCCCAATCAGTCACATTTAAAATCGTTTTGCCGTACTGTTCTAGGGGCTGTGAACCAGAAGAAAAAGATGATGATGATGATGAATAATAATCAGAAAAGATAGAAACACACTGCGTGCCAACGAAGCTTCGCTGTTTGGCCCTCAGTAAATACACTGAGAAATCCTCCCTGGTCCAGCTGCTAGCCATGAACTCTTCTGTTGTGGATTATAGTGTTCCCACTGTGAGCTGCTGTTTCGACCTTGGGCTCTGATCTTAAACACGATTCTGACAATGTAACATGAAGTTTCATCAGGTATCTCTTGGGTAGCAAAATGTGTAGCTTTTAACCGGTGCGGAACAAAATGATTTTCTCACACCTCCGTCCTTTCCTCAGAGAAACATCAAGGGTGAAAACGCTGGCAGCTGAATTCACATACAAAACAGAGGAAGAATTCTGGCAGAAAATATACGTATCTTCCACCATATAATCCGGAACAGTGAACATGAACCAAGATTGCACAGGTTTAAGATTCCAGTCAAGACTCTTGCCACTTTTACTTTAAAATAACAAATAAAACTCTGAATTCAAGCAGTTGTTAAGATGGAATACGGTATCGGTTAGAGAAAAACTTAATTTTTCCACAAGCCTAATGCAAAAGCATTCATTCTAGCTTCGCCAAATGCCCTCATTACAATGTCATGATACTTATAAAAGCCCCTTAATGCAAAGCTCAAATATCAGTGTTTACATGATACCACATGCTAATCCATGTCAGAAAAGCAAACTCCAAATACACTATGATGCCCTTGCGAATCAAGGAAACTATGGTGACTAAGCATGACATGCTGGTAGCTAGTTGACCAGCTACCAGCTCAGACAAGCTATCAGCACTAGCTGGTTGACCAGTCCATACCCAACTGGACCAGTTTCATGACCAACTTGGCCATGCTGATTGATCAGCTCATACCCAGCCAGACCAACTTAGCTCAATTTTCAAGCTGGTCAAGCAGACATAGCTGGATTTTGCAGCAGGGTAGCATAATGTTTAGGGGACTAGGCTTGTGACCCCAAGGTCATAGTTTCCATTCCTGATGGAAATGGGGCGTCACTGCTATTGTACCCTTGGAGGAGGCATTTACTTGGATATAGGAAAATGCTCCTCCGTAAATGTACGGTAAGTGAGCTGTACTGTACAGTTGCTCAGGTTAAGCACATTCACGAAATATACAACTATGAAATGTAATTGACATGACCATTTTCAGCAATGTTTTGTTCCAGGGAGAGAATTCTGACTGCTCGCCTATGCAATTCTGCCGGTATTTCATTAAAAATGAAACGCATCTAAAAATACTTAATGAATTGCCTCTGCACTTTGACAAGTTACATAACAGGAATGTTATTTCCCATTATTATTTTAATCAAACTGATTGGTGCTCATGTTCCAGGAAACTAGGTTGCCAAGGGGAGTGATGAGAATAGGCATGACATCATAGGGGGATGTTGATTTAATTCCTTAAGAACTATTGAGCAATATGACAGGGACAGGCCAGGAAGTCTGATGTATGACATCATCATTTCCATTGGAAGTCGGCCATCTTATCTCGGGGGCGTCGTCATTAACAGCAATTAGTTTGTCTCTTTGTTTTTTCTGTTTGACATTGTATTGCTGTTCGCTCACTTTCGGCCTTTGTAATGTGCTAAGATGGGGCTTTGAGGTCTATCCGTACTTGCGAGTGAGTCCTTCTCTGTCATATCTGCAGACAGCCCTCTCGATCTCTTTCCCTTTCAGCACCTGATTAATTAATGGCTGTCGACCGTGCCTTCACATGTTTCAGGTCCCCGTTTGACTTGTGCAGACGGGAGGGAAGAAAAAAAAACACACTGCTCACAGCGCCCTGCAGATAATTATGTTGCCAAGCACATTTGCATGTCGTTTTGTTGCACGTGTGCGTTCCCTATCTGTGCATGTGCATTCGGGGGAACTGATAAATATCAAAACAATTGAAAATCTCCCCCCCCCCCCCAGCAATGTGGGGTTAAGGGTCTTGCTCAAGGGCCTAATAGCTGTGCAGATTTTATGGCGGCTATAACGGGGATCAAACCACCAACCTTGTGGGTCCCAGTAATGCACAGTGCCTTAACCACTACGTTACAGGCTGCCCGAGTGCAAATATTCTTGATTGTTGATTCAGAACTTGACACATCAATTAGAAATGTAGGATTGATATATGATTTCCAAATGTTGAAGTGAAACTGGTGACATTTGTTTGACATGACCATATGTGACCATATGTATATTATACGGTATTTATTAATATGCTTTTGGTATGAATGTATTATAGACTCTCAGAAATAAAGGTACATTAGAGGTACATTTTTATTTTGGAACCAATTTCCCAAAGGTACCCAGAATGTACAATAATGTTCTACTTAGGAACTAAACTAACATTTACAAGCATAAAACGGTACAATTGAATGATATACTGCTGGGTGGAGGTCCAATTTTATGTTCCTTTAAGGTACCACCCCAGTAATAAGCACTTTCCTTACCGTTTTTTCCGAGAGCAGGTTTCACAGAGCAAATGTATATTACTCATAAGACATTTACTAGATTGAATGAATCATTCATTCAGTCAAGTGTTTCTGGAGTATGTATACCCAAGGACTTTATGATAGCTCAGCCAAACAGGTTTCGCTCTGTTGAAATGGAGCCCACATCACAAGTTCTTGCAATTCAAATACAGTTCAATAGAACACCATGGGCCTGTGTCACAGACTCAGATTATGCTTCATTCTCGACTACTGATTGTACATTGATAGAAGCACAGAGTCAAATACATATTTCAAGTACTTTTTTTGGTTTAAAAAACGAATACAATTTCAACTCCTGCACATCCTGAGAATTGTCAGTGCAACATAATACATATTCATTTATTCATTTATTTATATTAAAACATTTTTGGGTTTGTTTTGGGGTTTTTCTTTTTGGGCGGGGGGGGGGGCGGGTGAGTTTCCTGATGCCTAAAGGGTTAATGTTTAGTTTAGTCATTTTGGCCTGGTCTGGCTGACAGAAGGAGTGATTGACAATGCTGATTAAGCCCATTTCTTCAGAAGATTAACATCTGACTTTGTGGGGCTTTTACAGGTATTTACACATCTCCCACTTCATTCCCTTGGAAAATTCTCAACCCATTAACTCAAATCAATACGGCCATTGTTCCCTCTTAGGTTTTTCAGAACCTGGTGAACTCTTTACTGTATATCAATGACTCCGTTGTCTGCTGACCACGCCTTTGTGCGATTACATACTGCCCAGGTAATGCAGTTATGGCTGTCAGTTGAACTGTTTATTTAAGGTATATTCTGAGTCACTCCACAGGGAGTCATGCGCTGTCAGGTTTTAGTGGAGACAACAGTGAAATGGAATCAGACATAGGGGCGTCAAGACGTGCTTTTAACGTTCTTTGGTTACAATGGACAGGAGTTAGGCATGAAATTTCAGTGGAGCTGTGACTGACTTAATCTGCAGTCACTGACTGTAATTAAGAAAGTGCGTTAGAGAATATATATGCATTTTAACGTGAGAGCATTAGACAACTGATAAAGCCACAACAGAAGCCCAAAGGCATGTAGAGACCACACAGTTTGAGATAGACATGAATTGGCAAGTTGGTTTTGATTCAGCTCTGTGTAACAGTGTTGTCACAGCTGATTAAATATCCAGAGTAACTTCATGATAGATAGTAACTGTATAGAGTGAGTTTATTTTCCTTCTGTGATGTTCTTCTGTGCATGTGTGCGTGTGTGTGTGTGTGTGTGTGTGCAATTGTGCATCTGCAAGCGTGTGTGTGTGTGTGTGTGTGTGTGTATTTATGTTTTATGTTCACATACTAAGTTGAACCCAAAGCACAATGTCTGTTTTGAAATTTTACACTTGTCACTTAATAACTTTGTTGATTTATATCTCATCATGAGGAGACAAGATATAATTTTATTTGAACACAATTGCATTTGAGCCTTTTATCGGATAGCATCATGTTTTTCTACTGGTAAAACGTGCATCAGTATCAGTTTAGAAAAAGCTGATTCTTCATGTTCTTTGCAGATGAGAGGATTATTTGAATTGAGTAGCATGAGTTTCAACGCTTTCAAACTGTATATCCTGTTACCGTAGTGATTGAAAATGGCACTGTTAAAAACGGAATGAATGCAAAAAAAAAAATTGGCTGAGTATTGATTGACGGTTGTATTGCATGCGCAGGTACGGTTGCCTACGGGAGACTGGTTTTACAGTGTGAAGAGATCATCAAAAAGCGATGGACTAGCGTTAGTTGGCACAGTTGCGGTGGTTGTCACCACTTGCAGGTGCTCTTGTAATTAGTTGATGAAATATTTCAGTCAAATGGCCAGGCACCTCCCCCCCCCCCCCCCGAAAGATGGAGCCAAAGCATATATTTGTCCTGTCTCTTAGCAACAGTTTTACAAACTTATCCGTGTCTTTCACTAAGTGGTGGTGTAAACATTGTTTAAAATCGTACTTCGTCAACTGGTATTTAGAACGGATTGTATTCCCATTGGTGAGAGGGTAAATAAATAAATTAATACGATGATGGCTTTTCGTAAGAAAAGGGCTGCAGGTCTGTCCTGTACATTTGATATAATAATGTGCGATGACTTTGACATTTGCTTGTGGAAAGAAATGAAGACTTCTAGCGCGTGAAAGGATAAATGCAGCCAATTAAGTGTAAGACGCCCCTCCTTAGGGATGTAGGACGTGTCCATTCATGTACAAAACAGACAACCGAGTTCTCTCGTTGCATCGCAAACACAACTGACAATCCTTTTTTGTTGCCATTGAAAGGTAGTCAATGAGCGTTGCATGGAAGTGGGTAGCTCATGGACTTTGCTTTGATTGTTGGGGGCATTTTCTTGTTGTGACTTCATTTTTGTAATCCTATGCACAGTCGGTATGGCTAGTTGCCTTAGTACTGCAGATGCAAAATGCATATTAATACCATAATAGCTGAAAGCAAACATATCAGAATCGGTCTGTACTGTAAGATCATGACCTAAAATTATGATGTCATATGTTGATGTAACATACAGTACAAGGTTCAGGCATTCCAGGACCCAGACTACAAGCTGCATAGGCTAGGTGGTGTGGAGGAGTGATTATTTTGATATTATAGACCTTTACTGTATAAATAATCTGCATGCCCACCTCACTAAATGGGTACAAGGAAAGTTGGTCATCTTGGGTTACACCCAGACTTTTTGGAGTACTTTGATCCTGCTCTAGTGTTGCATGCAGACTGTACAGGCGCTCTCCAGTGGAGAGGATTTAGAGAGAATGTAGGCCACCTCAGTCTTAGGCAGGATGAGCTCAAGATGGAGATCTGCATTTTGTCAGTAGCCAAAGTCATAGCTCAGTAAATACACTGTTAACAACACATACAGTAGGCATTTAAGAACTATTCATTTTGTTTTCTCAAATAAACTTAACTGTATGTGGCAGTTAGTTTGGTATTGTGGTAAGCAAACTGTTTTCAAGGTTTCGATCTTGCCCTCTAGCAACAACTTCAGCTGAATTATGTTGGTAAATATTTAGCTGTGTGAATTAATAATAATTAATAAAAAAAACGAATGGAATATTTGTCCCTGTGGTTAAGGACATAAGCTTGATTATTCATAAATATTGTGCTAAAAATAATATATTATATTAGCCTATAAACTGTCTGATTATATTGGCTATTTGATGCTGTTTATCAAATATAAGAAAATATCTGCTAAAATCGAGCCCCGGTTGCTTTAAAGTGGATAATGAAACAGACTTGTTTAGTTTTTTGTTAATGGCGCTGAGTCATAAGTTAAATGAGCCAGTGAGTTGCGGCGGCATTAGTGCGGATCGTGCAGCGAATGTTGAAAAAAAAAAACGTTTGAGAAAACAACAGAGGACCTAGTGGCCGGCTTCCAAGCATCTACTTAAAAAAAAAGAAAAAAGGAAAAAAAAATTCAACCTCGCATTAAAAAAAAACAATCGAAACAAAAGTAAATATCGCCCCTCTTCAGCGCTGGGTTATTAATCTAGCCTCTTTTAGGACATGCCTCTGCAAAAGTATGTTTATTTCCGATATGACCCAGACTGCCATTCTGTTACCACTGAGTATGAGATAATGATGAAGTGGTTTATTTTGGCACTCTGAGCAAAATGGAGGTCACGACTGGACATGCAGAGATATTCAGACTACCAAATAACCAAAAAAAACAGCAGTAAATGAGTAAACAAGGTATTTACATACAGAATATTCCAACCCCTCTACTTCATGGTTTGCCCTCACTGCAAATTTTAGATTTATTTGTTTGTAGATATAGCATCACAAGCTGATGGGACATGAATGTATCATTTTTTGGATCATTAGGCTACAATGACATTCAACATTAATCTGCCTTTGTTGACATTGTCTTGTAAATTGCATGATCTATCAAGGTAACTATGCTTCATTATATTTAATTGGCCTGTATATTGATAGCAGCCTTAGGTCAAATACATATATGAAATACTTCATTGTTAACCAATTATTTTAGTGGTAAAGTACTGGAAGAATGATTCTTGCAGCAAATTGCACACTCCAGTTTTAACTGTCAATAGCCAGCCAATTGGCTCACAATTGTCATTTTCTATATAGCGCGTAGGCCTCACTACTGTATGCTAAAGCTGTCTATTGTATTTGCCTCAAAGAAGCCAAATACAATTAGCTCTAACACACCTGCGGTTGGCTTGTGGTGTCAATTCCTAACAATGGTTGCCCATTGGTATCTAAATGTTTTGTTTATGGTTGACTCATTTCTCAAAGAACCCTTAATCCCAAATACAGAGAGCTTCCGTGTCATTCTAAGGCGAAAAGCACCTGATACACCATGTCACCATTCAGAGAGAACAACCAGTCAAGTGTTAACGACATTTATCATGACTGACATGAACTACCAAATGAATGATGCTCTGTAAACACTGGGAAAATATGTTTGTATAAGTAAATACAAACATGCATAAGTTCAAAGCGAATTATATTTAGCCCAAACCGGGTCCTTGGTGCATACCATTTGGACCAACTACAAACAAACATTTTGATGTTCTTTGGAATAAAGAACAGATGGAGACTAAACTGAAACTATTATGTGTTTATGTGAGGCCTATGAAACGCATTGAAGTGAAGATGCTTGTGTTTGAGAGTTTAGACATCTGTTAAGCTCTGTTTAGCAGGATAAACACTGTTGACAGAAACCCCTAACAATCATGATTTAAATATGATCAAAATGTTCTTCCTGGTTTTGCCTGAGCAATTACAATAAAGTACAAAGCCAGATTGAAACTATATAGGATCCCAGAAAGAAAAAGGAAGCTTTGTTATCATGTCGCTGACTAGCTGTATTGAACATCGATGATTAATTCAAAGAATTTAAAACTACCAGAAAATGTATCAAGTCAAAAGTATGTAAGTGTGAAATGATGGATTAATTAACACACACACACATACACACACACACACACACACACATACACACACTGTTGCTACCACACACTCAAAAGCAAAATGCTGAGATTTAAAATGATTAAGTGTGACTAAGGAGTGCCAGACTGGTAGCCTTATTACATTTTTTAGAGGATCAAGGACTGACATTTGCTGGTATACAATTGAGGTGTGTAATTCAAGAAAGGACTGAGTATGTTCTGAGCTCAAATTGCTGATGACAGTGACAGATATTATTAACAATAAGCTGCACTGAAAGGATATTGCACAAATTCTGTTGTTTTCTGTTAAAAGATTGCAGTCATACACACGGACATAAAACTAAAACACTGTGCTCGTTTTTTCTCCCTTTAGTTCTTCAGGGAGATTTTTTTAGTGGATGCGCACATGTTTAATAAGTTATAATCTTGTCTCAGCCAGTGGAAAAAAGAAATAAGATTTTGCTATGCCTAAGAATTCCCTATTATGGAAATTAATGGTTGTTTTTGCTTGACACTAATTATAGTTATCACCATGCAACTCAACAATGCTCAGTTGTTGCTTGGTAGTGTTGGTGGGCCAGTAGTCCAGTAGTCTTCCCTCTGGTCCGGTTTTCATCATCTGCATGCTGGACCCAACTGGAGAAAGGTAGTGTGTTTGTGCGTGTCTATGCATATGTGTTTGTGTGTGCATGTCCATGCTCGTGTATTTATATGTGTGTGCTTATATGTGTGAGTGTACGTGCTTTTGCATGCATGTTTGTGTGGCCATGTGTATGTATATGCATCTGTTTGTATGTGTGCATGCATGTGTGCACGTGTATAATTGTATTTCGGGGCACACGCATACATGGACATGCTTTTGTGAAGAATGTACCCTGTCTGCCCAGAAGAGGAGGAGCAACAGCTCACCGAAACTGCAGGGAGAGGAAGAGTATCACCCAGCCTCAGACCCAGTATCATTCCCTGCCAATGGAGCTGAAAGTTCATTGTCACCAATTGTCATTTCTCACTGCTCAACTTTATCGTTTGTGTGTGTGTGTGTGTGTGTGTGTGTGTGTGTGTACTTGAAAAGGGATGATTACCAAATGTATGGATACAGTTGTACAATCTTCAGTGCAACATATTTTTTGTATAATTATCAAATTTAATAGTCGCTTTTCTGAAGGATTTATCCTCAAAACTAGACCACGAAAAAACATGGTCCATGTAACCAACTGAAAAATAGGCCCTAAGTGATGCTTCACAGTTACTCTTAAACAAGTATAAAAGCACCCCTGTAATCTTTTGATATTTAATACATGTCCTTACTTTTTGCCTCTCCAAATAAGCTTTTTTATCAGGTAAATTCCAGCAAGGGGAAACGCCCCATAACTGTGCCCAGTTAACGAGGCTTCAAGGCGGAAAAAGAAGAAACATACTTCGATTTCACAGCGAGCGATACTTGGCAATGAGCCCTGTGAGACAGGTTGATATGCTCCCATGACAAGCCCCTGGTCCTTTAGGCTAATAAAGACAAACTTGTCTCTTTCGCCACACTATTTGTTTACCGATAGCCTAGCAACCGTAAGTGGTTCTCCTGGCCTGTCACATATTTGATGTGCCTCTGAAAACTTTGGTTAATCCCTTTGTTTCTCTTAAAGCATCTTTCCTTTCTAAAGATAAAGTTACACCTCTACCTGGACAGTGTCTTGATTGTTACTTTCGGAATCATTGTGCTAGGACTAAATTACCAACAAAAAAAAAGATGCGAAAGACTGATAGTGTCTATTTTATTAAATCTATTAAATCTGCACCTACAGACCTTGCAAATCTTGCACAAAGTGGCGAAGTCAGCAAAGTTAGATGGCACAAGCCCAATAGCCTGAACTACCCTGCTGTAAAATCCAGCTTGACCAGCTTAAAAATTTACATAAACTGCTCTAGTTGGGTATGAGTTGGTCAACCAGCTTGGCCAAGCTGGCCGGAAAGCTGGTCTAGCTAGGTATGGGCTGGTCAAGTTTGGTAGCTTTGTCAACTAGCTACCAGCCATTTAAAATCATGACATGAGCTGTTTTCAGCAGAGAAGTGATCTTCATTCCTGGTCCTGGAGAGCTGTTGGTTTTTCTTTTCGTTGCCTTAAGATTAGCAAACAATTCAGGCTCAAGAAAGCAGGTGAGGTGAGTTTTAACGATGCAACTAACTGTTTTAATTGATCAATTAAGTGCTGAGTAACAACACAATCCAGCAGAACCTGTGGCCTGCCAGGATTACTAATGAAGATCACTGGCCTAGACGATGCTAATGAGTTGCTGGTGTTATTATCTTACTATGACTGGTAGCCTACAGTGGCAGGACACCATTTTAAGACAACAACTGCCTTGATCTTGCAATGATAAACCATTTAACAGAGTATCTGAACAGATTTAATGCAGTCTGAGATATTAAAATAACCTCCAAACAACAACTGAAGTATTGCAATAACCTCCAAACCATAGCTGATGACTCACTGTGATGGCCAGTCTCTTACAGTTCAAGACCTTAATGTAGTAGTACAGAAGTAAATCTTGAACAGAAAGAAAGAGTTTGTGTGTGTGTTAGTGTGTGTGTGTGTGTATGTGAGAGAGAGAGAGAGAGAGAGAGAGAGAGAGAGAGAGGGCATGAGAGAATATGTCCATTACTTGTAGAATTTTATTTCTCTTGTATTTTTGTTTGTTTTTTCGTAACCTTGGACACAATCTATTGGCAGAGACTGTGAGAAGAAACCATTTTTTTCTCACCAGTCACAACACAATGCACAACAAATGTATTGTCTGCAGTCAAACATTCTTTAAGCTCCTTTTATGTTTTTTCTTCCCAATCTAGAATGCCTGAACATGCTCACGGTAAGACGCTCATTGCAACCTCCATGGTCACAAGGCAGAGACACACAAGCTGTCCTCAAAAACCTGTGCCACTTGTTATCAAACTGCATTTGTCAACCCCGTTTGACCAAGCTTAAAAACTGAGCTGGTCAAGCTGGTCAGGCTCTGGTCTAGCTGGGTATAAGCTGATCAACCAGCTAGTGCTTCTGCTATGAGCTGTATCAAAACAACTTGGGTTGGTCAAACCAGGTCAAGATGAGAGCTGGTCTGAATTGGTCAACCAGCTAAACTGTGTCGAGCTGGGAGCTGGTCTGAATAGGTCAACCAGCTACAAGCGGTTTCAAAACCAAGCTTGAGCAGATTTTTTCAGATCTGTCTTATATAGACATGCGTTGGAGGAAGATGCTTGATGCACAGCCGAGTTGGCTAAATTTAAGGTGACCTATTCACCAGCAGGGGTCACGGGTGCTCCCGGAAACCCTTCCACCCCAGGGGTGAAAATTGAGCCTGGCCCTTCAAGGATGCTGGCCGCAGTCAGCAGTTAAGATCTCATACCAGACCCATTGATGTAGCAGAACGGTGCCTTAACAGGATTATCCACCCAGCAGTCCCTACATAAAGCATTTTTGGAGAGATCTGTATGTATTTAGCTTGTGATGGATGGCAGTGACAGCCCAAGTATGTTCCTTGTTTGCATGCATTGTACAGTATTTGCTGTTCCCACCTCTCTGTTTTGGCATCTACTGTAAGCCTTTATGAGAACTAAAAGTGCTGAGTACAGAACAACAGCCAACCACTCTCTGAAGTGTAAGTGTAAATTAATAGAGAGCCACTGTGGTGTTCTGCTGCTGACTCACCAATACAGAAAGGGACAGAAAAATATATATAATAATTCCCTGAATTTCATTTACATCGCTACCTTAATATTTTCAACTAAATATCCAAAACAAACCACCCACCACCAGATACACTTTTTTCGAAATAAAAGGCTTTTATTAATTTAGTTCTAAAAGTGTGTAACATCTCCCCCAGTTCACCACTTCTTTAAATTAATAGTTCCTTAATTACTACTATTTAACCATTTAACACATTACATTATGTTGTTTAGACTTGGCTAACACATTGCATAGCATGAAACAATGGGTCTGATTTAACTGTGAATAAGAAGTCGTGTGGTTTTTAGCAGTGGCCAGTGATGTAGGAGAACAGTGAAAAGGGGGACATTTCCAATGTTGCACACTGATGAAAACCACAGGTAAAAGGTACAAATACAGGGGTATCGACTGACTTTTTAAAATCTATTACTTAGTGAGGTTATACGCTGCCATATTTTGTTTTGAACATTGATCTATCGCTGATATTTATATTTTGACTGCAAATCAGCATGCCTAAAATTGCGAAGATCAAAGTAGAGAGTTATGAGAATATTTTGTCTTTAATCCACATGTACACACATACATATATGTGCACACACTCTCACGCACGTATACATGAACACTCACACGTACGCGCACATACACACGTATACATGAACACTCACACACACACACACACACACATACACACTGCAATCTGTTCGCATTTCCCACACTTGAGTCATATTTGACCATCCTGAAAAAGAAATGCAGCCGATTGACTGGTTAAGTAAAGCCACTCTCTCTGTCTATGTGAAAATGTCCCCACGTCCTTACCACTACAACTGCCCGTGTCATTCAGCCTGCAGACTCATGCCTGCTCATTACCGTCCCATCTCTCTCCTCAGCCCCGCACACAATAGACCTGATCGTATAGCATCGCTAAGGAAACACGATACCACAGCACTGCTTACACAGAGAAAATCATTCAAAATGTTTATAGCAACCAGCGCCACAACACAATGTGAATTTCCCTGGAACAATGAGGAAAATTACTCATGGGATTAGTCTGTGGAATGCCGTCTGTGTTGCGGGAATGTGAATTCAGTCTCGAGTGTTTGCTTGCTTTGCTAGGAAAAAAATAGTATATTCACACTGGACTCGGTGTTCTGCATCATACGTAGTGTATCTCCAAGGCTGTGGGTTGACATACACTCACCTTCAGCTTGTTATGTGATCTGGAAGATAGACTAGCGCTATTAAGAGCTGTAATTTGAGGCTTGTGATTCGCTGACGCATCCCTGACCCCTATGTGATCTCGGTAATGAAAACAGCTACTCCACACAGGCGTAGTGAGAAATGTTTTGACATCTGTCTCCATCACAATAGCTCAGGGAAAAGGCTGAAGTATGCGGCAACAATGACTACATTCAAAACATGCCCATCAAAAAGTGCTGCTTTTTTCCCTCCATATTTTCCCCTGCTGAAGTTAGTATACAGTAGAAAACACACTACTTTTAGCCTACACTAATATCACCTTGTTCATTTCGACATTAGACTGATACTGTGCATCATGTGCATATTCATTTTTATCCCTTTGAAGAGTAGGTTTCTTGTTTTGTTTTGTTCAAGAACTCTTGCTTGCAACTAGTCATATTGTTAGATTAGTATTATGCTGTTCAGTTAAGAGCATTCTAATCACATATTTGTGATCTTATGCCTTCCAGGGGGACCCTAGCTCAGCAGGTGTGAGCAGTCATCTGTTAGTTGGAGAGTTGCTACTTCGATCCCCCACTCTAATTGTGTGATGTAATAGGTGTGTCTCAGTGTCCCTGGGCAAGACACCTAAGCCCTGATTGCTCCGGGGAGCTGGCTGGCATCTTGCATGGCATCATTTTGCCGTTGGTGCATGAGTGTGTATCGGCGAATGAGAAGTGTTAATTTTAAAGCACTTTGTGTAGCCCTAGTTGCTGAAAATAGCAGTTTATAAATTTTCCATTTACATTTTTTACAATTGCTAACAAGCGTTTGCCTATACTTGAGATACTTTTTCTAAACTCCTAACACAGCAACACACCTATTACATCACACAATTAGCCAAATAGTTAATTTTCTGCTCAGCCACATTTTGTTCATTAAATACCATTTAATTACAATTTAAAAATGCAAAACAATTTAGTCTACATACACTAACTCTATCAAAACACAGCAAACCTGATTCAATATCAAATCATTCTAACACGACTTTCAAAATGCTAACAGTTGATGGCATTACAAAAACTGCCTTACTTTTCATTCAGTTCTACCTGCATACAATAGACAATATGAAATCCATTGTTTTTTGTAATTCAGTTTCCTTTTACTGTGAACCACTCTACATTGGTTGAGTGTGGAATGTGTGCATTTTTGGCAACATACTATCTAAAAGTGAATGAGTCATCTTTACTTTATAGAATGTAGTGTCGGAAAAAATAGTGACATAAGTGCTGCAGTAAAAGCTTTATTAGCAACATGAAATTGCTGCCAGTGATCAACAAAAAAGTCCAACATACATGGCCTTTGGTTCCAAATGTATAAAAAAAGAAGGTCAATCACAGTAAAAAAGGCACAGAAGGGAAAAAACACAAAAATGCACAGTCCTTTTCTAATCTATGCGGTCTTCAGCATCTGGCTGCATGTTCTCGTCCTCATCACATCGTATGTCGTCTCTCGCTATGCGCCTTGGACAGAAACGCTTGGCGTGCCTTATCCGCCTCTGGCAGTCTGCAGCCAGCATCCATTGCATCCAGGAGGGACATTTGGTCACGTGGCCGATGATCATACACTTTCCACCTCCTGGCAGAAAGAAAATCCTCAATGGGGCTGAGGAAAGGCGAATAGGGGGAGAGGAAAAGGGAAACCATTCTTGGATGGGCTGCAAATCAGTTTGTGATTGCGTGTGAATGGTGGAATGCTGCATTGTCCCATGCAATCACAAATGTCCTCATGTTTCCTCCCACCTGTTCCCTTTCTGCTTCTGGCACCAGTTGTTGGTGGAGGTCATCTAAAAACAAAAGAAGGCGCTCAGTGTTGTAGGGACCGATCTGCCATTTCTGCAGGACCAAACCAGCAGCATTGTGATATTTGCTCCTCTCTGACCGGGCACATCAACGTTGGTCCTTTTCCCAATGAAGTTTCTTCCCCACCGACGTGTTTTTGCCAGGTTAAACCCTGCCACGTCTACATAAATTATTTCAAGTGGAACTGTGTACAACTGTTTCATTCAAACTCTGCGTCTGGTCAGAGTCCGAGCAATGGTAGTCAGACTGATGCTTTCCACATTGTGAAATACCAGCTTGTCCTCTATAATTCTGAATTTCTCTCAGTTTTATTGCATTGTCAGCAATGACAAATCCTACAGTGGCATGCTCTTGGTTTTCACTGAGGAGCTTTCCTCTTCCACCTCTTCCTTTAAAGGAACAAAAATACAACATGTGTATTTGCATTAGGACTGGTGGCCTACAGTCACTGCGGAACATAGCAGCAGTAATGATAGAAGAAGCCCTTGTGAAATGCATTACTTACCTGAAATTCCCGATAAGCCACGGTTGACCGTCCGAGATTAGGCTGGACTCTTTCACCAGCCTCTTTCAGTGATAGACCATGGTTTATCACATGGTCTATGATGGTGGCTCTTATTTCATCAGTGACAACAGCTCTTACTCTCCTTTGAACAGCACCACGCATTCTTACTCCTCTCCCCCTACCTCTCTTTCTCCCTTGTCCTGGTCCAACTACTCCTCTGCCTGGTCCAGCTACTTTTTTCTCTCTCTGCCCCTCTGTGTTGTTTTGTATCCACATTGAACAAAATCAATCCAAAAAGTCCCCTTTTTACTTTAATGTCCATGTAATTGAAAGAACGTCAGCACCTGGCTCTGTCTCCGATTGAGATGGGAATCATGTGTGGTTGGTCTATTTTAACTTTCACTAAATCAGCAATTTCTCAATGTTTCAATGATCTGTTCATTCAAAAATGCTTATCTGCTGTTTCAATATAGCTTTTGAGCTGCTGTTGTTGCAGAAGTAGAGGCTTTATTCTTTATTTAAGGTTTTGAACATTAGGTTTTCATTTCTGGCATGCTGTGTGCAAGCATTTGTAAATAAGACAAGAAAGATCCATAATTCTGGTATTGGGCAAGCTTGTATGTAAAGAAAATGTAAGCATTTTAGAAATATGTTAATAGACTGCATATTCTGTAAAATGTGTTAATGTTATGGTCCACAACAGACGGATGTTGTGCTAATGTGCTAAAATGTGACTACAGATTAGACAAAAGGATATTAGCGATTGTAAAAAACTGTAAAGGGTTAAAGGTCTTTGGCCCAAGCAGCCCCAGAACTGAACTGAGGTCTCTTGTCTTTGAAAAAGAGATCAATAAATCTACCTTTGGTAAGCATGCAAACAATAATCACTTTCATTCCAGAAAACACACACATTCCAGACAGGTTATTCGGAGGTTATTGTGAATACAGTGTTCTTCAGTTTTGTAACGAAATGAACAGACGCTATCTAGATGTATAAGCCGCTTGGTAGAATGGGTTTTCAATTATTAAGTCACTTGGCAGCATATGAAGCCTACTACCTCCTGCAGCATGCAGCATTTTACTGTCATCTCTCCTGTGAGGTATTTACACACAGCTTTGAGGCTCTTTTGTCAGATGTTGAGCATATCTCAACTAATCATTCTTCTTGAAATAACATAACATAATGGCAAGAACAGGCCATTCAGCCCAGCAATGCTTGTCTTTTCCTAGCATGAAAGTGTACCTGCTGCTTAGTTAGCTAAATAGTATCTTCATCAAGGCTGGTGAAATTAGAAAAACCCACTTAAAGAAGGGGGAGCAGGCTTGGGGGGTTTTTAGAATTCAGATTTCTTTCCCCCCCAATATTTTCTCTGTTAAAATTGGTGCAAAGTAGATACCACATTGGCTGCTGCTTTCACAAACATCACCTCAGTCATGTCAACATTAGGCTGACCCTGGGGACTTTCCAAGGGTCCTGGATGAAAAAATATAAAAGAACATTAAAACGGGGGTCTGGTGTGGTCTGGTGTGGTTGGGCCCAATGTGAGATCTTTTCATGGGCCTCAAAATCCCAGTCAGTGCCCCTGCTTAAACGCTCACTGAGCACTTTATTAGGTAGACCTCTACACCAGCTTATTAATGCTAATATTTGATCAGCCAATCATGTGGCAGCAACTAAAAGTATCCAGACATGGTCAAGAGGTTCAGCTGTTTTTCAGACCAAATGTTAGAGTGGGGAAGAAATGTGATCTAAGTGACTTAGACCGATGAATGACCATTGGTGCAAGACATTGAATATCTCAGAAACTGCTGATTTCCTAGGATTTCACACACAACAGTCTCTAGAGTTTGCAGAGAATGGTACGAAAAACAAAAAACATCCAGTGAGCAGCAGTTCTGCGGGCAAATAGGCATTGTTACTGAGAGGTCAGAGGAGAAGGGCCAGACTGTTCAAAGCTGACAGGAAGGTGACAGTAATGTAAATTAACGCAAATAAAACCACACATTACAACAATGGTATGCAGAAGAGCATCTCTGAACACACAACACTACAAACCTCTTAAGTGGATAGGCTAGAGCAGCAGACCAATAAATAAAATCTAAGTCTAATAAATACCAAATAAAATGCTCACTAACTGTATATACATTTTTTTTTTACCCTGGCTACACACTGACCTAGACCTGTGGGAAGATGGCTGCTTCTCCAGGTGCACTGAAGCCTGTTTCCCCACTGGCTGTTTCTGCAAGCCTGTTAATGGTGTGCCAGCTATGAGGTCATCCGTGGGATGTTTGCCCCGGCCTCGAAACTAGAGTAGGTGTCTGTTATTTAGTGGTGTCTCCTGAACGAAACGCTCTTCAGGCGATAGTTTAACTGTAATGTTTCCTCAATCCTTGTCATGAATTTAGCAATAAAAGGGGGGGGGGGGGTTATACTGTATTTATTAATTTAGTTAATTATTTATATAGTATGCGCTAGAGTCAATCGACATTTCAATCAACATCCAGTTTGGCAAGTACAGGTGTTAAAATTTGACTTGCCACACTGTTAACCAAAATAGTAACACCTGGTTTGTTTATTTAAAAGTCGAGAGGACGTGGCATAATTTGACACAAAGCCAGTGCTGATTCAGTTGACGAACTGATTTACTGGCTTTTACCATGCTTTGTGGTAACTGTATTTTCTCACATTAACAAGAAAAGAAACGTAGGATTTCTGTGTTTTACTGGACTGAGTCGGTAATTGTCATTATTTGTCCGTTTCACTTACTCGTCTGGCTATCTCTTGCTGTCTCAATACGATACTTTCACAAAATACTGCTCCATACTCAGGCAATGCTAGAGACTAATGATCTCACTGGCGTTACCAGTAAGCCAGTCAGCTCTAAATTAAACTCTGAATACTGCCTACCCTCGAAAGAAAGGCAAACAGGCACTCTCAAGATCAGTGTAATAAAATATGCGATTACATAAAGCCAGTAAATATTGTGTATTGCCACAAAAACATTACGTATTATGTAAATATTATCATCAGGCCAATTATTGCACAATTATTACTCAAAACACAGAATGCACACTTGAAATCATTTTAAAATGTTTTAATTCATACTTTTCTTAATAAAATGTAAAATAGTAAAAAATGCATTCTAACTGGTGTGAAATATACATAAAATACATTTAGATTCAACATAATGTAGGTAGTATCTGTTCATTCCCAAGGAAAGTACTGTAACAAGTCCACCCATTTGGCATAAAATATACATCATAAAAATATACAAGTTTACGATCTTTACAAATACAAGTATTACAGGAATATGATTTAAAACTTTTGACAGAGAGGTCTCCGCTTTGTGGTGAAAGCCCAAAGGCAGAAAACATCACTAAAACGTTTCCTAATATCTGACAGCTTATGTGCTTTGCAGGCAAAGACTGTGATTTATTCCACTCTGATACTGTAGAAGCCTGTGGGCTTTCCCCCGTGGAAAGCTCTGTCTGCCTCTGGTATTTAAAAAGAACTCTCCGGAAAAAACATTTCATGTAAAATATTGCTGGATATAATGTACCTCAGTGGTTTGCATATCTCGCAAAATGTTTTGACAACATATTTTATTAATCATATTTAAATATTGTGGCCATACTGTAGTTATGAGACATACAGCTTTTTTCAATATAATTGTATTTACATAACATGAATAATATGTAAGTTAAAAGCAAATGCTTTTAAAGGCAGACAATATGAAAAAAGGCACTTATGAATTGCATTTGAGGAAAAATAACCTTTATGACAGTAGTCTGTACAATAGTCGACTTTTGTACTGACGTTGAGTATGAATGCAAGTGTGTATGTATGTTGTTCTGTGTTTGTATTTGTGTGCGGGCATGTGTACGCAACCGTACTGTGTGTGTGTGTGTGTGTGTGTGTAAATAGATGATTTTGTTTATTAAAGAAAAAAATAACTGAAATAACATTTTACAGTCTCTCTCTCATGTCACATATATTTCCCTGCACAAAGTTAGCACTGTTAAAGACAAGACTCAGTATTTTCACAAGTATCCATGTTCCTGAGGCTCTGAGTGCTAATGTCCCAGTCTTTTAATTCTCCAGATATGTATTTTTCTTTAGCTTTTTCATCTATTTTTAATATAACTGGTGTCTTTAGCTTGCCACAAGCATGCCTACTTGATCTGTGGGTTACAGCTCTGGTGTAGAACTCCCTGGCAGTGGGGGATTGTGGGATTTGGAGTTTTTAGCCTGAGGCATGTCCTCTGATGCAGGTTTGTGTGCAGGCTCCCTCTCCTGCCCGGCCAGCCTCTCCTCTTCCTCGATTTCCTCCATGCTGGGGATGGAGTTCTTCTTCGGCCTGCCCTTCGGTTTAGTGGGAGACTTCTGCCCTCTTTTCAGCACCTGCAGGATCACAAGGATGCAAAGCAAACACTCAGCACCGTTTTGAAAATCAGCCACACAGATATGTTGCAATGGGGGGGGGGGGGCAATGACATATAGTAATTACAGGGCAATGTAAGGCTGTCGAGCCACTTCACCAGACCAACACTGTTCTAAAGCTTTCTTAGTCCAGGAATGCCATTTTACTCATCTGTCAAAATCAATCAAGCAAGTCCCCCTCGTTCTAAAATTCCCGTTTCCCCCCCGTCACTGAAGTCACCATTTTCTTCCACTTCATGCGACGGTTCTGGTACCAGGTCTTCACCTGCAGCTGCGTCAGGTCTAGAGACCTGGCCAAGTCTGATCTGTTGGGAGAAAGACACAACGCTCTCAGAACAGATATAACCATAATGTGTAATTTTTTAAACACACCTCCATGTCTAGTTAAGGCATCACATGTTGCGTTACTTTCATCAACGTCTGTAAAAAGTCTCCCTTTGTAACACATGAATTGTACATTTGTAATAGAAAAATATTATTGGAAGTTGTTTTAAGTGCTCCATTGACTTTACAAAGATATTTGACTAACCATAATAAAACAATAATTGAAAAGAAAAACATGAAAATATGTATGGTTACATGTATGGGACTGTCAAACCATCTTTCAGCTGACATATCTATTGCAGTGTATGTTTACAGTCTGTCACCACGCTCCTTAACCTGCCTGACCACACTACATACCCCAGGAAGCCTCAGCCAAGCACCTGTCACTAATGCAACCACCTACACAAAGCACCCGCTGTCTCCCACTCTGCGCCCGGATGTTCTACACTCTTCCAGAAAACACACACACACATCCGCTGTTAATGAGGCCAACTGTCAGTCTGTCGACTGTCACAAGCGCTAGCCTGTTCCTAGCATAGCAACAGGGGAAATATACCGTAGAGGCGTCTGCAAGAAGTCTTTTTAAAATCTTTGAAAAAGCCACACAACTGAAAAATGCACATCTGAGGTAACCTCCAAAATAACCTTTGACTTCCCCAATGAGGTTCTGGTCTTTAATCACTTTCCTTGAAAAGATTGGAACCTTCTAGAAACCCTCTAGAAATTAGCATATGCTCTACTCCAAAGCATGATATCAGCCACTGTTTCTGATCACACCGCAGTTTAGAAGCATATTGATGTATGTGTATATGAGGTAGATGCTTGATGTGCAGCTTAACAAGCAGACTGCAGACACTGCCTGGCCAGTGGGGGTCGCTAGTGAGCCATCCCTGTGAGTCTAGTGGCAATTGCACCTCTGCCTGAAGGGCAAGCAGTCACAGCTGGCCCTGGTATGGTCAGGATTCAGCAAGCGACCACAAATGGCCATTAGTATAGCCTTAGCAGGAAGAGCCACCCAGAAAATCTCTAAAACAAAGGAAAATTTTCCCTTTCAGCAATCAGGCCTGTCACTAACAGGTGCAAGCTTTCAACACTCAAGAAAAATATGTATCCTTTTAGATGTTTTTATTGCATTTGTAATCGAATCAGCTCAATTATGGAGTAAGACTCAAACATGACACTTGGCTTCTTCGGTCAGATGGCTCTTGGTGGCGATCCAACACAAACTGTGAGCTCACTGGCATGTCTTTCTGCCTCTTCAGGAAGCAGGAGCACTGGCTCTTTCTCCACCACTGTGGGAGGTGTTCAGGCCCTGAGACTTTAACTGCCATTCCCAGGCATCAAGAGGCTCATGGAGAAAGAGCACTGGCTCTTTCTCCACCACGGTGGGAGGTGTTCAGGCCCTGAGACTTTAACTGCCATTCCCAGGCATCAAGAGGCTCATGGAGAAAGAGCACTGGCTCTTTCTCCACCACTGTGGGAGGTGTTCAGGCCCTGAGACTTTAACTGCCATTCCCAGGCATCGAGAGGCTCATGGAGACATGTTCTCTCAAGCTGAACGCCATCTTGAGGAGATCAGATTTGGTTCCCCATGAGGAAAAAACAGAATAGTAGGTATCACTGAAGTATAATCTTTCATACTTGAGAATACTTGAAATAAATTAAAGTATTCATAGTTTACATAATTATGATTCACATATGCTGAATAAACTCTTTTTTTCACATGGGTCTGATCAGCATGTTTAGGCATGTTCTATAATAAGCTTCAACAGCAAGGCCAAAAAAATTCAGGCAAGTAATGGAAAATATGACATGTGCATCAAATGACTGGAAAAAGATAAAACAGTCCATTGTACATGATTCGGAAGAGATGTAGAATGTTAACAATCGGTAAATAACACAAATGCCTGAACAGAGTTGAATGAAATCCCCCATGAACTTTATGAAGCTGTATTTGGCAATGGGGTGGGAAGCCATTTTGGGATTACCTGTCGGGCGTGGAGAGGTATTTCTGTCTCTGGAACTTCTTCTCCAGGGCAAAGAGCTGCTGCTCGGAGAATATGGTGCGAACACGCCGGGCCTTCCTCCGGTGGGCGGAGCCCTGCTCCGTCTCCGATTCGCTGGCGCTGCTGGGTGTCTCGCCCGAGGGGCGCTCGGTGTGGGGGTGTGAGTGGGGCGGGAGGGGCAGGAGAGCGGGGGAAGGGGGGGTGGAGAGGCAGGTCAGTCCAGGGCCGCAGTCATGGTGGGCGATGACCGAGATCCGGGGGTAGGACAACAGAGCGGAGGATTCTGGGAATAAAAACGGCAATGGTTATCGATTGATCCCAACCTGGTCCCATTCCTGTGCATCACACTGGTCAGATGTTAACCAATCAATATGAAGGGCATACACAAGGCTGACCAATCAACTCTGAAAGTGCCAAAGCTGACCTCTGCAATTTACTGGTAGGTAGAATATGAATATATTCACACAAAGATCCTTTTTTTTCACACAAAAAATGCAAATAAATCAAGCAAAATGTAACTCTTTCACGATACACCATGGCGTGCACTCTTCAGTCAGTTTTTCGTCACACTTATGGCTAGAAAACATTCAGAGAATGGAATACATTTGAACGTATTGCATGCACAATAATGTGCCTCAGTCAGAAAGAGCCACACTTTTCCGATTCCAGGTATGAGCAGATGTTAGTGTCGTTTTCACAATACCTTTCTGCACAAAGGCCGCAGTAATTCACTAACAGGAATGCCATTAGGCCATAGCCAAACAGCTAGGCAAACCGTTCAATCAGGAAACACATTCAATGCCTCACGCTTTCACAGGGGAAGATCCACCCTCTTACTTAGGCGTCAACAGAGAATTGATCTACGGTGTGAGGAGGCCATACTGGGCCAATCCTGGTTTTGTGCCTCTGTCTGACAGGACCATCCCTTATCATAGCCTCTATAGGGGGAAACGTCAGTTAAAATGTCCCCAACGTGACAGAATGTCACAGCGGAACAGACAGTCCGGTGACTTTTTTCCTCTTTTCTTTTTTTCCGGCAGACACACGTTCACCCTTGTGGTACTTCAGGAGGCTGTAGATTCTGCAGAGGTAATTGGATGTGTCACGGCTTCAGGGGAAATATGTCTGGCATAAGGGAACTTTCAAAACCGAGTTCACCTGCGAGCGTAAGCACTTTTAAACAAAGTTACTTATCAGGTAAGCTTCAGCTTGTTTCAGTCCTGGAAAAACCTGGAAATCTGTTCCTGTTTCACACTGTACCCTTAATGCCATGGGATGCTTTCTGTAAACAGGACATTCTCTAGAAGGCACAGCTACTATAATGAATACAGGCATGTGAACTGTGATGTGTGTTCACTAAAACAACAACTGTTCTCATTATAGGAATAACTAGAGCAACCCCAAATCAACCATTTTCCTGCTGTATCCAGATATGCCAGCTTAACCAGTTCGAAAATGCAACTGGTCAAAAACTGGTCAAGCTGGGTTGTTTCAAAACCTAGATTGAGCAGTTGTTTTCAGCAGGGTCAACAACTGTATTCAAGTGACATGCATATTTACACACTTTCGTTCCAAGTTTTTCACAGTTTTGGGACAGTTCATTGGGACAAGTCTGACCTGAATGCACTGGTTTTTATATATGTATATATATGCATGGGTGTGATTGGGTAAACATACCAGCTTCTCGCTGCCAAATGAACCGTAGCAACCTTCGATGCAATCGTCTCGTGATCTCACTCAGTTTGTTTGTTTTGATTTGCATCGTGGAACTGACAGATTTCATAAATATCTATGTGTGCCTTTCAGTCTTCACCAAATAGACCAAAGTGAATACGCCCTGAGTCTGTGTGTGCGTGTGTGTTTGTGCTTATGTGTGTGTGTGTGTGTGTGTGTGTGTTCCAGGGGCACTTGTCCAGACATGTGGGGCTCAAACACATCCCATTAGTGGAAGTTTACAGCTCTTGGATGATGTTCAGATTTCCACAGGCATGTGCACACACACACACACACACACACACACACAAACACACACACACGTGTGCACTTACACACACAAACACACACTCATTCACACACATACTCACAGTCCTGCCATCCATAGCTCATTTACTGTTATAGATTTTCTCCTGGGAACCAGCATCTTGTTTTTCCACAAAAAAGAAAAATAATTGATCGCGGAGAGGAGGATGTTAACTTGTCAGTATGTACATCTCCATGTGAAATATGAGTATGTAATAGCAGATGAGTATCTAATTTGGCATTTATCTATATTTTACTCATTAATCTCATGCATCATTTACTATCATAGGGAAATGGAAAAGCTGCATATGTTTTATATGATCTGTATTATATGATATGTATCTCTTTGTGCTCTTGACCTTCAAACACATTTTAAAAACAAAACAAAACAAAACAGCAATCATCCAATAAATAGGCAGTTCCAACCTTTAATTAAATTAAAATATATATCACTCCAGGAACTTGATTAATGTGACAGTACATTCAAAACACAAACACATCCCCCCCCCAAAAAAAATAAAAAAAATAAAAATAAAAATAAAGATGCACTTCTGATGACAACTGTTTAGAACAGCATTTCCTGTATATTTTGCTAGTTTCTGGATGTGATGCTCTGACTTATGGTACAACCTATGCACTTGTAAGTCGCTTTGGATTAAAAGCGTCCGCCAAATGACTAAAATGTAAATGTAAATCAATACCAGCCAATCATGATATAATTATATTGATACATGCTCACAGCAGACTAAATGGCAGTTGCCAAATTAAACAAACCCTTGCACATTCAAAAATGCAAACGTAGGCTGCACCACATGGCTGTACCACAAGACGTCCTTTTGACCAGGTGAACCTTCCTTCTGAGAACTGGTCTTCTGAGAGTCATTCAGCGCTCTCGTGTCTGTCAGGTACAGCGCATTGAATGGGGCTCTTGATGAATGGCTTATTTGTACTGCGCTGAAAGGACATTGCTGCTTTTCAGCAGTTCGTCATACAGTGCATCCGCCCAAGCGGGCACATCATTCAGTGTCGCGTCACCGAGTCGAGAGCAATGCCTCATATTCACCGCTCAATCAGGAGGACCCAAAGTCTGGACACTTCCCAGCATTCCCTGATGAAATGCAGGTCCACAAGTGCTTGTTATCTTATTGGGGATTAGCGACGATGACAGTGAGAACCTCACCTCAGCACCGCCCTTCATTGGTGTTAAGAGCTTGACAGAATCATCCTTTCACCGTGACAAGACGTACATTTTTAATAAGCGGCTTATGCAGTTTATGTGTACGTCCTGAGTCACACATCGACATAAATCATTGAATCAAACTGTTAATCAAACAAACCCGAATGACTGAAGGAACACCTGGCGGATTAACAGAGAGAAGTACTTAATGTGGCTTTAGTGGTTAATGTAATTAGAACGGATCTCTGAATAACTTTAGACCTCACCCTAAACTGGAGCCGACCCAGAACTCACCCACTCTCCTCACTCCTGCATGCAGCAATTAACCATAATCCCAAATCAACTCTCTCTTTCATGGTTTTAAAAGGGTACGCAATGTAATTACATATAATTTTCATCATGCCTGCTTGCAGTTACACATTTATTATTTAACGAAACTCTGGTTAATTATTGCTGACATGAAAAAAAGGAAATTACAGTATTTGTGCTGACTCGAACCTGTGCAAATATATAAAAATATCTGGCAAACCTGCATAAATTTAGCATTTGAGCAATTAAGGCCGTTTAATAGTCATCAAAAATACGTATGCAGACGGACATTCTCAGGGTCCATACGGGCATAGCTGGCTTTGTAGCAGACCCCAAGTCTGACAGCAGTCTTTGTTGTTTTCACCTATAAACGCACCCTGTCGAACATAAATTATTAAATAATTTCACCATTGTCGGTTGCAACGTCCTTGCAAAATTTATTGGAAATGTTGTTGATATAGGGTTTGGCATGCTTTGAGTACGCTCAACTATGAAAGGCAAAAGTCTGCGTATCTGCCTGCTCCCTGTTCTCACCAATTTGTAAGAACCTTTATTGTGCAATGCTTCAAACAAGAAACAATGGGAAATATGAAAAAACCCTGTGGCACAAACCACTGTAAAACATAATTCTTATCACTCTGACAGACGCCTGGGAGGTTTGTCTCTGCGTGACAGATGGGATCAAGTGCAGTATGGCGGCTATGACTCAAATTCCTGCTTTAGCCCAGCTCTGTTTGTCAGCATTGGAGGCCAGTCTTTTTGTTCGGGGCGGATTAGAAGTTAAGATTGTGTAAAAGTGCTCAGATACTCCGGCTTCATTTCCGAAGCCCTTCTGCTGTAGCGGCTCGGAACTGCGAGGTCAGTGGGGAACCGAACCGCACCTGCCCACCTCATACGGCGTTTGGACTTTCATCGCCCTGTCATGTGAGGAAATGCAATGTAAACCAGAGCGGATATTATCTCCGCACACCGTGGATGCAAACACCTCGCTGAAAGACCCCTGCCTCAAAACCAAATGTCATAATCCAGCGTAATATTCCCCATTGTGCAACCAGGGGCCTGTATCATAAAGCCGGATTACTGAGTTTGATGGATAACTGCATGTTTCTGTGAGTAAAAGCATGAAAAGCTTTTTTTTTTCATTCTATATTCCAGGTCTGGGAGGTCCAGTTAACTCAGTAATCCTGCTTCCTGATACAGGCAACCAAGTGTCTGTACAAGTTAAGAATCACCATGAAGATAATAATAATTTGTGATTTAGCTGACACTTTTATCCAAAGCGACATACAGTTGATTCAATGAAGCAGGGGACTAGCCCCCCTGGAACAATGTGGGGTTAAGGACCAACAGCTTTGCAGATTATATTGTGGCTACACTCTAGCATATTACCACTGTATGCATTTATGCATTTATGCTATAATGGATTTCACTTCACATGCCAAGATGATTTAAGCAGTGATAACTGTGATACTGAAGTGTATAAATTTATGAGCTAAACATGATGGAAGACACAGAAGGGAACTGTTTGAAAGTTAAAGGTTAAATAGCTACAGGTGCTTTCCCACTGGAATGTAGCAGTAATTTGCTTTCTTGCATGTCTACATTTTCTTCCTGCAAGGCCTTCATGTCCCAAGTTGACTTCAACTGCCTTCACTCCCTGAAAAAACGATGCATTTCGGCACCGCCATTTAGAATGTCAAACAGTGACATCTGCTGGACACTTTAGGTACATGCCAGGGAGTGAGATTAATGCTTTGACGCCCTCTTACTGCTGGTTTTCCACCCTCCCTTGACATGGACGGCAGGTGTGATGGCTGTCTAGCCAATCAGTAGCACTAATTGTTCAGTTATTTTCCTAGGAGAAAAAAACACAAGGGCTGTTTGGATTCAAGGGCCAGATTTGAGTATCTTTGCCTTAGTGTATTACATTACAGTCATTTATCTGATGATTTTATTGAACGCAATTTACAGTTGATTAGACTAAGCAGGGGGCAATCCCCCTGGAGCAATGTGGGATTAGGGGCCTTGCTCAAGGGAAAAACAGCTGATCTTATTGCCGCAACACTTGGGCTTGAACCAACAGCCTACCGGGTCACAGTCAAGCACCTTAGCCACCATCAGCTTCCCATGTGCAAGCCATGTGTATAAACGAGTGTGGAAAGAAATGACCGAAGTGCAAATCCCAGTGCTAATCCCACCAGGAAATATAAGACACTAATGGTTGCAGGACCTGCTATGCCAGCAGTGTGGTGTAATGTGAGAGGAACTTGTCATTCAAAGATTGCAGGTTTGCCACCCATATAAACGCTGTTGATCTCTTGCACAAGGTACTTATCACAAATGACTTCAGTGAGTATTAATTTGTAAAGAAAAATATCAGCTATGTATGCAAGGCTTCTGCTAAGCATGTAATTGTTATACCAGTTATATTTCCAACGAAACAATAAAGAGTAGACATAATAATCAGTTTTCCACTTCTCCAGGGTGGTAGGTGCACAAGCACCTGCCCTGCTTGCCCAGTTTGCCTCTTTAATTTGATTAATACATTTATATTTGCATTATTATCATCAATGTCATTCATTTTAATTTATTCGTTTTTGGAAATATATTCTGGTCAAAGGTATTCCAGGTTGGTGTGCCCTTTTCTCACTTTGAGCACATGCCACTCAAAACACATGCCACGCACAGCCCTGCTCAGAAGTGCACAATAGTGGGTGGGCAACTGGGATTTTAACTCAGAAGCTGAAGGTCCGACCCTACCTGGGGTATCGCCAGTGTGCCCATGAGAAAAAGCACTTAACCTTAACTGTTTTCCTAAAATATTCGGCTGTATAAATGAACATTAAGCACCACACTGCGGCAGTTTTTTGATTGCATTAGCGATGATTTTTACAATGCTTCACTGGTTTGTGTCCAGTTCAAGATCAACAGCTGTAGACATAGCCCACTGTTTTAGCCTAAAGGTTTTCTTCCCTTTTTTCCACGGCACTGGAAAGTTTTCTAATTAACGTTGGCTTATTCGTGCGTCTGCACGTAGAGATTAATCAAGGAGCCTGCAGATTGTAGCCACGCCAAAAGACCTGTGGCCTCGCCGACGTCCCCTCCAACTGCACAAGCGGGGGCCTGCCCTATTGGACTTTTTTTGTAGTAGACGTTAAGTAACCAAGTGTGTAAAACATTTAAAAGTGCAAGAGCAGCCTGAGTTCCATGCATTAAATAATTATCTACAAGTGAATTTCCAGCCACAAATTGTGGTTGCAAAATGTAAAACGAGTAAATCCCTGTTCTCAACTGCCAAAAAAGTTTTTTAAAAAATATCTTTAAATCGGTAACGGAAATATTTCTAATTTATTTCAAGCGAATGTTACTTTCTTCTAGTGTGCATTTCAATTACTGTCATGATTCAGCGCAGACCCTGTACAAACACAGTAATTTCTGCTTTCATTTATTTTATGTTGTTTAAATGTAAGATCTTCCATCTGGCAAATAGGCAAACTTAGGTAATGGAGCGAGATCCGGGCTACAAAATGAGGTAATTAGGCTACAGAACTGTTCCCCTCACGATTGAACAAACAAACAAATCCCCGCTTAATACAAAATGCAGTCAAAGGCAAGCTACAGCCTGAAATGGATGAGCAGGATAATGCGATTTTAAAACGTGTTGTTGTCTTAAATGCCTCATACAATAGCCTACAATTCAGCCAGCTCATCCAGAGTTATTGCTCAAGGAAACATGGACAGTGTATTATTGCCACTTACCCGAATATGACTGCAGAGGTTTTGGTCTTGGGAGGAAGAGACCCGATGGCCACATTGAAAGTTTTTCAAAGTAATCACAAGTCTCCTTGGACAAAATTTCGTCAATCATAAACGTCTTGTAACGTCGCCTGCCCGATGTCAGCTGCTCGGGTAATACGCATCTTAATTCGGCTGTACAGTGCATGGTCACCCGCTTTATGTGCGCGGCTCTCGCACTCGCCAACTTCAGTGAATCAGAGAGATAAAGCGAACGCGGAAATGTTCATAGAGCTCCTGAATAGGATGTCCCTTTCAATGATTTCTGCCGATCTATGTTTATTTCGTTGTGATTACTCCCATAAAAAGGCTACTGAAGTTTAGCTATCAGCGTAAAAGTATAACCAACAGTAGCTACTGTACTTCACTTAACTGTGTGCACATTCTCACTGTATGTACTATGCATTTTAAAAGATCTCATCACTCTATAGGTTACTTCATCTCAGAACGATCTTCCTGTCAATCAAAGTCTCTCTCTCTCTCTCTCTCTCTCTCTCTCTCTCTCTCTCTCTCTCTCTCAGAATTCAAAGTCACTTAGATCACATTTCTTTCCCCATTCTGACATTTGGTCTGAAAAACAGCTGAACCTCTTGACCACGTCATTATTTGCTGATTAAATATTTTCATGAATAAGCTGGTGTACAAGTCTACTTAATAAAGTCATCGCTGAGTGTATATGATATTCATGATTATTATTATTATTATTATTATTAGTAGTAGTAGTAGTAGTAGTAGTAGTAGTAGTAGTAGTAGTAGTAGTAGTAGTAGTAGCAGCAGCAGCAGCAGTAGTAGTAGTATTGTTGCATGACAAATAAATCTAATAAAGTTTATCCAAAAGGATACCAACAGGCACCATGTGCACACTATAACAGAGATTTTATACTGAACTTGTTTTTTATTCAAAAATGAGAATGTACTTGTGTAAAAAATGTATTCCTGACTCCCACGTTCTCTCCACATTCAGGGGACTTGAAGTGGTCCTGCACCTTAGAGTGTTTTGAGATTAATAAAGTGTGGCTTCCTGCTGCAGCAACATTGAGCGATGTTCCTCTGCAGGGAAACTCATCTGTGGTGAAAAAAGGAAATACTTTCAAACGGTAGAAATACTTACATTTCCATAAGTGAATTAGCAAAGTCAAAGTCAAATAAACCTGCTTTTTGTGTATATTTTCGCATTTTGTGTCAGAATAATGAGGCAATTTCTTTAGCACTTTTCAGGGTTCTCTGCAGAAAAGTAGACGGTGACAGCAGATTCTCACCCCTTGCAACAATTATCTTCTCAACCTCTGACCTCTTCGAAACACACACAATTTATAAATAACACAAGCCAAACCTGAACATATTTTAATAATATGGTGATTTTGTTCCCCCTTATTTTCTTTGCCTTCATAATTTTCCTGCTAATTACTGTAGATCAACGGGAATGCTGCAGTCTGTCCTGATAAAATCTTCAGTTAGGAGTCCAGTACTGCTGGAGAGGATTCTATGCTCTTACATATGTTGTAGAACATGGCGCTATGCGTGAGCGTTGCATATATAAGAGTGCATTTGCAAACAGGTTGCCAATTACAGAAGGAGTTCTGTGGCTATTTTTTTATGTACTTTTTTAAACTTTCCTGTGGATTTTTTTATTTGTATACGCATGCCCCCTTGCATTCTTTCCCTGGAATGGGATGAGTTGGAGAAGAAGGTAAGTTACTGAGTTGAGGGGGAGATTGCATTGACGTGGGGCAGTGATTTTATATTTCATTTTATTTATTTCTTTATTTTTGGAGCAGCAGCAACAGCATTTGCAACAGCTGTTGCCCACCACCGCATTTGTCTGTGCAATGGTCTGTGCTAAAATAGCAGAATGACATGGGCAACATGAAGGACGTGTCACTGCCAGTGCCAGTTGATGTCAGAAAAAGACAGCCCATTTATTTTTTGTATTGCTTATCTATCTATCATAATGCTGCAACCATATATTACTTATGATAGTATTACTGGAAACATGTTTCATTTTGTCAGAATGATCAAGACAAGCAAAAGACTACATCAAGACAGCTACCGACTGAGTTTGTAACTATTGCACTGTTGTATCGTGTATTGTGATGGAGGCACGCACAAACTCAATGTTACTTTACTTGCTTCAAATATGGTCTGGTGTATGGACAGCCTAAATAAGTAATCATGGTATTATATCAAGACCATGATCGGCAGAATTAGCTGTGTTAGTGCTGGCCAAAATCACCCACACCAGCCCTTTTCTGGTAAGTTTGGACATGCCTGATTTAAAGTTTCCTGGGTGACATTCCACAACTTTTACAGACAGCGTGAAGAAATCCAGGCTAAAGGTGATGATACTCACAATGCATCCATGTGGCCTTGTACTTCCGTAACAATGTTTAATTACAGTGGAACTAACCTTTTTAGGTCCAGTATTGTCCACGCTGGGTCTTATAACACCGGTGACCTTGCTCCCACAAAGCAATGACATGTCCTATTGAAAACACAGCTTTCCTCATTAGTTTGGCCAGCTGGGGCCTCTTAACCTATTAGTGTGGACTTCGGCTAGACGACTTGGAGATTGCGCCCTTGTAAACGGTAGAACACTGCCCTCTTCTGGTTACAATTGGAAATGACTCCAGATCCCATTAACTCTGTCTCAGGTCCTACGCAATACTGTCACTGATTCTACCTTTGAGCTCAGCCACAGCTGTCTGCAGAAGCCAATGAGACCTGTGAACTGTCACTACCTGAACCTTAGAAAATAAAATGACAACTACACTGTGCTGAGGCCTTGTTTAATACATTGTCATGAACTTCAATGCAGCTCCAATGAAAGGAACTTGTCTATCAGAATACCCATCACTAATCATTACAGAAAACATGTAAGGAGCAGAGTCCATACTTCTGTGTACTGTCAAAAAGCATTGGCAGCTTTAGCAGTTATTGTATATGGATAGATAACTACTCTACATAGTTGACTGGATTGCGTTAAATGTATTTCAGGCAGTAGGGCTTATGCAGTGATTGATGATGATGATGATGATTTACTTGGCTTGATTTGGAGATAAAGGTAACATCATAATAAAAACAATCTTCATCAGATCAATGTCACGTGTCCTGCTGAACGGCACAAGTCAAGTTCAGCCTCCGAATGGGATTTAAAATATATATATCAGCACCAGAATTGAACTCAGCCCCGGTGTATTGCATAATTAATGATTAGGAAAAATATTTTGATATTGCAAAGCTCATCATGGCTTGTAACTTACGCACTCACTCACTAAACTCACGCACTCACTTACTCATTCACTCACACATTTAGCAGGCTGAAGATTTTCCACAAGGGGGAGCTATTAGCACCCAAGTAACTGAAACGGGTGACACTTTCTGGTGTGTCGGCTTGTCCTCCATGAAAATCACTCTTTATGTTCAGTACTTCAGCTATGTTGTGGAGATGACCGGGGGTGTTACGTAAGAGTGGTGCATTGCATCGATGGCTCTGTGTTTGCATATTTATTTAATCAGTGTATTGCTAATGGATTCTGTATATGTGTATGTAGACGTGTTTTGTCAATCACATTCAGTTCAGGATTCCATATTTGTTTGACAAACCATACCATTTTAATGGAATCAGGCGCAATCGCCCATTCGCTTTCATTTTGTGACTGGAACATAGCCAACTGATCAATATTCCTTACTATTCCCCCATTAGAATTCACCAGTAACTGACATTTATACAGGGTTGCAGTTCTCGAGGGTCTATGCATTTTGCATTTTAACCCCCCAGCATTCAAGCTAAAGTTACGCCCTGCCGGTCTGTAATTTAAACATTACAAGAATATGTAAGTGTGTGTAGGTTTAACCAACCAGTCCTTTTTTTTTGGTGGTGTCACAGGTGAGTGGCAGATGAGGGATGACTCATCAGTGCATCTCTCAGCAGTCTGCCTGCAGAGGAGCACGGTCTCTGATCAATCACCACTCCTTTCCATTTTATATATTAAAAACAGATGCATAATGAGATTTAACACAGACTCAATAGGCCTTACAGATAAAAGCATTACCATAATGGCATGGATATTCTGGAATTAATACAGGAACCACAGAACTGTATAAGAACTGTGACAGGAACAAAGATGTTTTATGACACCCAGTTATTGTTCATAATATATTTCAATGAACAATATGAATGAATGAAAAATGAATGAATGAAAATTAATTATTCTATTATTATTATTATTATTATTATTATTATTATTATTATTATTATTATTATTATTATTATTATATCAAAGGGGCACATCGGGAAGTTTTTTTGTCTATTGTTCGTGAATATTCAAATAAAAAAAGATTATGGTTTCCAGGAGTGGTTTCCATGCTTACGTGTTGAAGCTTTACGACAGTTGTAGTCGGAAGTAGACCACAATGCCGGCGCTCATGAGAACAGCGGCGTGGACGTCCAGAACGAGGTTTGCCGCTGGTCTGACAGTTTTGTTCCCGTTTCTACCCAGAGCAGCGATATTTCCAGGGGCCCGAACACTTCATTTTCAAGTTGATGCACGTCGGTACGCCGCACGTAGCCCGGGAACCGCGAGAGCTGCAATAACGGGCTTATCGCCCCTTCAAACAGGGTTGAATCACTTAACGTTAGGTGCCTCCACATTTCGTTTCTGCAAGAGGATGACAACTTCAACCGACAGCATGGTCCAGAGATTGGTGTGGGTGGATCTGGAGGTATTACACAGTTGTCATTATTGAAATGCTGCTTGCTTAGTTGGATAATTTACTGAAACTAGCTAGCTTTTATTCTTGCTGATAGATTGATAGCATTTAGCATGCTAGCCAACTGTAAAGTTGCCGTTATCTAAACCAATTAAAATATTACCTAAAGGTAAGTTAGCTAGCTAGCTAGTGGTGATGAAGCACTGTAAGCAAGATATTTGTACACGTCATCTACCTAATTTAACTAATTCTGCTTTGGCAGCATGTAGCCATTTGGTAATGTTAGCTTGAGCTAAGTTATGCGAATGCAATTAGTCTAACTAGCTAGCTTGTTAGTTGGCTAGCTATCTCCTGGCTAGTACAAATTGTGCAACGTGTTCGTAGTAACGTTAGAGGTCTTTAAAAAATGTACAATTAGTGATCTTAACTAGCTATAGTGTCACTGACTTCCTAGACTGTGAAACAACTTTATTTATCCTTTTAAATTAACTAGCTATTGTAGCTAGTTGCCAGTGTGGAATTAGTAAGTAAAACCACATGACTAACTATTTTGGTCATTATAAGTTATCGGCTATCTGCGATGGCAGGTGGCTAGCAATTTGGCTATACCGTTAAGTTTTCAACGCCTCATGATGACTCGTTATTTTGTAGGTGCGGTTGGCTAGCTACCCTGTTTTATAGCTCGCTAGAACACGACCTGTGTTTTTGGCTGTTTACTACTACGATTTTGCAGTGGTATGGTGTTTTAAACCCTGTGACATGACTTATTCCTCATAGTGTTTTGCACAGTCAAATGAAGCCACAGTACTGGGGAAAAAATTAAATTAAACTTAAAAATTTTTTAAATTAAACTTAATTTTTTCCCATCTTTTCTAAGGCAGAAAAAACGTAATATTGATAGTATAATCTCCGTTGTTTCTTGAGACGACAGTGGGGTCAAGTGAATTGGCATTTTCATGCCAGAAATGCTGGTGTGGCGGTGACCACGTGATGTTCTGCCTCCTCTGAAAGCTGACTCACTTTACGCTAACATTTTTTTTTGTGGAAGATGACTGGACTGGACATCGAGAAGGACCAGATAATTGAAATGGCCTGCATCATAACGGATTCCAACCTGAACATTTTGGCAGAGGTATGTTAGTTGCTGTGGTCATATAAAAATACAGTGTTCCTGAGCTCATCCTGCTAAGACACTGTCCTAGTGTTAGTATGGAGTGGACTGCACAGGAGGGTTGTCAACTTATAGAAAATTGTGGGCTATATTGTACTAATAATAATTTCACACCTGATTCAACATATCATTTTAATTTTTTTTAGGGTCCAAATCTAATAATAAAACAGCCAGATGAACTTTTGGATGGAATGTCAGACTGGTGTAAGGAACATCATGGAAAGGTAAATATGACTTTAGTAGACCTAGTCGTTCTTTCATTTGTTGTTATTATATATATCATATATACTGTTATTATTTGCACTTAAAGCCATGGTCATCACTATACATTCAGCCGGCCTCATCTGTAACGATCCTGAAGACTTAGCTGTACTATTGAATCAGGTTGGCTCTCAGCACATGCGATTGGCTATGCGTCGGCAGCGATTAGCTGTCCATCAGTAGTGATTGGCTGTCCATGTTTAAGATGATTCTGTTTCCGTGTTCCAGTCGGGGCTGACGCAGGCTGTGCGGAACAGCAAGATCTCCCTGCAGCAGGCCGAGTACGAGTTCTTGGCCTTCATCCGGGACCACACCCCTCCCGGCCACTGCCCCCTAGCAGGTATCCCCTTCTCTCCCACACACCCTCGAAGCCGACTCAGGGGTGCACCAAGGTCCCTGTTTAACAGAGAGGTGACCCGACCCGGTCCTGGAGAGCTGCAGCACCTGCTGGTTTCCATCGTTAAGTTGATTGGTTAACACAGTTAGGTATACAGTTAACCCCCTTTAATTTGTTGTTCATGTATAAATTTAGTTGTAAACTTAGTAAGTAATTTAGATTTTTACAATGAAAACAAGTCATAGTCCCTGCAGATATCTGGTATCCGGGTTTAGTAATTTAGGCCGCAATCGATTTGTACTCTCTATATCCATTTTCATGTCTTCCATGTCATACATCATCACAAACAAGTTCAGTCATGTAGCTTTCTGGATCATATATGACAGCCATCCTAATGTCAGTGTATTATTTTTCTGGATTGGTTTTGGCTTGTCCGTGTGTGAAGGACACACTGTTTCACTCTCAGAAAAATGGAGGCATAGTTGCTTGTGGTTTCCTATGTGGATACTTGGGATGTTTTCACGCTTAGTTTGTTTTAGCCTCTCTAGTACGATTAGACCTATGACTCAGCTTATTTTGTGTGTGTGTGTGTGCGCATACTGTATGTGAACATGTAAAATGAACTCAGACCCCTCTGAAATGAACCAAATTCAGACCACCTCAGGAGGTGGCCACAGTATAGACCGTTTGGTTTGTCTCAAGGTCCGATTAATTTGTGATTTGTGAACACAGTGGCCCCAGTCAACTTTGCATTCTGCTAGTAACTCAAGGCGTGCCATTCATCGATTCCGAACAGCTGCGGTAACTTCTGAGCGTACAAACAAATGGCAGAATGGTGTGGTCAGAAGAAAAAATTGGAATGAAGAAGAATCTGGAATGAGGGCCAGATTAAACGACAGCTGTCCACCCTGCATAATACAGTATACATTTATGCAGTTTCAGGACAAAAAGAAAGTAGCTTCACAATTGTATAAACGACACATAGATCTCTTGTATAGATACCACTCAAAAAAGCAGGACAAGATGAACTCCAGGTGCTGCATGCTGCTCTTGAAGAATACGACTGCAACAGCCTAACATGAAAAATAAGTGCCTGGAGTATTCATTTATTATTTTTAATGGCTATGCATGTACAGAACTGTTTGGATAGGTAAATTTTATACCAGTTATTCAGGTTAGGCACGAAGTGTTACAAAATGATTCTCTTCCATATTGGTCTCCTCCGAGGGTTCTGGTAGTTCACTGCAATGCCATCTTCCCTTTCTCCATTTCTCATCAGCTTCCTCAAAATGTAGCACAACCAAATGATAAACACATGTACAGAGACCATCCTGAAGAAAATGACCCATGAGCCAGTATTACAGCAGTGGAGCTGTTGTGTGAACTGGTGGTCTGAGACCGCTTCAGTGCTTAAGTGGACCAGGGAGAGAGGCCGAGTCCTCTTTCGGGTCCACTTACAATGTGAACACAAACAGAACTCAGAACTCACACAGAGCTGATTCACTTTTTGGTTGACTTCATACAAAGTCAGTTTGGTTTGTTTAGAACTACAATGTATGTGGGGGGGGGGAGCGAATGAACAGCACGCTCCGATAATTCCGCTCCCTGTCTCCCGTTTGTGCACTTTTGCTGCCCAGCTGAAAGTAATTACCCTAATCTCTCTCTCTCTCCCCCTCTCTCTCTCTCTCTCTCTCTCTCTCTCTCTCTCTCATATTCTGCTGGCCCTTAGGAAACTCTGTACACGCTGATAAGAAGTTTCTGGACAAGTACATGCCCCAGTTCATGCGGCACCTCCACTATCGGATCGTGGACGTCAGCACCATCAAGGAGCTGTGCAGGTGAGGGGAACGTGGGGGAATAGGGGGGGGTCCGTTAATATACATCAGATTGCGCACAGGGAGCTCTGCGCTCATTTGCATGTAACGATCACTTCCGCGCTGAAGGAGCTCCTGCCCGAGGCGCCGGCGAGGTCACTCAAAGAAGTTTCCGGAAAAAAAATCTGGAGCGTCGGAATTTTTCTTGTTTCCGATGCGCTCCGTTGGTTGTAACGTGGCCATTAGCAGAGCTGAAGTCCGTGATGTAAAACCAGGCGAGTGAGGACAACCGGGGCTTTGTCCTCCTCACAACCGGACCTAGCGTGTGTAACTGAAATGCTTAATGCTGTTCCATCAGCCAACTTCCTACTTTTAATGGGCCTTGTCCTCAATCTCCCTCTTGTCCCCACACTGCAAAATACAAAAAAGCCAGGGTTAATAAGTATCTTATATTTGTCTTATATTTACACTTATATAACTTTTTTACTAAATGAGACCAAAAAAACTGCCGATGAGCTGAGAGTTTTACTCGTTTCGAAATTTGCCAACGTGCTGAGAATTTCAAAAACTGAATCTTTTCTACTTGAGAAAATTAAGCTCTTCAGTCTTATTACAAGAACAGCATTAACATTTAAGACCTATTTTTGTAGTACACCGTTAATAATACTGTTAGTTATGCCATAGGTTTCATTATTATTATTAATGCTACTACTACTACAGTGCTGTTACTACTATATTACTACGACTACTACACTACTGCTATTACACTATTAATGCTGCTACACTAGTGTGAATTTTTTGCTTACCAATACATGTGTCATGGATTGTTCTGAACATTTTTTCACATCCATTATATTCTTCCCACAGCCTCATGTTGCATGTGGAATGCAATCAGCAATAAAGACAACTCATATTTAACCTTTTGATTTGTTTCATTCTCTTAGGCGCTGGTTTCCTGAGGAATACAAACTTGCCCCACAGAAGAAAGCATCACACAGGCAAGTGTGAGAATCTCTTGGGTTAAACCTGTAAAGTTCTCAATGGTGCTTTAAGCATTTACAAGCTAAAATAAGCATAAAACAAAACCGGTTTTGCTGTTCTGTTACTGTGTGTCTGCGATTAATTATTGTTGTCATTTGAATAAATTCCCCAGTCATTAGCAATTAACATATTTTCCTCCCTTAAATCGTTTGTTTACCTGGGTTAATGATATATTACAAAGTTATGTTACAGTGGTATTAAAACGTTCAAGGCTTACTGGAGTAAAACTGGCATTTGTCCCAGAACGGCTTTTCACGTTTCGGTTCCGTTTTTCTTTCTCTAGAGCGCTGGACGACATTTCCGAGAGCATTAAAGAGCTGCAGTTTTACAGAGCCAACGTCTTCAAGGTGGTGACGGAGGAGAAGACGCGGAAGATCGTGGAGAACGGGGAAGGCCGGATGTGCCCGAGCTGAGCCGAGAGAGGAGAGAGGCGGCGAGGCGACGTTCGAGAGCCAAGACGAAAAAAATGAAAACTTATTTGCACGCGGTTGTCGACTGCAGACGTACTCTGGGACCCTCCGTTGTTTTAGATTCCCGGCTCTGTATGCGGCTGTTAACGCAGTGAAAGCAGAGTGACTTTATTTCGGGTTGCACGTTCGTTTCCTTTGATAGGTTTTCGTTTGAACGGAGAATAAACCGTTAGCAGTGTGGCTGTATTTCAATGGTGCGTCTTGAGGCGGAATGTTTCTTCTTTGGAATCTTCTGCTCAGTGTCTGTTTTTTTTTCTCCCCTTATTGTAAAACAAAAATAATAATCCGTTACTGAATTCTTTGCTTTGTCGTGAAATTTGTAATGTCACATACCAACAGAAAGACGCAATGCAGTTTACTATTGTCTGCATTATCATCTTTTCATTTGCGTTGCTCATAGAAGCCTGTACATCAGTGGTCTTCACTCCTGGTCCTGGAGAGCCGTGTGTGCTGGCTTTTGTTGTTACTCGGCACTTAATTGATAAATTAAACCAGTTAATTGCACAGGTAACACACCTCACTTGGTTTCTTGTGTCTCAATTGGTTGCTGATATTTAGGCGAAAACAAAAAACAGCGCACCCTCCAGCTGTCCAGGGCCAGGAGTGAGGGCCACGCCACTGCTTTACATGAAAAAAATACTTTGAACTGAAGTTTGAACTTCAACTGCCACTCTGAAGTCTTAACACTAGATGGCACTGTAAGTCCTTTAATATTTCCAAAAGGCCACTTCTGTAGTCAGTAGCAGGGCACCAACATTACAGTCCTTGACACAAGCTACAGCATTTTAAATTCTATATTTCCCATGGTAATTGTCTGATATTCCGGGTTTTTCTATTATTTATAAGAATTTAGTTTTGATGGTAATTGGGGGGAAAAAGATGATTCACTTTGGAGGTTTTCATACCGATTGTGGAGAACTTCTGAAAGCTCATTCATTCCTACAGTATTAAATGAACAGCCCTGGGGAAGCAATGCTACAGCCAAAGTTCAAATGGAAATTTGTGGAAAGTGGTAGTTTGTGTTCCTTCTGCTGCGGTTATTACATTGCTTTCTGTAATTTAGCTGACTCATTCTCTGTGATGACTCAGCAGACAGGAGTGCATATACAAGTAAAATAAAGGCAGTCACAAAATCTAACAGTATGGCTGCCATATATTCCTTCCCACAATGCACTCTCCCAAATGGAGTAGTGTTTCTGTCTACAGGCCTTTATGAATGAGAACCTGATGTAACCCCTATTTTGAATGCAGCTAGCAGATAAGACATCTACAGTAAATGCATCTAAGAGCTTAAAACCACTACAAGTGGTATGAATTCCCTGAGACAGCAGAGCTGGTAGGATAACCACAAATCACAATAACCACCTGCTGACTGAATGTGGTCAGTGCAAAATGTAACAGCCAGGGTGTTTCGACAGGTAAAATAAACAAGATAAAATCTTGGCACATTTAACTTGAAGAACAGAGCCTTCCGATGGCTGCAGAAGGCGGTTAGTGTCTAATGCAGTGGTCTCCATCCCTGGTCCTGGAGAGCTGCAGGGTCTGCTGGTATTCGGTGTTACTCCGCACTTCATTTGTCAATCAGAGCTGTTGATTACAGATCATGAGTTAACTCACCTCACCTGGTTATCTGTGATGAGATATGAGAGGCTACTGTGCTTTGTTTAGAGAGCATACAAATATTTCTATATTATCATCTTATTGTCGATCAGTTTATCAGTTCATTGCTATGTAAGTTGCTATGTATACTGTATTGTTCTAGTATCTAGTACATGGTTGTTGGATCTAAGTGATATTTCTATTTTTCCTTTTTTGATGATGCATTCATTAGACTGCGATTGATTGAACTCAGTAAATTGCTTTCAACTTTATTTCGTGGACTATTTTATTGGTGTGTTTTTTCCATGAAGAGTGACAAGTGGTTAGAGTTCCATTACTAGAACCTTCTAGTGCGATGCAAGTAACATCTACACGCGTGGTCGGCTGTCAGGGGAAAATATGTCAGATGTTTCCACTGGCGTGAAAAACTCCCACATGTGTCTTTTGAGTCCCGTGTCCTGGATCCACTCCCTGAAAGATAAAAAAGGGAGAAAAAAAGAGCATTATTTTGATTAAAGCACCAGTGACAAAAATACAGTTGCTCGAGGGCAAGATAAAAGCGGAAGGAGACTTCAAACGGCGGGATGGAATATTAGTCCCAGAAGTAGGGCATGTCACCCCCCACCCCCAACCCCCTCCATGCCCCCCCCACCCACCCCTTGTATCTCAGAGTTGTCCTTCAGGCTCTCTCCTGAGTAATCCTGTTCCCCCCCCCAAAAAAAAATACAGGGAGACACTTTTATCATTTCGGTTTCATGTCCGTATGAATTATTCATCCGATCGCTAATTACTGCTCATAATTCATGAGCGGTGTAGAAACCGTGCGTTATTAAGTGCTCGTGAATATGTGCTGATAGACCGCTCGATGGAAGCTAAGGCCGTCCCCTCTCTGTCCCCCGCAGCCTATGAGGTGACAGTGAGGCTCGGGATTGGGTGGGACCAGCGCTGCCTGGAAGGCTGAATGTTTTTAAGCGCTGATCTTTGCCCGTTCTTCCTCTCCTCTCCTCCTCGGGCGGTTCTTTCGCTCTCCCTCGGCTGTCTGGGGGGCTTGGGTTTAATGGTGGAGATGCACGGCAGGATGTAGCAGCGAACACGCTTCATCCTAGCATGGCTGCATCTTTGACTCATGGTTGTGTGTGTGTGTACTTGTTTTTATATCTTGCTGGGGACGAAGACCTGTGTGTGTGTGTGTGTGTGTGTGTGTGTGTGTGTCAGAGAGTGTTTGTGTCTGCATGTACATGCATACAGTACATGTGTGTGTGTGTGTGTGTACATGTGTTTGTATACGAACACACCTCTCATTCACCCTGTGCTATAGTAGCATGGGGTAAATGACATTGTTACACCTTTGCTGCACAGCTGTAGCCCACCTGCTGCTAAACGTGACATGGTTAAATATGCACTCTATCACCAGAGGACCAGAGAACGGCGCTGCAGGCTCGGGGGGGCTCTCTGACTGATAACGGCTGAGGAGGTGAGAGAGGCGCGGGAGGGGTGGGGGTGTCGGTGGCTTGGGGACCTCAGCCCATTTAGGAAGCACTTTGTTAAACAGCTCGTTGAACCCTGAACCTCCTCCCCCACACGGACTCCCGCAACGCAGCCGGCCTGCCGGAAGGTTCCCCGGTCCCCGCGGGAGCGCGGCGCTCCGGCTCTGATTCATCCCCTCTCACCTCCCCACCCCCGCCGAGGACGAGGACGCGCGGTGAATCGATGGGGGGAGGGGCGGTCGCAGCCCCCTCTCCGGCACTTTCCACAGACGCGCGACGCGCTACGCGACCCTGAGGACTCCAGAACATTTTGTGCTTCGCAAAACAAACAATAATGAAATGAAATTTTAAAAAAAACTTGGCTGCCCTGCTGTAAAGACAAGCTACACCAGTTTGACTAGCTTGCAAATTGAGCTGGACTAGTTGGTCATAAGCTGGTCTATCTGGGTATGAGCTGGTCAACCAGCATGGCGAAGCTGGTCATAAGCTGGTATAGCTGGGTATGAGCTGGTCAAACAGCTTCCAGCTCTTTCAAAACCTAGCTTGAGCAGTTTTATTTTTTCAGTAGGCTGACTATCAAAGGACACCCTGAGTAAGTGTAAATGAACACGCAATTCAATACTCCTGATGCAAATTCTGTTTTCTTTATAACCTTGTAGGGATGAGTGCAGGCAGTTGTTTTGCCCTTGTCTGTGACTTCACTTACAGCACTGGGGCTCAGACAGGACCGGTCAGAGGGGAGATAAACCTGTTTTATAATGTTCACTTCTGCACTACCACACCGGTCTCACAGCGATAGCTGTTCAACTGCTTACTCCCGAGGGTCGGGATCTTTTTATGAAGGGCACACAATGTTTTCTCTCATTCTACTGATAATAATGAATGAAAAAGATGTATAAAAATTCATGGCTATTGCGTATTATTCTGTTTCTAGCGGGAGATAATCTATCGCTGTGCAGATGCATATCTGGGCATAAGAACAGTTTTTGATGCATATAAATATTGCATTTTACTTTTCTCAGTGATCCAATTTAAACCTGGTCCCCAGCAGAGTAGCACTGATTTTAATATGCGATTAGAATGTTCCTAACAGGACGTTATAATGCTGATGGATGGCCTGTAGTGTAGTGGTTAAGGTAAATGACTGGGACACCCAAGGTCGGTGGTTCTAATCCCGGTGTAGCCACAATAAGATCCGCACAGCTGATGGGCCCTTGAGCAAGGCCCTTAACCCTGCATTGCTCCGGGGAGGATTGTCTCCTGCTTAGTCTAATCAACTGTACTGTCACTCTGGATAAGAGTGTCTGCCAAATGCCAATAATGTAATGATGTGACAATCACAACTGGTCAGTGTAATCAATGGAGCTGTAGAACAGCGACTTCAAATTTAGAAAAAACATTCCAAAGCCCAGGTGGGATGAATATTTCCTGTTCTTTCCCATTAACACACACTGTTCCCTCCTGTTTGCTCAACCAGCAGAGTGGTTCCATTTCTGTGTCCCTGAGTATGTCAGCTATCCTTGGAAGAAGGCAGTTATTAATTTATTAATAAAACCAACACTTTTTGTGGCCTCACCTTCATCTGGGTTACATAAAACGGTGGGAAAAGAAAATACCTATAAATTATCGGCTAAAATTTTAATAATCCAATATAAATTGAAGCCACTGATATGCATCCAGATTTCAAGACATCAGTGAGATGATCATCTACCAAAAATAAATAGTTTCCAATGCAGAATTCCGATCTTTAAAAATCATTGAAAAGAGTTTGATGGCATTTTTGGAGAGCGCAGGTAGGACAGCACGCTGCAGCCGAATGAATCAGAGGACAGGATTTGGAGAAGTGAGGTGTCAGGCCATTTTTCATGCTCCACAAATCCTCGCCCCCTTTTACTGACCTCCTGGAGAGATTAAATAAAGTGTGTGCCAACGGCGCCATATGGAAATATTATTTCTAGTGGGAGAGCAGGGATAAAACAAGCTTATGACTGCACATAATAAAGGGACAAACACACACGTACACACACATAGGCCGCGGACACGCGCACGTACGCACGCACACACTCAGACACACACACAAACAAGCACAAACACAGACCCAGGTGAAAACGTGCGCATGCACACACACACAAACTCATACATGCACAGAAACGTACACACATAAGCCACACACGTATGCACACACACACACTCACAAAAACGTGCGCATGCACACACACATACACACGTGCACTCACACACACACACGCACGCAAACAAGCACAAACAGACCAACACAAAAACGTGCGCACGCACGCACAAACTCACACACACACATACACACAAGCGCACACACACACAAGCCGCATACTGTGCATATTCAAATGCCGGGCCGTTATCAATGCAGCTGCATAAATGAAATGTATTGAATGTTGAGTGTAAAACAGTAATAGCATGAGGCAGCAGCCCGTTTGGGACTATAGTGCCGTCTCCATTGTACAGGCGATGTCTGATGAATCTTTTGTGCAGCCCCTGCTGTGTAAATTAATTGCTGTCGGACAGTTTATGGAATAAGTGAATTAGCATTCAGCCAAACACGGGGATGAAGTAACAGCGCTAACCTTCACATTTGCAGCAGGTTCCCCCGAGACCACAGGGTCATATTTCTCTATCTCTGTACGTACAGTATTTCTGTTAACCTATGCAGTTCCTACAGACTACATTTTAATAATAAACAGGGAGCGAGCGAGAACCTTCCCCAGCAATTACTAAAGTTCTGGGCTCAGGTTGACCCACTATATATCTGTACCTTGACAGGGAAGGCTTGGATATATTACTGTCCATGTATGTGATTTATCTCTTCTCCTTTGTTTAAAATGGCCGACGCATCAAAAATCTGAGCTGCTGTTCTAATTCTTTACTCACATTTAATTACTACCCAGTTACTAAGCACGTGTTGAAGTGTAATCTGTAATTGTTTTTCCGCTTTTAATTAGTAGCTAATTACTAAGTACACATTGAAGGTGTAGTCTATTTGAGGTTTTATTGCGCTGATGAGAGGCACGATAAATTCAATGCACACCTTCGTGAAGAAGGGTAGTGTGAATGAGGAGTTGACACTTTTATCGCTCTCCTGCTTTACAGACAGCCATCTTCTTTCACAGCAGTGCAATATCTAAAGAAATCCAGATGAATCACCTTGCAGCTGCCACTGACACACTTTGGGAATCGAACCTAAAACCTTTAAGTTACGCATTAAGGTCAGATAGTGTGAGCAAACCTTTGGGATCCAATGCAACATTACATGTACGAGTAGTTTATTATCTTCATCCCTGCTGGGACATAAGGCTGCATTTCTATTGATAGAGGTTTCTGTAACTATGTGTTTCAACTACGTATGTGTGTTGTTAGCCCACAGCAGTAGGTTTGACTTTCCCGTAGCCAGAGCCTCGTTGGGCTAACACCACGAGGTGAGTCATTTCCAGGCTGGTCATGCGGAGCTGAGAACGGCTTCAGTGCTCTACGGATGGCCAGCGGTCTACTACTACGGCCCAATACCCCAATACCACGAACGCACAAGGATGCCTTACCCCCACCCGACCCCTTACAGGAACAATCACATAGAACCTAAGTGTTTCACTACATAGACATTTTACACTTCACCATAACATTGTATATAAGTGGAACATGCTGTATAAAAAGTGACATTAACGGGCCTTTTTTCAGCATGTGAAGATGATGAGTGAAACTCAATCATTAAACCCCTGCACATAATTCAGCTGAAATGAAAAGACAGAAGTGGCGTTTTCGCACTCCTTGAGGGGGTTCTGATCTCATCCATCCTGGCGGTGCCTTTACCACATCATATCATTTCACTAGCAGCGCTTTATACATTATTTTCAAATCTGTGGGCTTATACATTTTTAATGCTTTTCTCTGCATTCTTCCCAATTTGGAAAGCTTAATCATATTCACCCACCGTGCCCACTGCTGCCACCTCCACTGTCAGCGGAGAGCCCAAATGAGCGTGTGCTGCTCTCTCAAACTGCTGCTCCTTTACACACCGCAGTCCATCGGTGTGAGGCTGGGCCTTAAGCAAGCAGACCGCGCACCCTATTGACTAGCTCGAGTGATTTGTGAGCCAATAGATACAGTGCGAATATCCCCATCCCCAGGAGATACGCCCTGCTGTAAATTCCAGTTATGGCAGCTTGAAAATTGAGCTGGTCAAGCTGGTCATAAGCTGGTCTAGCTGGTTATGAGCCGGTTAATCAGCATGGCCAAGCTGGTAATAAGCTGGTCTAGCAAGGTATGAGCTGGTTAATTAGCATGGCCAAGCTGGTAATAAGCTGGTCTAGCAAGACCTGGTTAATCAGCATGGCCAAGCTGGTAATAAGCTGGTCTAGCTGGGTATGGGCTGTTCAACCAGCTAGTGCTGGTAGCTTTTCTGAGCTGGTAGGTGGTCAACCAGCTGTTTCAAAACCTAGCTTGGGTCTTTTTTTTTTCAGCTGGGACAGCGATCAATTATGACTTGCCCTGTGGGGCTAGCACAGTTCAGATTTGATATTGGGCAGAGGGGCCCATCCACAAACTGCAGCATTAATCAGTACCTTAGGATGAGCCACACAGCCACTCATAAACCAGGGACACCCCCAACACCACCCCCAATGAAAATAAATAGTCCTGACTTTGCAGATGAAGGGGTCGTGAAAGTTTAAGTCTGTGCCTGGTACCCCAAAGGACAGTTTACTTGAGGAATGTGATAGCAGACTCCTCTCCTCCACTCCCTGTAGTGGGGAAGCAGAGACCCCTCCCCTGACTGTGGATGATTCAGTATCAATCACCTGTGACATCACCACTGCATATTCAAAACAACCAATGGATTCAATATGAGATGTGCTCTGTGTTACATCTTAGCCAACCAGCTCAGAATAACTCACAATAAAGCATACAAAAGAATATCTCCCCTTCTATTCTCTCTACTCTTTTTACCATGGGTTTTTTAGCTTCATCGTTGACATTCTCAGATCATTACACTCTCCTTGAAAAGCAGGCATCACCCTTGCAATGAGAACTAAAGTATATCAAAAGTGAACTGCTCATATCTCTCTTGCAAGGCCAAATTATCTCTTCATTCAAGCACTAGCAGTGAAAAACTCAAGAGTCAGACTGAATGGCATAAGTTGTTTCAGCAGAAAACCTTTAACTTTAAGCCCTCGTCTTGTCTAAATGCTTTTGAAGAAGGACCAGCCAGTTATTCAAAAGCAGTTCTCTTTGTATTAGTATGCTGCTAAAATGTAATATCAAACTATGCTACCAAAACCTGGCAGGGCAGCCAACTGCAGACTTGAATGTCTTCAACAGTCTGCCAGACATATCTGTTATCACATTTTGGATTTAAGAACTTTTAGTGACATCTTAATGCTGCATTATGTACAGCATGTCACTTTAAAGCTGGGAATAAATTATAAATATATTAACAAATTGTGTTGTCTAGTTATTCTACATTGTTGGTTTCAACTGATGAAATCAACTGAAAATGAAATGTTGGTGGACTCTCCAAAAATGATAATGAATCGCTAATGTCAATGAATGAACTGATGTCCCATAGCAGTAGAAAGGCTTTGGTACCTTCTCTGAAGTCAATAACTCAGAAGTACTGTCATATAATAGCCAACACTGCTTCACACTTTTAATAATAAAGCCAGCATGTAATAGCAATGGTTCTGGGCCATGTTGGGTCGGGTGTAAAGTACGAGGAGTCATGCACCAGTTTGCAGTTACATCACATATACTTCACTGTGCAGGAAATCCATTATATTTTGAGATGTAACAATTGATTAAACTGTGGACTGAAGAGAGGTTGCAAGAAATAGGAAGCTTTGCCCGATGTGCTTGAAGGCAAATAAAGGTAAATTTCTTCTTATTTCTTAAATCTTTACTACCGCTCTCTCCTTTGCTTAACGGCTGCATCTGGTGCAATATCTCACGTATGACAGACTGCAAGGCAGCGTTTAGTGTGTAATCAGCATTCCTACAAAGACATTATCCGCATTGATCCTCGTATAGCTTCCCACTGGATTTTAAAGTGTGTGCATCCATTTTCATTTTCGGTGAAAGAGCTTTACATTTACGCTAATACCGTTAAATAAAGACCGTATGAAGAAAAGCCCCACTACCAGGCAGGGGAAGATAGAAATTATCATCTTTGAGGAAGCTCTAATCATTGCACAAATAGCTTTGCTGGAATTGACAGAACTGGTCAAATTTTCAGTTGCTTGTACAATTGATTTACGTGTCTGTCTGTATGCAATTACCCAGTGATGTGATGAAAGCAGCTCTATTTCATTTCCCTGGTCTCAAGAACACGGGGAATTGAGAAGTGCAACTAATTAAAGGGATAGGTTGGTATTTACTGGTTATTGAATTAATATATAGCCAATAACTCAGCTCATATTTCCCTATTTAAGGCAGGTTTTATAGAGCAGGGATCAGCAACCCACGGTCCCTAAGGGCTGAGAACTGCTAGTTTTCCACCTTCCCTTGTACCTGGGAGTTAGGTGTGAAGACAGGCTGGCCAATGAGTAGGTAATAACCACTAAAGCAGAGAATATTGCCATTTTCAAATCCAATCTCAAGTCTCACCTTTTCAATATTAGTTATCCTTAGCTCCACTTTTGCCTTGTTTGTAAGTTTGTGTTTACTCTCCATTCTGTACTTTTCCCAAAATATTACAGTATTTTCTTTATTATATTCAAGGAAATATACTTATTTGTATTACCCGCAAGCAACTGTAAAAACACTCACTTCATTAAAACGAACTTCATTATTTTATTAAAGAGTTTCCCAGTGATTTCTTTTCATCCCACGTATCAACAAACACATTAAAATTAAAAAGCGAATGTGCTGTATTACTAATGCATCCATGGGTTATTAGCAAAGCACATTACCGCATTTTAAATGTGCAAACAGAGTTGTTAAACTGCATTTTGGTTTTGAAGAGGAAAACAATAATCACAGATCATTGGTGGCTGGCTAATTAAATGTGAGCTCGCTCTTTGCTTCCATATTCATAGCGTAGCGCTGAAAACATTAAACAGACTGAGTGTCGTCGCGGCCTTCGCCAAGGTCCGCCAAGAGCTTGGATTTGCATAGTCTCAGTCTGTTTTATTCATACCGACAGCATGGTTTCTGCAATACTGAAAATGTGCCAAGGCTATGCTGTGGTTTGTTGCATCTTATTTCAATAGCGGTGGAAAGTAAATATTATATCCATCTACCAATAACTAAGCATGGGACATTGAGAAAGCTGGCCTTGTTCCACAAATGATGTGTGCGCTGTACATTTTAGTCTGTTGCTGCAGTGCCTACACGGTATATGCATAGTCGACGTACTGTATATGCGTCAAAACAGCCATAAAATGCTAAAATGAATAACTGCGCAAAATGTAAATTGTGCCTTTACTGTATTTTATATTGCGTTCATGTTTTTCTTCTTCTTTCCCGAACTCATATTTATATCTGGCAGAGGAAAACTCAATCATATTTATGTTCGGAAAGTTCGCTGCATCAACTACGTTAAGCACATACTCACGTCAGGTACAATTAATTCACAAATGCCAGGATGCGCATGGAATATGTTCATCTTTTTTCCTGTAGGAGCCCTTTTTATGACTTATGGGATACTGCATACGGGTGTCCCTGTGTATTTTATGCGCACCAAATAACCACAGAACATTTGTCAGACATCCGGATGGACTGGGTGCTGTTGAACAGTCAAATGAATTAACAGCCAGCCAGCACATTCTGTTGTTAATATGTTTAAGGCATTTTATTTTACCTGCAAAGCTTTATGAGAGGTAGCAAATATACGGGACTGTAATACGTCAAATGTGGTACTGATTTATCACTGGGATGATGTTCAATGCAGTCTTTGAAAACGCATGAATGTTTTATAAGTAAACATGAATTTGAATTAACGGTTATAATGCTGTGCTTATGCTTATTCGCAATGAAATCAAGGTTCTTAACCACCAAAAGAATACAAACTTTGTTTGGATTGAAAAAAGGACCCATTGCATTTATCCCAAAGTCAAAGACATCTGAATTAGTGAGGAGAAGCCAGGAGTTTTCAACATACTATTTGTACTGTAGATGGTAACATTAAAGAACGTCCACCTTGGACATACCAGCATGCTGAACAGCCAGCTCATTACCTAGCTACACCAAACAGACTTCATACACACTCTTTTTTTGTACTGGTATTGTGTAGTCTCCCTGTTCACAATGTTCAAATGAAGGTCTAGAGCAGGGCATGTTTCGGTAGATCTACCATTTTGTAGGTTTTCATTTCTACCCTCATTTTAGAGCCTGATTCTACGAATTACTGTAGCAGGGCAGCGAGATGACTAGCTGTTGAATGAGGCGTGTCTTGTTAGGGTTGGAGTGAAAACCTCCAGGATGGTAGATCTCCAGGAGCAGGGTTGGACAGCCCAGCTCTAGCTGTTGAATGAGGCGTGTCTTGTTAGGGTTGGAGTGAAAACCTCCAGGATGGTAGATCTCCAGGAGCAGGGTTGGACAGCCCAGCTCTAGCTGTTGAATGAGGCGTGTCTTGTTAGGGTTGGAGTGAAAACCTGCAGGATGGTAGATCTCCAGGAGCAGGGTTGGACAGCCCAGCTCTAGCTGTTGAATGAGGCGTGTCTTGTTAGGTTTGGAGTGAAAACCTGCAGGATGGTAGATCTCCAGGAGCAGGGTTGGACAGCCCAGCTCTGGCTGTTGAATGAGGTGTGTCTTGTTAGGGTTGGAGTGAAAACCTACGGTGACAGTGCCTCTCTAAAAACAGAGGCCTGCTGTTCATTCCAATCACTCTTTCACCTCTTTTTACTTTTCCTTGCTCCTGACCTGGAAGTAGGTCCTTCCATGTGCCTAATTCATATTTTCTTGAGGTTGAAAAAGAAGTGATTGTAAAGAGACCATGATTTAGAGGATATCTATCATCTTGAAAAAAATGACGTACGCCATCATGGAATGGAACCCGTTGGGAAAAGAAATGGCACAGGGAGGATGGGTCGGGAGGGCAGACGAGAAGACATTACCTCATTCTCTCCACTCCTCTAAAGCACACATTGTTTTTTTGCATTTGGTCTCAGGATTTTCATTTGCGAATGAAGGCACCATGGGCAGATCAATGAAAGTGTAGATCTTGTCTGAAACAAAAATCAATTATAATTCATACCAAAGGCTTGATTTGTCAAACGGTGGATTGGGCTTTCGTCAAGATAAGCCCACTGCAAACAGAATTGGATAGAAATGACAGCAAAGAGCTGCTTTATATGCCGGTGTGATTCACTAAAGATGTTGATCTAAAACTGGGCGCGGGGGGGGGGGGGGGGGGGGGGTCGAGTTCAGGAGAAAACAATCACTATTGCTGGATGGCTATGAAAATACGGGAAATTAAATTTGTATACTGTTATATAGTGGATGTTTAAAATCTTGATCATCACATATTTCGCGACAAATGATGTTCTTATTGCTGAACTTGCAGTGCTACGCATATTTAAAATGAAGAAACCCACTTTGAAATATTACTGTTGAGCCAAGGCTGTTCTATTGCCACCTCCCTTTATGATTAATTTACAAATTTATACAGGGCATATTCGTAATATTGGCTTTTTTTGCTGAACTCCAAGTAAATCTATTCTGTTTTTTTAATCACGATCTCTCATGGTAAAAATGTTGATCATGTATTATTTCGATCGTCGGTATATAATTCACAACCCAGACAGTTTTGGGAAAATAAGCCAATTCCGGGATCTGGTGATGACTGTTTGCTTAACAGTTGGCTGCAGTCAACAAAATCACCCTACCATTAGGAAGCTTGCCAGTAACATTGGCAATTATACAATTAATTATGCTATGAAAACATTAGCATTCCTTGGTGCCTATTCTGCCACACTGATTCTCCTCCACCATTATCTCCCCCCCCCCTCTTAGACACTCTATCCACTGTATCTCATCACAACCGAAGCCAAAAATGGCTGTATGTAAATGTTACTTAGATGACCTTTTGGCTGTGCTCTGCTCCATCTGGATGAGCTGCTCTGGACTCTGCAGGGCTCTGGGGTTGATTAAACAGGCCTGGCCCCGGACTCGGGCCAGTGCAGGTGGTAACCTCCAGACAGGTGGAGACTGTGGAGTTCAGGGATGAGCACACCTGAATCCACTCTCCTTAATTTGGGGTTTAGCGAGACGTTCCTCAGTGAGCAGGCCCGTGTAGTGCTTGACTAACCTGTGGCCTAGACCTACTGAGCCATGACTCAGTCTTAGGTACTGGAATGGGCCCATCATTAACTCCACTACCAGAACCTCTCTCCAAACAACGCTGTAATGCAGTGATCTTCATTCCTGGTCCTGGTCTTCTGGTCTTTGTTTTTTCCCTAATATCAGCAACCTATTCAGAGCCAAGAAACCAGGTGAGGTGAGTTTACTGTGTCATCAATTTCTTTCATTGATCAATTACAACTGAGTGTTGAGTTCCAACTAAAGCTAGCTGTAGTGAGGACCCCAGCACGCCCTGCGGCTCTCCAGGACCAGGAGTGAGGACCACAACACACCCCGCGGCTCTCCAGGATTAGGAGTGAGGACCCCAGCACACCCTGCGGCTCTCCAGGACCAGGAGTGAGGACCCCAGCACACCCTGCAGCTCTCCATGACCAGGAGTGAAGAGCACTGCTTTAGTGTTCCAGATTTATTATACAGCAGCTATTGTATAATCCACCTACCCCTCCCTTTTGTTCTTTCTCTCTCCCTACATCCTTACTCGCCCTCAGTCTTCTTATATCTTATCACATGTGTACTCCTTCATGTGTACTCTTGTACATGGAAATCCCTCCTACACTGTACTTGGTATTTTCAAAGGGGATATGAGAACTATGCATTTTACACCCATGAAATATAATTAGGCCTATACTGTATGTGGCTCAGTGATAGTGACTAGTGCAGGTATGTGTCATTTTGCTAAAATGGAAATGGGAATGTACATAAAGATAAAAATGTCTTGATTAAATCCCTTTTTATTTTGTTTGATTCTTAGATAGGCCTTCCATGCAGACTGCACACCACTGCAACCTTCTGTTTAACTGCCCAGCACCATTAAAAAGTTTGTTGAGAGAACAGCTGATCTCCAGGGAACTTCTGTGGGAAACGAGGGCAGGTAGGCTGGGGTGTGAGGGAATTGTAGTTTGAATGCCTAATGAACCAGTCACTGCACCAAACAAGCTTTTCCCAGTTTTTCATACAGCACTTTGTACAGTAATTCTTTACATTTAGACGTTGCAATAGGCCTGTTGTGAATGAAAACGCGGACATTTTTTTTCTGCTTGCACAATATAAAGTGCTTGCAGAAACAAAACGGGAAAAAAATCAAAAACACTGGCTCATCGTTATTGTCGACATTGATGACAAATGATACTATGGTTCAGAGGGCACTTGATCGCAATTGTTTTCTCCCCCACTTGGTTTCTATCACGTTTCTAATTACACATTATACATCATCGCGCGGATGATGTACACCCCTGAATTATGCAGACATTCCAGATGAAATGTTGATTGATCTTCCTGCCGGGAAAGAAACGCTTATGAAAGGACCGTCGAGAAGAATTGGTCTCGATAATGATTGAAAGGGGCGATTTATGAAATCCACTTACGTTATTGAATGAGCGAGGGTATAGTCGGATCCTCTCGTTCTCTTCACATAGCCATGTTATAAATCCCCCTCATCCAATTATGATAAAGTCTGTCTAGATTATGTGCTTTACGAATGAAAACTTTAATCTCAAAAGAAAAAGATTCCCCAACACCACCTCACGATTTTGTGCAGCCTTGCATAATTAACATGCCCGTGCTTCCTGCGGTTCATTTCAGTACTACTGAGCGCAGTACTACTGCTAAAAGTCAGAGAGATGGCAAGTCCTTCCCAACAACCGTTCGGTTGGCAGATTGATAGCCCTGCTGAAAAAGAAAAACAGGTCGAGCTAGGTTTTGACACAGCTGGTAGCTGGTTGACCAGTTCAGACCAGCTCCATGCTCAACATGGTTTTACCAACTCAAGCTGTTTTGAAACAACTTGTAGCTGGTCATTTCAATCTGGTCATACCTGGATTTTATTAGCGCTAGGGAGCTAATACACTGTATTATAAATCGATAATGCTGATTAAGAACGGATCAAGCAACCCAAAGAAGAAACCAATATCACCAATAGTTTAATGACCATGCGTTTTGTTGTTGTGAGTGAATTAAAATGTGTAGTTTCTGTTTAAGAACTTAACAGGTTCCCGGTGATAGGCCTAATGTTTAAACAGTACTTTTTTGTCCCTGTTGTGAGTCAAAGAGGATTATTTTTAACCGCGTAAATGTGGGTTGCCGCAGTTTTGTAGGGACTCGAGGGATGTCAAAGTAACTGGGCGGCTTTTTTTATATGGTGCTGGGTTTAAAACAGGAGATCTCATTTGGGACTGAAGTCTGGTTTTACACCATACTGGAGTTCTGCTCTGTGCAACAGTGAAGAATATTCTCTGAGTACTCATTCAGAAAATATGTGCTGCAGGCTTTCTTCTTCAGGGCTCTCAATACTTTACAGTAGGCATTACATGCTTTGAATTTAATATCTACTGTGTGTACTGTATCTCAGTCCAGCAATGATATTAGTGAAATGTGTTCATCAACACAAAGATGATGATATCATTGTGACCTAATATTGTTATCCTTCAGTTTACATTAGGGGAAATATGTATACTGTATATACATAGGCCCACACACATTTAAAAGGACAATACACCCATATGTCCAGAGCAGAGATGAGCTGATGGTGTGTGTGTGTGTGTGTGTGTGTGTGTGCGTGTGCGTGTGTGTATGCATGGTTCAATATGTCTGTATGAATATATGCATTACAGTATGCATGTATTCATAGATGTAATTATGGTTATATATTCCTGTCCCCGAGAATGATGGGTATATCTATTTTAATGCTTAAAACCTGCCTCTTCCACATCTGTCAGCTTATCCAGTTTTTCCACAACAGCCTGTGACATCTTTACCCATGTACAATATGGCCTCTTATCGTGTCAATTACATCATGAATAAAGAATGCTACATTTTATCCATTGAAATTGCATTATCTTGCTTGCTGGGTAACCTAGCTCATCTCTATTGAGCTGCTCCGTTCAGTTCACCGTCAATGTCCTTGGCGTGAGACGTGTGCAATGTTATTTAGACCAAAACTGCTTCCCTATGAATAATGAGGGATACATTATTGTACATACATATACTGCATACTATTTTTATTAGGGGTTTATGTAGCCATGAAACCCCCATTGAAATCAAAGGCTCTTTTACGAGGGAGACCTGACATGACACACAAAGCTACCTAACAAGACAGTTGACAAAAAATTAACAAACACCGAACACCGCATGATGCTTTGCTTGTTTGTTTCCTGTCTATCATCGTCTTATTCCCCATTTCACAATCATATTTCCATCTGTGTCTCGTTGTCTGTCAATAAAAAGTAAATAAATCTATTCTTGGAGCTAACAAGAAACACCTTGGAGTGTACACGCATTTCATTTCTCAGTTCGACGAATCGTTAAAAAATAAGACGGCAGGGTATTATTTGAAGACCCTGGAGGCTGATGGGGGCAAGAGAGAGCGGGTGGAGGTGGGGGGAGCAGCCGCAACACCTTCCCAGACTCTCCAGCCCCCAGCGGTCTCGTACGAATTCACCCCCGCACCCAATCGCCCCCACAGCCTCCCTCTGCTGTCACATCCAATCAGGGTGACGAAGACAGTCAATGCTAACGCTACGACAGCCCTTCATATTTCATACGGACTCCCCCGGCTTCCTGAGAGCATCTCCCCGTCCCCCGCCCCCCGTCCCCCCCCCTCGCGGTTCTGCGCCGAACAATGGCCTCGGTTTTAAGAGGAAGGGAGGATCGGCGTGTGGGACTGCGGACGGTCGAATTCCTTCAGATCGCCTGCCACCCCGACGATCAAACACGCTGAAGAGGCAAAAAAAACGGTCACGGTAAACTGTGTGCATCGATTTGGAATCGATGGTAGAAGAGAGAAGGACAGGCCTTTTTAACCATTAGGGACCCCCACCCTCCCTTTCACACTTAATGACTTAATTTCAGAAAAGCTCATCTGCACAGCTTCTAATGACATGGACTGGACGTAGGTTCAGGGGATTAGCTTCGGTTGGACATAGGTTCAGGGGATGCACTTTTTTGCATCAGATAATACCTAACAGAACACATTCTGATCAAGAGATTTTTGGTGTTTTTGAATACTTTTCTTCTTCTTTTATTCTGCATGTTATTTACATCTCGCACAATTAAGTGCAACCTCACATATTGTGACATTTGATGATGAACTATTTGTATGTTCAATCTCATCTATATCAGCCGTCCTTCTCGAGCCAATACAAAGACAAAAAGTAACGGAAACAACAAAATCTATTAGTCTCAAAGAAAAACATGAGAGACAAAGAAATTGAAATCTCCGGAGGAACAAAAGAGCATCGGAGACAGTTGGAAACACATTTGGATAGCAGAGAGCTGATGGGATCTGACAATGCAGAGAGGAGAGTGGGGGGGGGAATTCAGTTTTTAGAGAGGGAGAGAGAGTACCTCTGTGTCCCTGGTGTTACACAACGAAGCAAGGCCTGCTCTCCACCTGCAGACAGTGCCCAGGGAGGGGAGGGAAAGGCTAAAAAAACCCCGCCACCATCTCCACAGCCCTCAGTAATGCAGTCTGCCAGACCTGCGTGTTCCTCCTGCCGACCTCATCGCAGTAACAGCGTGGAGGAGACGCGTGGGGTAACGCGCGGGCTAACGCATGAAGCGCGCGGCCAATGAGCTTTGGACATACGGCGGGTGAGGAGGGCGGGCGTTTAATCAACGGGCGTCTTCTAAATCCACGCCTCCGTCGATTCCCCGACATGGGGCAAAGAGGCTTAAGAGGCCGCCCCAGGCTGTTCTCAGGAACAACATCGGGAGATGCCATGGCCATTATCTCATGATACGTATGTCTAATTTGTGCTTGGAATGAATTCAAAAGTTTTAAGGTTTATTCAAATGTAAAAACAGACCAAGGGAAAGTGTTTGTTTGGGATTTAGATTCCATTAAATGAACAGTCCTCACAAATGTATTATTTTAAAAAAGTGCAACTTCAGACAGACTAACTGTAGGACGTGCCCTCAGGTCTTGAAAGGCTTGAGTATGCATGTAAAATTTTGCTTATCAGGGAAACTTCAGATGAATCCTTAGAGACACTCAGGGCAACAATGCAAATAATGCCAGTTAATACAACTGTTTATACACAGACCATGACCCTAATGAAGAGCTAGTGTCGATACACGTCTATCTTTTTGCCTTGTTCTTGCCTATCCTAATAAGGGCTTTTTGCCTGGGTCTGTTTTTCTTCCTTGGTGTTGCGCTTTTTGAGTTAGTTTACTTTTTGGAGGCAGCTTTAGTCAAGAAAAATTGCTTCATGTTCATAAACAGTTTATTGCAACAAATGATGATGGAGGTTAGTTATGAGCAGCTAAACCCTTTCCCTGGGTTTTTACTTTCTTTAGGGAAGGACTGTGGACATGTTCTGAACCGGCCCTGATAAATAAGACATATAATACCTCAATGGGGCTTAAACAAAGCGGACATTAACAGTATTGTTTTTAAGAGTCCTGCATATCCACCCCCCATTCCCCCCTCCCGGCCGTTCCCAGACACTGCATTACTTTCAGTTGTCAGCAGTAATAACGGCGAAACTCGGGGGATTAAACCGGCCTCGTGGCTCTGCGCTGGGATGCTTCTTTTATGTATTCCGTTATTTGTCAGTGTTTATTTTTCACGGAGCGTCTTCCGACTCCGTTCAATTTCCTCCGTTATTTTCGAAATAAGTCAGACGCAGAATTTCGCCCCCCGTGGCGCCTAATGCCGCTTCTCGTTAAGCGGCGATGAAGTCTACAATCCCGCGGATGCTACACGCGCGTACCCTCTGTAATCACGGGTATGAGAGCCACAGGCCACACACGCAGTCTGGGTATTATTCCATTTCCTTATTAATAAAATAAACAAACAATCGGATACAACACGATCAATGTCTATAGTATAAAATAAGCCGGGACGCCTGTTCTAATTTCACGCTAGAGTGGGTTGCATCATCGCGGTGCTTCCGGATAATAAAAATGGCGCTCAGTGTGCATGGTAATTATATCCAATGAGCTGTAACTCAAAGCTGACATTGTTCTCTTCCAGTGAACTCCTGCTTTCTGATCCAAAGCCGTCTGCTTTCTTTCTGCGTGACACACTGACGTTTGTCGAGGCACAGGTTGGGAACGTAGGTGAGTTGGCGATGGGCATGGGAACCCAATATCACTCTTGGCCACATTACACTCTTGCCTACGGTGCTTTCCTTCCCTCAGTGACATCCGGAAGGCAGCTGTATTCCAAGACTACAACTCCCAGACCGCAAATGGCAGGTCGGCCAGTGGGTTTGGCTCCATGGCAAATGGACTGCATTTACATAGCACTTTTATCCAAAGCGCTTTACATTGAATGCCTCTCATTCACCCATTCTTTCACACACACACACACACACACACACAGCTCAGCCAACCACATTATGATATGTACATACTTCTTCAAATGCAGTTTTTCTTTAATGTATTTTTATTAAATCGGGCTGCATCTATGTTAGCTAGTTTGCTAATCTGTCTCTGTTAGTTTTCTGGTTCTTCCAGGCATCACTGAGGGAAGGAAGGTACCTTAGGCGACACTCTTCCAGTGGCCAGCTTACACGTCATGCCGGCCTCCCCCAGGGTCTACTTCCTGTACTGAGATACAAAACAAGCCCCCAGCCTCCAATAGGCAAGGTCACCTGTAAAACAAGTTTTCACATGTCCTGGGTCTTAATGATGTCAGTAAAATGTAATGGAGCCTGCCGATTTTCTGAAACCAGAAACCTCCCCTCCTCGAGGCTGTCTTCACCAAAATGACAGCAATATAAATCTGACGGACAGCTACTTTATCTGAAGAATGATAAGTAGGTCTTATCAAGTCTTTCCAAGTCGGACACAAAAAAAAATGTAATTATCACAATTTGAAAGTGAAAGCTTTCAAAATGGTTCAGACATGAACTGGCTGAAGTGGTTGATTGATTGACAGGTCGGAGTTTGCAGACCTACAAGCGAGAGTGAGCGCAGGCCCTTGTATGAATTGTTCAAGAGCCTGAATGAAACATTGACAGTTTAAATACAAGCAACAAATGCTAATTTACCATTTCTGGGTGTTATGGATGAGTTGTGGATGTGTTTTGGATGTGTTATGGAGTGGTACTGATGCACACGGCCAGCCAACAGAGGGCACAGGGCAACCAGTCAATCACCGGAGCAGTAAACTTAGAGAACGTGCTTTTCGCCTGACTCAGCAGAAGCTACGGACCATTAGGAACGCTGCGGCATTGTTTTAGGGGAGACCGGCGAGTTCCGCCGATAATTCAACGGGGAGACCCGCCCAGACAGGTTGTCCGTTAGTAAGACAAAGGTCAGAATTCCCATACCTTCCCATTCATTAATATTTAATGAGTCATTAATTATGACCTGGGGACGAAGAGCTCTCGAGCTGGTGACTACCAAGATTGGGCTAATTTGGATAATTCTGGAGCCCAGACCAGCTCAGACCGCAAATTCTATGGTATACACGTGGTATAGGCTGAAGTTCCTGCACAACTATTCTTCTGTTCCACTATGTTCACACAGTCTAGTTTGTTGTGCTACCTGGGATTTTATTCTGCTAAAAATCCTCCATCCCCAACTGACTTCAGCACAAAATGTAAAGATTTTTCTTCCGTTGGTCCTGTTAAAACCCCCTAGCTACATTTCTGCCCAAGCCCCATCTGAATTTTGAAAATGTTCCCAAATTATCGACCCAATTTTTGACATCAGACTTACGACTCAGGAGGATTTCCAGAACTCCACTTCACCTTGCTTGCTTTGCTATTCTTTTATTTATTTATTTTTTTGCAAAATAAAGTATGTCTAATGACCTATTTGAAGGAGACAGTTTGAAGCAGAGCTAGGAAGAAGTTAGCAACGGGGTATGTCTGTATAGCATAGCATATTTTTTAATCACATAGTTTGACCAGGGGAAACTATACAATAGAACCGAGATTTCTCTACTGTAATGAGAGCAAAATGGAATGTCAACACATCTTGTGAGTCTGTCTTGCTCCATTGATTTATGATCAAAAATAGGCAGCATACTGAATGTCAAATTAAAGCCCCAGTCATCGTTGCAGAGGGTAACACTATTGCATGTAGTGTAAATACATGAGCATTGTTGCATTCGGAAAATATGCAGACACGGATAGCTGTGTCTTTAAGTGAACGATTGTTATTGTGTGCTGAAGTGAATGGAAGAATCGTGTTCCCTTCGCCAGAGGTTATTGTATTAATCAGAGGCAGCATGAAAGGGAAGCCATCGACTTCCCGGGGCGTTTGTCTGCTTTCTCCGGGAAAATGCGAGGTGATAGAAAGCCTATCAGAAGAAGCCTGCTGGAACTCTGTTTGTGTTCCTGCTGCAATGAGTTTGCGGTACTTTTCACTTGCAGTTTGCGGCTAATCTGCTGATGAGCGGACTCACGATGTCGGACTTTCTCGAGTTTGGCATCGGAATTGTAATTAAGTTCTGGTACACTTCTTATTCTGAGGCTCTCTAGAGTCACTAGCAATGAATCATGATTCTGCAAGTGCTGGAAAACGGACAGAGTGGCCTTCGGAGATCTGTTCAATCCCAGCAGGGTTATTAGCATTAGTCCAAGACCTAATGCATTGGACCCTAGCACATGTTACATTACATTACATTACAAGGCATTTAACAGACGCTCTAATGCAGAGCGACGTACAATGACGTGCAGATTGAACTCAGAAACAAGTGTGAAGAGGACCCACATGTGACCCATACGTAATAACCCAAAAACATAAAAAGACACACTTCGAGAAAAGTGTCCAATAAATTATGTTTGAACTTCGTCTGTTCTAATCGCTCATTCGTCTTTGCAAGAATTTGGAAAACTCAAGGTATAGCAAAATTACAGTTTAATGCATAATGAAATCTGTGCAAATGATAACCGGGAGCTTAAAAGTATTATTAAATTAATATTATTTCAATAATTGATGCTGTAGCCATTCAAGCAGCCAACTATTTATAGTAAGCCTGCAGGCGCCATAGATTTGTAATGACTGTAATTTAATAGTCTTCTCCCAACTGCTTTCTTTTGCCCGTATCCCATATAAAGGTGCAGCGAAGGCTCGGTGCTACCTCCATGAGAGATTTAGCAAATGTAGTCTGACTTGCAAGTACATTACACAAAATATTACACTGCAAGTACATAAAAAATAAACAAATATATCTCCGCACTGTGATGCAAATTCACTTAAAATGCAAGTGAAAAGTAAGCCTATGGGAAGTCTTGCAAGGTAAAAACTGGCTTTGCTCACACGGTTCAGAGAGAATAAAATGCTTCAGTGTTAATTCAGCTTTAACTGAATTTATATGCAGCTAATGGGCGATGCTAGCACTCTGGCAGAGTACAATGTGCACTACCTTACTGGATTTCACATTGAGCGCTGTGGAGATGGGGGAAATTTGAGGTGACCTGACATTACTTTTCCCTCTCATTTGCAGGAAGGGGGGTTGGGGGAGGGAGCTTGCTGAGATGCAAGTCAGCATGACTCATTGGACGGTTTCCCAAAATGCAATGCTCCAGCACCGTAGGTACAGGAGCCTTGGCCAGAGGGCTCAAGCTGAGATTTGAGTGAAATCAGGGCATTCTACCAACTTTTTTCTCTCTTTTTTTCATGCATTTCTCTTCTAGGTTCGCTTAATCTCCCATATCTGGCATTTTTAAGTAAAAGTATAGGAGCATCTCTGTTCAATCCGTGAGCTTTCAATAAACACCCCAGAGTTGTATACTATTGTCTCAGCTTTGTTTGGAAACTGTATATAAGATCTAAGATATCAGAATGCAACTGGGTTTGAGGCTGAGAAAGCGACTTAATCTGCACAAGGCAATAAAAAGGACTGAATTTATGCAAGCGCTGTTTTGCGAGGCCACGTCCATTTCGCAAGGTCAAAATATAATTATTTTTCTTGCATGCTTTGCAACTGCATGCTCGTAAAAAAGCCTTTTAGCTTATCACCCAGAAAGCCGCGCTCGGTTTCATTAGCCTTCGCAGGATTGTGAAAGCGGCGTTAAATATAAACTGTGTCCGGGGTTAAAGAAAGTAAGTGCAAAGGTAGTGATAAATAATAGGTTCCACGGCGGAGGTTTAGGTCTTCCCTCATTGCCCCCGTCTTGTTCAGAGAACAGGACATTTTTCTCATCCCCCTTTCAGTTCTCCCCTCCTCTACACTTTCACCTCTCTCCTTCATTTCTCATCCTTTCATCTCCAGGATTGCATTTCTGTCGGACAGGGGAAAAATATGATATCGTATTGAATACGTATGTATTGTATGGAAATATGGAAATGCGTAACAGTATAAGAATAGCGAGCGAGTAACAAGGAGTAGGGCCACTGTTTTCATTCAGAACAGCATCAATCCTTCTTGGAATGCCGAATGCTGTCATACAAGTTCTGAGCTGTGTGTAGTGGCATATTGGACCATTCTTCAAGAAGGACAGCCTCTGGTTCTTTGAGGGAAGGAAGCAGAATTATACTTTGCGCTCTGTGCTCCAGATAATCCCATAAAGGTTAAATAATGTTTAGATCTGTTCATTGCGGAGGCCATGGAATGCACTTGACGTCATCCTGGTATTCATGATTCAGTATTCACCATTCGGTGTGCATGGAGCGTTTTCATCTTGGAATGGGGACATCATGATGGAACTGTTCATAAGTATATATTAAATCAGAGGTCAAAAGCTTATATGAAACACTTGAATTCTTTAGATGCTGGGGGAAAGTAGGCTACGTATGAAATTAGGAAATATTAAATTTGTTTGAGTAATTTTGTTATGAACTGATGAATGTTTGTTTTAAGTGTAATTAAATTCAGGAATCTGTGTGGTGTCATAAGGGTTAAATTGTTGCTAAGCAATGATGGTGAAGCTTTTTTTTTCTTTTCTTTAAGGCCTCCTTTCTAACTTTCATTTTTAATTCCTCTTCTTGTTATTATTCCCCCTTAAGGAAGACTAATTGGTGAAACACTTTAGCAATCACTTTTGCACGATTTTGTTTCTACTTTTTGAACCAAAATAAATGTGAAAGATAGAAACCCTATTATCTCCAGTCTGCTATATTCGATATCCTATTTCATTTCTCATGTTTTTCTTTTTCCCTTTTGCCGTTTCAATTCCCCTTGTACTCAGTTGAAACGAACGCCAGGAGATGATCACTTGAACAGCTGACACGGGCGAGGGAAGGGGAGAGATCCTCGGTGCCGAAGAGTACTAACAGCCTTGTGCGCTGAGCTGGTTGGGTTTCCGGGACGGACTGATCAATAACACATGTTCTAGCTCGCTGGTCACTGATTGCTCTGCTGGAGCCGCGGAGCGCTTGAGTTCTGGCGCTTGTAGCGAGCTTTTAAACTCCGTTCTTTTTCTGTGAATGAAATGTCAAGATATTTTTAGAGCTTTGCGCACGCTGGCGTTTGCGCAGCGTTGGCGATGAAGCCCAGCGTCACCCTGCCTCCGCGCTAGTAGGCGTGGGTGTAAGACCCCGAGCTTCTTGTTACCTCGCATCAATACTGCATCTCTTCTCCCCGGACTCGCGTTTATTTTTCACAGCATGGTTACACAGAGATAAAATATTACCGTCGTCTAATATTGATGCGATTGATTCAGTCATTCTTAATGTGCTTTCTTTATGTGCCCTTTACAAAATCAACATTGATAGTGCATAGCTTTTTTTGTAATCTTTTCCAAAAGGCCAGCTGTGCAGCTTTGCAAAAACATATAATACCCATGAAAGGTCAACTGGATCTTTGTCAGAAGATGGTAGAACCACCAACGTCTAATTCACATGCTGAAGTTTAAATTAAACAACTAGCAAATCTCTTTGGCCTTTTGAATGACTACCAGTCAGCATTATTTTCATCCTCTATAAGAATAAGACAAAAAGGGTAGGAAGCCTATCAATGTTTAGACCTGGTCAGTATCTTTGTCTGAGGTTAGCATCTACTCTAAATAAATGTGTTTAAATAAAATAATTTTTTCCCAGTAATGATTTTCAGTGATCAGCATGCATCAGTAGAGCAGAACTTGGGTTAGCATGTGCTAATGAATCACGAGTGGCTCTGCTCTGCTAGCGACAACGCTAACGAGAGCGCCATGAAACGTCAGTGGAAACTGGACACGGCACACTGCTTCCAACCATCGCTCCCTCATGTTTTCTCCCCACAGAGAGCCTACTGTGCCACCTTTACTCCTTTCCGTTACTCAGCCCTGGACCCAAACACGACAAAAACATATCTTCCATGAACGATGGGTCAATGTTTTGACATTCCTGATTTGTCATTTCATGTTTTTTTTTTCTTCGTAAGAACAAGAGGCAGTTCTCAAAATAAGTATTCCGGCATTTTGAATACATGCTAATGGCATCATGACATCAAACTAATCTATTTAAGAAAGTAGAACCTTCTCCTTGAAATATATTGTCATTCGTGAGAAATGCATGCAATGAATAATATTTTGTAACATATTGCAGAATATAGCAATAATCTCTCTGTCCCCCATGTACAACAGAGAAGGTAAGAACATGAGTGACATTGCCTTGACCATTAGTATGCCTACATTAAAACCATCCCAGGTAAAATTCTGTTCACGGGCTGACAGCATTATCATGGGTCAAGGATTGTCACACCCTGCAAAGCAATGAAATTAGATATTCTACTGGAAGTCCCATGACTCTCACTGGGAGGGTGAGGTTTTATGATCCCCATAACAGAAGGGGCAATGGTAAGCTGTCAATCACTGGCTCGTTTTAAACCATTTAAAATGCCCTTGCAAAATGCAATGATTGGCTCAGATGTGTGTCGTTGATAGCATATAATGCAATGATTGGCTCAGATGTGTGTCGTTGATAGCATATAATGCAATGATTGGCTCAGATGTGTGTCGTTGATAGCATATGGTAGCGTATCCACCCGTTTTGGTCGCACCATTGCGGGCAGAACGGTGGTGCAATGGTTAATGGAGTTTCCATGTTCTCCCTGTGTTCCCTTGTTGGGTTTACTCTGGGTTCTCCGGTTTCCTCCCACACTCAAAGACATGCATGTCAGGGTAGGTGTGCTCCTGCTGTTGCCCTTGACCAAGGCACTGGCCTCAGAACTTGAGTTGGTCCCTAGGCACTGCTCTGTGGCTGCCCCTAAGTAACTAGTATAGGTCAAATTCAGAGGACAGATTATCCCATGGGGTTCAGTAAAGTAAATTTCTTATAAGTTTGCCCAGCTGAAATCCTGTTAGTTCACACTTGCGCATGACTATGCATTTTGATACTTTAACTTTCTTGTTCTCTCGCTCTATAAATAGCTATGGCTGTGCTTTTCATTTGTTTCTCGCTGACAATAATGTCATTTGCCGCTGGGTATTGTAAGGGCTAATTAAACCAACTACACCTGTGGGATGCAATTTGTGCTTTGACACATTTAGTGGTTCAGGGGGGGCATTTTCAGTCATAATAATAATTTGATTAACGTTCATTCTTTAGATTCGGTCATGTGATCAAGGTGCTAACCTGGTTCATGCTCTTCATGCATTCATAATTGCCGTATGAAGTCGTTGCAGGCTCTCACCAAAGAAAATTGCTCAAGAGGTCCTTCATGCATTGCTTAATTAGGCAGCGTGTAGTTTCATCTCCCAGCAAAGAAAATTAGTCTGCAGATGCAATAAACAAACTGATTTTCAGCCTGCTTATTAGTTACTGTCATAAACAAATTAACCGCAGTCACCTCTGGCTCTCCCCAAATAGAAATCTGTCCCGAAATGACAAACACCCGGGGTCGAAGTCCAGGAAGCCAGACTGGAAGGCTTAGCAGTGTATGATACTGGAACCCAGTTTCCCTCTTAAAGCCATCTACAGTATGAAGCCAACCTTCATACTGTAGTCCTGTTAAACCAGGAAGCACTCATCAATTATGTTATATGCCCTTGCTTGTGTGCACAAAAATGGTTAAAATAGGAATCCTGTGAGTCCGTATAATAACCATATATTAATCTAGTTAACGGGTTCCTTGTTGGGCAAAATTGTTTGGGACACACGTCACACCAATGACAGAGGATTCCGTAAAGAACTAATAAGGGTTCCCCTACGGAATCAAGCCAAAGAACCCTTTCAGAACCCTTTTTTCTAAGTGTCCTTTTTCAGTTCTCCAACAGAAAGGGCCTGCCTGCTTTGCTTAGGTTTTTTTGGGGTTTTTTCACTGTCCACCATCTGGAAAGATCAATAGTAGATGGGGTCAAAGTTCACCTGACCCTGACCCCTCTAATGACTTTCCAAACGGCGTCCTTAAGCCTAGGAATGCTACTGCTCGCAGCGCAGGTGATGCGCGACACACCACTCCGGGATCAGCACATAATGAGTACCGTGAAAAAAATGCAGATTAAATATTTTTCTCCCGCTCCATGTTTTCATGGTGTTGTCACAGTTGATTTATGCAAAAGGATTGCGCCGCGCATGAACAGAATTTTTATTATTGGCCTCTCGGGTTGTTATTGTAACCCGGCTATTAGTTTACATGCCGGTACTTCCTCTCGCGTTCATTTACGGTCTGTGTTCAGACTGACTGAAAGGCACCTGCGTCACGCTTTAATGTGCACTACAAAAGACATTGTGATAGCATCCTTTAATATGCATAAGACTGTGTAATAGCTTCACCATTCAGAGGAATCTTAGCTGCTTAACATCAAATGCCACGAAGCATGAAACGCATCAAGACAGCACACAGTATTGTATTATTCTATAATTATTAGATTTACCAAAGACCCATAGATGTTCATAAAGGATTAATATGATTGTAGTTACAAAGCCATATTAATGTTAATTAATATTGAACTATATATACATAGTAATGCATATTCACATTGCATATAGTGTATAATTGTGTGGATTTTCCTAATGTATAGGTTATAAAATATGAATTGTCCAGGTTTGTGTGTGCGTGTATGTAGGAGTGTGTATGTGTGCGCGTATATGTTCATGCATGTGTGTGTTTGTGTGTATGTGTGTGTGGGTGGGTGTGCATGCATGCATGCGTGTGTATGCATCTAAAGGTGTGTGTGTGTGTGTATGTGCAGGTATGTGTGTGCCTGTGTGTGTGTGTGGGTGGGTGTGCACACATGCATGTGTGTGTATGTGCATGTGTGTGTGTATGTGCAGGTATGTGTGTGGGTGGGTGTGTGTGCATGAATGCGTGTGTGTGTATGTACTGGTATGTGTGTGTGTGAGTGTGTGTGCATGCATGTGTGTGTATGTGGGTGTGTGTGTGCATGTGTGTCCTTCTGTATGGAGCGTGCTCCATAGCCCTGCTGAAGGCCCTACATTTCCTAAATGTGCTCATTATCCTGCTTATTCCTCATCATTCCTCATACGGAAAAAAAGGAACATGTAATTGGATGAATGATGCAGCTGGAGAGATTCTGCCCATTATCAATCATTATTGTTTATTCTTTGCCATTAAAAGGCATTTATTTCACTGTTATTTTTGCCAACTGCTTTCTCCGTCCAAACTGAAAAAAGTCAATAGACCCTTTGTAAAAAATACTGCAGTATATTATCGGAGAACTTTTATGAATATGTAACGATGAATGCATTTCTCTGTATCCATTTGCCCATACATTGTGAAGCATGGTAATATCTTGATATTGTATTTTACTCCAGCATTCTCTGTATATTTCATTAATTTTAGAAAAGGCTTATTACAGACTACATAAAAAATAAAAAATAAAAACATAAGACGGTTTTGCTCCATTTCTGTCTTGTCTTGGAATGAATCAATATTGCATTTCCTCAAGGTCAGAGCATGGACCCATTGCTTCTTTCAGGTTGGGCCTCCTCTTCTCCTGCCACCAGCAGAAATTGGACACAGTGAACTTTCCTCTGGTGTTATCAGAAAGGTTCAGATGCTGCAAAACATTCTGTATCAACAGTTAAAGGATAAATACATGGGAACCTGCAGTACACACAGCGTGCTGTCTGCTGTACTGCCATACTTTCATTTAGATTTGTAACACAACAAGCCAGACTAGCTCCAAGTCATCATTCTATCCTATTTAAATTCTATTACATGTTGTGCAATGTGCTATTATAATATTCTTGTACTACACTTTAAGGAGTTGAAGTGTAATAACTGAAACTGAATTTTAAATAAAGGCAAATGCGCTTTTTGGATTGATATCAGCATGTTATCAAGCGGGTCGGTTTAGATTAAGTGCAACATTCTGAATCAGACTAAAATCCTTTCCCAGTAGGCGAAGGCAGGAACATGGCCTCCGTCCCCTTGAACAGAAAGTAAAGTTTGCAGAATCCCGCAGCGGCGCAATCGTGCTTCATGGTAGCTACATGATGGGAGATTTATTTTTAGAAGTTAAACAACCGGAAGGAAAGGGGGGCCAGATATACCTGGCAAGGGCGGCTGTGGAGTGGATGCAGCACCACCGGAGTGTAAACAGAGCGGGTGGCAGACACGGTGCCAGGGCAAGGTCTCAAAATGGAGGCCGGGCAATCTATCTCTGTGAGCCCAGGGTAGAAAAGGAGGTGGTTTGCGGAACAGAAACTTCCATTTCGCATCCTGCGTCGGGGCAGCGGGGTTGCCCTATCTGCTCCTGGCAGCTAAGTCCAGGGAGATGGGATTCTGGGAGCTTATTAACTGGGTCACTTCTCTTATAGCACCCAGACTACAGCCCAAAAAGAAATCTCAACCCCAGTGAATGATCCCATTTGAGGGGATAAGTTTGTGTGTCTGTCTGTGTGTGCACGCACGTGTGTGTGTGTGTGTGTGTGTCTGCATGTCTGTCTGTGTGTGCCTGTGTGTGTGTCTGTGTCTATGTCTCTACGGATTAATTACGCCAAGTATTCTGAAATGCACTCGACTTCCACGCGCACTACATTCAAACGAAGAGCAGGTACGTTTAAAGAGCTCTGCTGCTAGCGCCCAGCTGCTGTTAGCGCGCTAACAAGAGTAGGAGCACTCGAGACGCACAGCCGCCACTGCTGTGTGTGTTTGTGCCGTCCTTGGGCAGGACAGACTGCGTGAGCCTGGAGCAGACGCAGCAAAGACAGCAGAGGGGCTCATTAAGTGTTGTTTAAACGGAAGCCAGAAGTGATACTGAAAGTTACGCACCACACTTTGGAGGTGAGCGCCGCATATGCCACCCAAAGGATATTTATGCGTTTCATTTCATTTAGGCTAAATTAGGCGCTATTTGGAATGCAAATCTGCCCTGTTTGTTTTGAAGGGGAGAGCTCAAGGAGGGAGGAGAAAGCAATATATCGAGGTTTAAGGAGGGAGAGAAGGAGATGCCATCTGAAATGTTCTGTGTCCGTCAGTCTGGGTGTACTCTGTCCTCCAGTCCTGCTGTTTATTATTAATTTTAATATCAATGATCATATTGTTGTCATTGTTGTTGTTGCTGTTGTGGATGATACTTCTACTACTACTACTACTGCTACAACTACCACCACTACCACTACAACTGCCTCTTTATTCAATATTTTCTATATTTTCTAATAAAATTGTCACGCTTCAATTATATCACTTGAAATGATTTAAAGATAACAAAAGGAAACATTGGAGTGAAGTAATTATACTGGTTAAGGATGACCTTCTACATTACGTTAAGTAAAGCACTCATTTCAAATCATAATTAATCATAATTTGAGGTACAGTGCATTGAAATGATGTTCTCTAAACCTATGAGAATGGTAAATGGTTGGTAAATGGTAAATTGGAATTTAAACAGCGCTGTACAATTGATGCTTCTCATTCACCCATTCATACACACACTCACACACCGACGGCGATTGGCTGCCATGCAAGGCGCCGACCAGCTCGTCAGGAGCATTTCGGGGTTAGGTGTCTTGCTCAGGGCCACTTCGACACAGCCCAGGCGGGGGATCGAACCGGCAACCCTCCGACTGCCAGAGGACTGCTCTTACTGCCTGAGCCATGTCGCGGTAAAGCTACAGACAAACAGAGGACTTGGGATGTTTGGAGGTCATTGGAAGCTCATTTAAATATTTGAGAGCTTTTGTCTCTCTTCAACTCATGCATTTACCGAGGGCATCGTCCAAAAGTGCACTGCTAACATGAGCATAACGCTGGATTCCGAACATTTGTTTCATGTTTTAGGTGAAAATGCGATAAATAAATGATGTGACACTGTTGTATAGCGTGACATATGTGTAAATGGGATCTGGCTCTCTCTCGCCCGTATCCACAGCTGATTGGAGAGAATTAAACAGAGTGGATTTGTTGGAGGGTTATTTTTGAAACAAATTTGGGTCACTACTTTGCAACGGGTTACTGCCGTCTACAGTCGATGTGCGTGATCCATAACGAACTGAGAAAACGTAAGCTTCAATTCGCATTGTGCGGGCCTGTAGCACATGAACATATGCGTGCTTTCCATTTGCATGTAAAATGCATCCCCTCTGAAAGTGACTGACATAATTAACAGTAACAAGATGTCAGTGTGAATGCTTCGCAATTTTTCCAATCTCAGCCAGCCTCAGTCACCTTGGAGCAAAATTCTGTCATCTCACTCGTGTTCCGACAGCGAAAATGGATTCATTTGGATGACTTGAGTTATACTCTTCGCTAGTATGGTTTTCAGATAAAATCCAATAATTAAGTTGTTAGTTCTGTGAAATAGTCTTGCTTCTGCGTCCCAAACAACCACCAAGACCATCTTCTATCACCAAAGGTCAGCCAAATAAAAGGGACATGGCTAACCTGTTAGCACAGACTACAGGAAAAAAGTATAGCTCTTTAATTGAGAGCATAAGGACCTTTATCCAATTTGTTCTACCCCAATGGATGTCTGAGCTAATCTTTCCGCCAGGGGCTGTTAAATCCTATTGACGTCGCCAGTGTTTTTTCTTGAACCTAGGACAACAGGAAATTGTTACAGAATATCCAATTACTGCATGAATTGTGCTGGATTAAAAAGCATGCTATTCGCATCATCGTAAAATGTTCAAGATTGTGAAGGCCCAGCGATCCCTGGCTTAAGAATGAGGTAGAACCCAGTGATTGTAACAAAATACCAGGGAGAATTTTAGTTCTGAACCTCGATTATTTACCCCTGCAGGTCAAATGCAGAGGACTGCAATCCCTAGGTATAAACCACAAGACCTTGGACCAGGATTACCTTGGACTGCTTAGCTGCTCATCGACTGTGAAAAAGGAGCAAGTAGCTCCCTTTCTAATGCAGCTCTCTGGTCTACTGGTTTAAAGCAACACTTTATTGTGGACTGGAACTAGGAACCTACAGGTTGCTCTATGGGCTAGAATTTAAAATCTGTACATGGCAGTGAAGGGGACACTGAAGAAGGGGTTACCTTTTCAAACACTGAGATCCCAGCTTTGTGGTCAGGTGATGTGTGATGCCCTTGTGATAGCATACAGGTGGCCACTCCGTTGGTTATCGTTTTCTTGTAGGGAAGAGTCTGGAATACAGCTGGGGCGTGACATCATCTAGGTTGGTTGCATGGGAGTGATGACTGTGAGGTACCCTGGCTCTCTGTGAAGGACCTACAGTGAAATACTAGGCATGACGTTTCTGTATGCAGATACAGTATGGGGATGAAATGGAGATTAAAAGCAGGCTGGGGGGGAGGTGCCTTCCCCATCCAAGATATCAATAATACCAGGCAGAAACGATGGTTTGGACTTATTGACGAAAAGCTGATTTGTCATCTTGTCCTTGGACAATACATTTTGGAAGGGTCAAATGCATTACCATTAAGATATTATTCGAAGTATATGAGGGTTAATGCCATTTTTAAACATGACACCAAGGTATCATTTTAAACAAATTTCTACTTATGTCTACCACTGCTTACCATTGACATCTCATACAGTATATGCTTCAGATTGGATTGCCATTTCAAAATCACAAATAGACGCATGTGTAATTTATGTAGGCTACTGTATATCACCTCAGTGACGTGGTATGTCATTTGAGTTACAGCCTCACCGTGAGTAATTCTGAATTATGTAGCGTGCCAGCCCCCCAATGAGGGATGCATGCCATTTATCCACCAATCAAATTAGCAGCTATCTCGCAGAGGAAAATCTGCCCCTTTTTATTTTTAGGCTTGGTATAATATATTCAGCCAGCTATATATTAGCATAATTGGTGCATCTTTAAAACAAGGGCACAGCTCATGTGAATCCTGTTTATTCCAGAAAACCGCATGCACCCTTCCTCCGCATGCTTTCCACAGACCTGAAATAATGTGTGTTTACTGAATCAGACAGAGTACAATGGGCAGTTTGGGCGTAAGAGTGAGGAGAAAACACGGACTCATTCGCCAAACTGCCGTCCAATCTGTTCTTTTTTTCAATTATCTTCCTTCATGTTGCTTAAAGCACGTCCTGATTCATGAATTCACAGATTACAAGCCGTGTGTGACAGAGGATACTCCGGCTCCCTCGCCAAATATGTAGATATCCAGGAATTAGTGACAAGCACTTCAGCGGCGAGAAGATCTGCAATTCTAATGGCTTGAGCACTGCTATCCAGGGACATAATGAATTGAAATGCCCCCTGCACAATGAAAACACAAGTCTTTTGGACTGTAGAAAATGCACACATCAGACACTGCTGTATTCTCCTTTCATCAACTCTCCATGGTCCATCTACTTTTGTTGAGGTTTTTCTTTGATCAACATAATATATTAGTCTTAGAAGGTAGTGGACCTTTACACTTTCCCATATGGAAAATAAATGCATTTCAATACATATTAATGTGTATTTCTGGTGCATGTCAAAATGAGCCATTTCACATATTCAGGAAGGTATTTCCTATTTATGTGAAATGTATGATGAATGTATTTTCAGATGTATAAATAGTATTCCAAATGTAGCCTATTTCAAAATGCAGTGCAAATAGCCTACATTTTGAATGTATTTCACAATACATTTTGCATGTATTCATTGCATATATTTGATAAATGAATATATATATATATATATATATATATATATATATATATATATATATATATATATATATATATATATATGATACATTTCAAATATATTGGAAATACATTTCTGAGTATATGAAACTGTCCATTTTTACACATTTTGACATCCATCATAAATGCATATTAAAATGTATTTGAAATGAATTTATTTTCCATATGACCTGTTTTTTCTTCATACAGCCTACTTTTTTCCCTCAAGCTCCAACAAAGAATTCTTACTTAATCAATTTTGAATTTCATGAATTCATCTCCCAGGGCTAATTAGTGCAAGAATGTATTGATATTCAGCAACAGCGCTAAAAAAAGAAAGACGTGCTTGCTTTGTGGGCAGAAAGTATCCGCTGCCTACCTGTAACAGCCCTTTAAACAGTGCTGACTGTTTGTTTACAGTAGCTTGCTAATATGCACTGCAGTTCCATTACCGGAGTGCATCATTGTGTCTTAGGGAAGTCTATAGGGACGCGGGGCGTGAAAGAGGGGGGGCGTTGGCTACTCCAGCTGTTCTGAAGTTTAGCTAATACAGTGAGCTGAATATCTACTATTTTTAGTGAAAACGCTGGAGGGCAAAGATAACCGTCAGCAGTGGAGCTATTTTTAGGGCACGGCCCTCTCCGATGGTATACGCCTGTGTTGCGCTGCTCGTGCCACACGCTGCTACGTTTCCCATCCGTCCCCGTCCTGTCCCTGACGCAATGCTAAATCACGGTGCCACGGCGCCGCTTCTGAACGCACTTTCATTCAGCACAAGCACGCAGCGCAGCGCAAGCGATTTATCAATGCGCAGGTAGGAACGACGCAAGGGGCGTGAGACTGCATGTAATCCAGTACTCTCTCTCTCTCTAGCTCTCTCTCTCTCTCCGCAACTCTCTTCCTCTCCCCTGCACTATGCTATTTTAAGGAATGCCGGTGATTTATTTTATTTTCCGTGATGCAGCAGTCGTAAAGAGCATCGCTGCTCCGCCTTTAAATAGCTCCTTACAAGGGATACGCAAGAAGAAGCCCATCGGTACGGGCAGTGATATGTAGTCCTCGTTGACATTGCAGTGCTAATGCAGAGAGAGACCTATTCTCTGAGAGTGGCAAACCGCAGCACTTCTGAATGGAGAGAACTTTAGACCTCAGGCTGTATCATTCACTAAGGCACAAGCTCTCTCTCTCTCTCTCTCTCTCTCTCTCTCTCTCTCTCTCTCTCTCTCTCTCTCTCTCTCTCTCTCTCTCACTCCTGCAATTCAATATGCCTTTTTGAAATACATGCAGTAAATCTATCTCCCTTTTTTCCTCTCTCTCTCTCTCTCTCAATCAGTACTGCCAAAAGAACAGGTGACCCTTTGAAGATCAGCCTGCTATTTGTGCAATACAAAAACCACTGACACTCTGACAGTCAAATCTCTAGGCATGAAATGCATACATTCTCTATCTCTCTCTCTCTATCTCTTTCCCTCTCTCTATCTCTCTCTTAATTTCTGCCCCTTCTTTACCCCTTTCTCTTTTTTATTTATCTCCTTCACACTCACACTGAAATCTGCGCTCATCAATCAGGCTGTCCTAGAGGACAAGCTGTGCTATTTTTTCAAACGCTATCTATGCCCTTTCAGGCTCTGACGCGCATTACACTGATCTCGGGAGATAAGGTCCGATAAAATCTGGTGATTCCAATGACATTGACTTCAGTTCAACCTCGAAGGGAAACGCCTGCAATCAGAGGTCAGATCTACTGATCTGCAGTGAACAGCGGCTTCGTGCAGCGATTGTCACTCAGCGGAGTGGTCGATTAATTCCGGGTCCTCGGAGATGGCGCTACGATAACAAACATGGCCGCCTAGCATCACAATAGAACATGGTACATAAATGCTGAAATATATTAGCATGAGTATTGGGGGTTGGGGGTAGTATAGAATACTGGTTATGTAACTAAGCTTGTATCTTAAACATGTCAGTTTGATTTCCCATGTGGACAAGGTGTTCCCAGGGGTACCCTGTGAAAATATCAAGCTGACTAGATGTATGTATATAAAAACAAATGTAAGCTGTTCAAATACCTTTGGATAAATGTGCTGTATGCCAAAAGTTTGACTTTTGACTTTTTTCTTTTCCCTAAAATGTGCCCTCACAACCCTACACATTTTCTGTACACAAATTGCAGTAATGAAAGTATGAGAAGCATATTTGGACCATTTATAGTTTTTGAGATACAGAGCTTTGTTTGACACTAGTGAAAATAGACGATAATTGTCCTAGGTTGCCCTTGTTAGGAAGAGGTTAAAGCGACACAGCAATATCACACCTTACATTATGCAATATCTACACCGGTACAGAATCGGAGAAGGCTACATAATGTCATTTCAGTCAGCGTTAAATAACGGACGGGGCCTGTCGCCCGCAGAAAATATGTGACTTGACTTGTCCTTGGGAAGCGGCGTCCCCCTGAGGTAGCGCTGTGCCCTCCTTTGTCCTGTGATTAAAATGGCGAGTCGATACTCTCTGATGGCAGAAAGTGCGCGCGGTGACCTGCTCTTCTCTCCCCTGGCTCCGGCCCCTGTCGAGCCTGGACTGACCTTTTCTTCTCCGGGCCGTGGCGGTGGACCACTGTCGCCGTGCTTTGAAGCTCCTTAGTTTAAGTTGGGGGTTTCTTTTGACACTACGCCGTACGGCTATTCGCCGTGTGTCAGGTGAGCCGGAAATTGGATGGAGGATGACCTCTGTGTGTAAATGTGGTGGATTTATCTGAGAACACAAACTCACTCCTCTCTCACTAAAATCTTTGTTTTGAAATTAATGTAGGGGCGCCAGGTATTGTATTGTATTAGGTAGACCTGTACACCAGCTTGTTAATGCAAATATTTAATCAGCCAATCCGGTGGCAGCAACTAACATCGTCAAGAGGTTCAGCTGTTTTTCAGACCAAATGACAGAATGGGGAAGAAATGTAATCGAAATGACTTTGACCGTGGAATGATTGTTGGTGCCAGACAGGGTTGTTCGAGTATCTCAGAGACTGCTGATCTACTGCTGATTTTCACGCACAACAGTCTCTATAGAGTTTGCAGAGAATGGTGTGAAAAACACTGGTGCTTGAACCACTAACCTTCCAGATCCCAGTCAAGCAACTTAGCTACTAGGCTATAGGCTGCCCTGATTTATTCTAAATTTGGCATACATGATTGATGCATAATTCAGAGAATTATGTTCCAGTAGCCAGCAAAAGGCTTTACATTTTGTTTGCATTAAATGAAGATTCCCATATAAATATGGGCTTTTAGTAGACCTTCTGCCAATGCCCACTGCCCACTAAATCCCCCCCCCCCCCACAGTGCTGGCCAACAGAACTGACACCAGAGCCCACAGTGGACTGTAGCTCATCCCAATCCCGACATACCGCTCCCTGTCAGGCTTTGTGAGACTACAATTGACTGTTGAAGGGGTCAAGCAGTTATTATAATATTCATTACCTGTCTGACTGGAGTACACGCAGGCACTGTTCTGCGGCTCTGTCTCCCGAGACATGGGGGTAATGACACCTTCCTGGCTGGATAATATTATCCTTCAGAATGCCAATAGTGACCTCGGAGGCACAGTTTAGCTAGGGGGAGGGGGAGCGTCAGAAATTAAATCTGAGGAGGTCAAAGGTCACGTCAATTAACTGGTCTCAAGTGGGAAGTGACGGCACAGACTGAAAGGAGACCCCTGAGAAGGGCTGGCTAAAGATGTTCCTCGTTTTACTCTGCGATTTGTCCCAGATATCACTGGGTAATTCTCTCCATTGAAAAACGCTATAGAGCAGGGGTATGCAACCCTAGTCTTTGAGTGCCAGAGATGGTCCTGGTTTTTGTTACGTCCAAACCGATAAGAACATATTTGAATTCCATTTAATAAGTTGTATCTAATCAGGTTTCATGAATACAGGAGACCATGTGCTGGAGGGGAGGTGGGAATGGTGTTTCACCATTGAAAATATTCAGCCTCCGACTTTTAATCATCCGTCAAACTCTCGCTTGTTCTTCCCAGAAATGTCCCTGGCACTCCAGGGCCAGGGCTGCTGGCCCCTGCTATCGAGATTCTGCCCAAACGAAGCCTGCATGGGACGTGAAGGTCAAAACGGAGATGGCGGAAATATGCCTATCTTGCTGAAGAATGGGAAGTGATATGATACCGATATCCATCCAGGACACGGTGCATTTAGTGCTCCCTGCACTTTTTGTCTCTGTGTAACTGAAGCTCCTGACCTGTATCTGCATGATTTTATGCATTGCACTGCTGCCACAGAATTGGCTGATTAGATAATCGCATAAGTAGGTGTAGAGGTGTTCCTAATAAAGTGCTCATGTCATGTCACACAACAAAATGCACCAGTCTTAAACATCTGTGTGTGTGTGTGTGTGTGTGTGAGCGAGAGAGAGAGCGAGAGAGAGAGAGAGAGAGAGCGAGAGAGAGAGAGAGAGAGAGAGAGAGATTTATTCATATTTATTCTATGTTGTGGCATGTAAGTTGTTTACAACGCTGTGGAAGAACTGGATTCTTTCCCCTTGCATGTTGCGCTGAGAAGAGTCGAAGAGTCAAGACGACCACTTTCTAAATTAAAGGATTGATTTATTTTCCCAATGTCTGCTAACATGTTGAGTGCTGCCATTGCCCCGCCGTGATTTACTGCAGCTGCGAGCGAATGCTAAATACCACAGATATCATACTTTTAAGAGCTCCACCATAGAGCGTTTGATGTTTTCTGAAAGCAATCATTTGAATTGCCCGATCGTTAACAGAGCGCAGCGCGCGGTCCAAGAAAAACATTCAGAGGGAACAGTGAGAGGCAGGCCCTTCCCGGTTTTATGGGAGCCTGTGTTCAGACTGCAGACGTTTCAGAGGGGAGAAATGGGGTAATTTATGGGGAGGTAGGGGGGTTATAACCTCCCCGATATTACAAAACAGACCAGTTAGATGAACACACAAACAACATGTAATTCCCATCTTTATTACATGAAATTATTTTTCCCATCATCATTATTTGGGGGGGCAGTATTTTTCTCATCATTATCATCATTATTTGGGGGAAAATAATTAAGCATGACGATGAGAAAAATGATGTACTATAATAAAGATGGGGATTTTATGTCCCTTTAGAATCCACCAGAAATGATCATATTATAGCTGTTCTTTTAAAACCTCCAGGGGGTATGACCCCAGACCCCTATATAAGGTCGCATTTCTCAATGTGCATTTCAACCCCCCGCCTCCAACACACACACTCCTGTATTGAAACTAAAGTTACGCCCTGGTCAGAGACCTTGGAACATCAACATCAGGCCACCCTTTCTTAGTAAAAATATTATGGATAGTCCTGTAAAAACAGGGCTGTTCCAGTGTGCTCACAGTGAGAGTGCGCTGTGGTCCAGGGTTCCACTCCTCCACATTCACAGTCTTCCCTGGGGCTTGTCAAACAAATGATCCATCTCCGCAACAAATGATCCCTCCTCTGTGTTAGCCATGTTTCTGACACAGGCCAACATTATATTAATGGCATTTTGGCAGACGCTCTTATCCAGAGCGACGTACAGTTGATTAGACTAGTCAGGAGACAATCCTCCCCTGGAGCGATGCAGGGTTAAGGGCCTTGCTCAAGGGCCCAACGGCTGTGCGGATCTCATTGCGGCTACACTGGGGATCGACTGTACCTTGACCATTACGCTACAGGCCACCCAGGACAGAGCCAAGGACACAAGATGGTCTGTGGGTGATATGTTCACCTCCTCATTTTAAAGCTGCCATTGTCTACACCATTAGGCTAATCTTCCCAAGCTTTGGTGCATTTCAGTTTTTCATCATGGCATTATCACTTTTTTATCATCATGTTTTTTTTTATCATGTTCATCATCTTTATGACACCGTTTAAAGTGGCGGTTAATCAGGGCTGAGATACGATGTCGCCGTGAGTCAAAATGATCTCACATTCCCTGGTGCTGCAGTCAGGGAAAGGGGAAACGGGGTGATGCTTGATGTAGGCTCCGCTCCCTGCTCCTCTAAAACCACCACAGCTCCAAAAGAGATACAAAACATGAGGAGGTTTAGGCCTCATAACCTACTGTATAATACTGTACCTACCCTCCACCTTTTCTCAATCTCCTCCCCTCATCACCCTCCCCCATTCACCTACACTGGCAGTTCAGCTTCTGCCTACAAATTCAGCACTTCGGAATTGCAATCCTAGCTTTAACCTTTAATGCGCCGTCAGTGAGGAGACGGGGTAAATAGAAGTGCAGTCAGAGATTAATGTATGGAACCAGACAGGCGGTGGTTGACGGGCCAGGCAGTGCATTAAAGGGCAAGTCGATTGTGCACACTGCCTTCTCCGTTCCCACTCGCTTCCATCATGGAACCCTAGGGCGAATGAAACACTGGCTATTTCCGTTTCGTAGAAAACTGATTTCCGTTATTTACCATACGTTTTATCAAAACGGAGTGGGGGAAAGAAAGACCTCAGAACGGTATCATTCCGTCACTGACAATGTGACGCGGTTAATAATATAAATATTTTTGCCTGAAAAGTTAGAAAAGGGACACAGAGCTATTCCAGGGACGGCGCTTAATTCATTTCATAGATTGATTAATGAACACTTGAGGACGAGTGATGGCTCCCCGTGCGCTACTTGATGGAGAGCGCCCGCAGATTTACAGTGCCCTTCCGGGAGCCTGTGCCGCGTGGAACGCACATCTTTCACTCGTCATTCAGGTGGGCGGGGAATGGCACTTCCTTCCCCTGCGAAACGTTCCTGTGCTCTCTGGCTTTCCAGTTCCCTTCTCGCCTAGCCGAGTTCGTAGCTTCAACAGCGGAGAAAAGCACTTGAATCGATGCCAGGGAAAGCCTTCCATTTGCGTGTAAATCCGCCGCTAATCAGCTAATTCATTTCGGTTCAATAAGATATCCGAAATCCCGATTGCATCCCTGAATGTCCTAATGGGTATATAAGTCATGCTTTCCATCTTCTCATTATACGCATTTGCACGAGCGGCAAGAAATTCTGTGAGGGACTCCGAATCCATATCGCTGACTGTTGCGGTATCTCCCCGGGATGTCAGGAGAAGCCGTCCTTGTAGAATTGCAGAAAAAAACACGTGGTATTGACTAGTCCTCCGGGAATGAGACCCAAAAAAGGCTGAGATAAGTATGAGCGCATATAGGCTATGCATCTCAGTGAGAGCAGGTATTGCAGAGCAAGGTTCCATTCCCTCAATTAAACATATGGAAATAGACTACAGTAAAACAATGAAATGACGAAAACAGACCATCACCACCAGCCAAAGGTATAGCCGAGGGTGTAAGGCAGATACACGTCTTTAACATGTCCAGTGTTAGTGATTCAACCATGAGCGTGGGAAATCTACTCCATGCACAGGTAAATTATTTGACATGTTAATCACAGTGGAAACCGATATATTTCATTTCATGTTATTTTATTTTGCCGACGTCCCCTTTGCCATTGATGATGCATTACTGTAGCAATGAAATGGATAAATAGGATGGCACAGATTGCAGCAAAATATAAGTATATTTTAAGATTTAATATTTATTAGGATCCCCATTGGCTGATACAAAACATCAGCTACTCTTCTCTAACTTGCATACAAATGTATTGATAGTGGCACATGATTGACATATGAAACGTGAATGATCTAATTTCATTGAAGATTGTGAATTTGTTTTCATTATTCTTTCAAGTTTACTATTGTGGGGCTAGGCTAACTTAGTTGTTCGCAGTCCACTGCCTTTTCTGGGGCAAAGCTATTTAAAAGGCCCCTGTATACACATAGTTGGCTTCTTTGTTTGACCTAAATAGCATCACTGAACACAAATGACTTTTAATTGAGGGCGCTATAAATAAATCATAGTTTCGGAACAAGCAGAGATGCGTGGTCGTGTTGTTGCCGTTAGTTGGAGGAAACATTGTTTTAGGAAAATAATTAGAGCGCTCTGATGGAATTAGATTATAGACAAAATGAGCGAAACATTAAACACAGGAAATGTATCTTTGCACCTTGTATTCTGCAAACACGATGGAATTCGATCTAGTATCACCGCAAACCTTTTAGAATTAACCTCTGTCTGAGGAGGAGGAATCCCACTGAGGTGTAATATACAATTACATTATGCGGTGTGTACTATAACTGACGGCACCAAGCATTAAAGTATTTTTCTCTTTTGCTGTTTTTATCTGCCTTTCTTTAAAAAATAAGTAGGAATGGTTTCCGAGCATTATGTGTGCACTAGCCTTTTCCGAATTACATTCAGCTGTCATGCAGTATCTGTGGTAAACTGGTTTATTGTGATCAAGGGGGCTGTCATCTCCTCCACTCTTTAATCTGGGGAATGATTACACGTTCCAACTTGCCTCTGCCCTTCATTTCTTACCCCGAAACCATGAATAAACGTGAAGGCGGCACAATATAGCTTTTGCCGGCGCGTTCTTTCTTCAATTTCAAAGGACGGAGGGGGGATAGAATGGAGTGAATTACAGGGAAACATAAGAAGATATGAAGCGCACTTTATCAGACGGCCTGTAGCTTCCCCCGTCATTCAGCCGAGCGAAGAGCCTTAGTCATCTCCTCAGAATAATTACAGATTATTGAATTTCACATTCATAATGCTCGATAAGAATATGGTTTTATTGGCTTATGTGAGTGCTACGGTACAATAAATCTCGAGGTCTGGTTGCGTTCAAGATGGAGTATATTTGGGTGACACTAAAACATTGATTGGGTGGGTGATGCTGCCTTGATTTGCTGACCATAAATCAGGTAGCCTCCCCCTTCTTTCGTTAAATTATAAAAGATCAATGAGCATTACAACACTGCAGGAGTGCCTCAGAATAGACTCTGACATCTTTTACCCATTTGGTTTTGAAAGCATACACAACTATACACACACTATGCATCCCAGAAATTAATGTTGTATTCAAAAATTTATATTAGAACATTGGTGGTATAACATGTTCACATTTCTCATTTCTGCTATTACATAAAATATCTACATTTCTGTCATTACATGAAGCATCTTTAAGGCTAATAGGCCCCGCTCCCTTAAACATTATACTGTCCGCATCTTCTTTGTAGTAGACATTGCGAGCTGGCTGAAACACTGATCATAACACTTGACATTTTGCCCCAGAATACTAGTTTCCTTCAGCAGAAAACTTCTGTTTGCGCGGACACAGTTGGCGAGTTCCAGCAGTAGAATGAATAATTCTCAATTAAAATGTGCATTTTATTAACATGAGCTGTGTTCATGTTTACGAGGAACTCTGGCCTTATATTTTGATAGAGACATCGCTGTTGAGTTTTGTAATGTAAATTTTTTGGGCCATTGATTACCAAAAAACAACACAGTGAACGGCATCTAATTTTTTTTTAGAATCTAGTCACATCTCAGTAAAACTATGTGGGTGGATAAAAAATAACACGGAAAATACCTTAATTTTGTTTTTGGGTGAACTGTTTCTTTAACTACAACCCCTATCGCTTACCACTTCTCAACTCTTCTTTCTCAATGGCATTTATCATGTAGAGCTGAATTTCATGAACCTTCTTCCTTATCTGTATGACTTACAAACAAATACATAGAATAAATAGAATTTTCTTCCCAAGCAAAGTTGTTATTCATTTTCTTGATTGTAAAACTGCCCAAACTGTCTTTATGAAGAAACAACAAAATGAACTCTTGTGTAGTTAGTTTTAAAGTTTAAGGGACAAATGTTGGGTGAATTCAGGTAAATAGTTTAAGGAAATACATTGTCTGTTTCATTTAATAACACATTAAGTATATTTATTGTCATCGAGATATAGGCTATTCATTGTCCGGAGTCTATGTTAGCAGTGTTAGCATAGTGACATTAGAACTGTGCACACTACAATATTTGTTTATTTATCGCAAACATCGCAGTATTCAACAACATCTTCACATTATTCCATACTACGCCTGCCCTGATGATTTTTGGAGGACCAAAACACATTGAGAGGAGAAGCAACTGGTTCAGTAGACCTGAGTACCCACACCAGATGAACTGTTTTAAACCTCAGCCATATGGGAAGCCATCTGTGCTATGTGCTACGCAGGACAAACATACGCAGGTTTGCCTTCCGGTTGCTCGTCTGCCTCGTTAAAGCTACACTGAATAATTAACTGGATTATTTAGTTTATTTAAATTGTTGAGTGATTCAACAATTTATTTTAATTTGGTGAACAGTGTCGTATTTCAGGACCATGGCAAAGAATAGTCACCATATGAGACGGGATGCCTACACATGTATGTAAAATGTATAATGCCCGCCAAAATTAAGTGATAAGATATGTTGCTAAGTAGTGCTTGCCTTAAACTGGTTCCTGGTTTTTAGGTGAAAATTAAAATGAGGATATTCTGTGGCCCACCTGTACCAGGGTTGAGAATCACTTGAGTTAGCCATGGCAACCCCCACAGGACTGTAACTGCAGCACTCCCATAAATGGCCATCCTTTGTGTCCTCATAGAGCACAGATGCATTGTGGGATTGTAGTGCACCTGAGGAACAGTTTGCGGATATACTAAGCTATCCCACATATAGTTGTGTCTTTGGCCTGTCTTCTTTCTTTCACAGTACACACTTCTTTATTGTCCACATAAGGTGGTAACAACTTAACACTCACACACACATATGCATGCACACACACACACACACACACACACAAAGAGAAATATCTAAAACATACAATACATCTTGGATTTGGCCTCAGTGAATGAATACAGAACCCATCCGCTGCCCATCAAAGTCACCCAGAAATACAGCACCCATCCGCTGTTCATCAATGTCACCCAGAAATATAGCACCCATCTGCTGCTCCTCAAAGTCACCCAGAAATACAGCACCCATCCGCTGCTCCTCAATGATACCCAGAAATACAGCACCCATCCGCTGCTCATCAAAGTCACCCAGAAATACAGCACCCATCCGCTGTTCATCAATGTCACCCAGAAATATAGCACCCATCTGCTGCTCCTCAAAGTCACCCAGAAATACAGCACCCAGCCGCTGCTCCTCAATGATACCCAGAAATACAGCACCCATCCGCTGCTCATCAAAGTCACCCAGAAATACAGCACCCATCCGCTGCTCCTCAATGATACCCAGAAATACAGCACCCATATGCTGCTCCTCTTATTTACCCAGAAATACAGCACCCATCCGCTGCTCATCAAAGTCACCAAGAAATACAGCACCCATCTGCTGCTCATCAAAGTCACCCAGGAATATAGTAACCATCTGCTGCTCCTCTTATTTACCCAGAAATACAGCACCCATCTGCTGCTCCTCAATGATACCCAGAGATACAGCACCCATCCGCTGCTCATCAAAGCCACCCCGAAATACAGCACCCATCCGCTGCTCCTCAATGATACCCCGAAATACAGCACCCATCCGCTGCTCCTCAATGATACCCCGAAATACAGCACCCATCCGCTGCTCCTCAATGATACCCAGAAATACAGCACCCATCCGCTGCTCCTCAATGATACCCAGAAATACAGAACCCATCCGCTGCTCCTCAGAGTCACCCAGGTGTACTGTAGGGGGTGTGAAATACGACCTGAGTCTGCTGGAAGGACAGGCACCTGCCTCTGGTTCCCCAGCTGTTCCTCCTCTCCTGAGTCTCACCCTGTTACAAATGCTGCTCTCGACCAACATGGCTGCCCTGCCTGCTCTTTTGAGCAGTTTTTATTACACATTAATTCGCTTTTACTGACACTCATCTGTCTGTCTCTCTATCTGTCTGTGTCTGCCTGTCTGTCTCGCTGTCTCTGTCTGTCTGGCATCTGTCTTTCTGTGCATTTCTGCAGACTCCAGGGGTTGATGCAGTCAACAGATACTTTTCTATTGCGAATCACTGTATAGATCACAAGTGGGCCTCTTCTAGGCGAGACAGACACAGTGGATTTTCTTGGCAGAAGATAGCCAAAATGGTAGAGCACAACCTGTCATATCCTTCGCTACAACCTGTCAAACCATCACCTGTCAGTCGATGACATGCTACTGTAAGAGCATCTAGTTCAAATTCAGTGCAAATGCTCATTGTAAAATCTGATGGCACCCTACTCCTACTCCTGATAATGAAACAGATGAATTGATTAACAGGCTGAGTCAGCTCATTTAAGGACACCTCCAATAAATTTTTTCATTAATAATGTCAAATTTCATATCTGAGATTCAGCTTTGGAATTGTCTGTCTCAACATTGACACACAACGATCTAACTTGCAGACACTCCTGTGTTTGACAGGCCGGGAAGACAAACTTTAATGCAAACAAACTACAGCTAAAATCACACGCCCTGGTTACAGAGAACAGTCGACACCTCAAAAAGGGATACAAGTTTCCCATAGTGCATTGCTCCACGGTGAAACCATCAGCCCTCATTTCATATTGTTTCAAGGTAAGCAATAGACAGGTAAGCACTTCTGAAACAGGAAACAAGAGAAAGATATTCTTAGTGTTTTGCATCCTCTACAGTTTCAGTTCACATCACTTGAGGTTACATTCAAGGCAGGTATTTAAAATCCCGGAGAGTCTGCACACCTTGTTCCAAGGCTAAATTGGCTTCTGATTGAAAGGAAATCACAAAAACCAGCAGAGACTGCATCCCTCCAGGACTGGAGTTTGAGATCCCCTGCTTTAAGCCTAGGAAGCCGGGTAAGGTGAGTTAAACATATAATCACACACTTAATCTGATCATTTTAATACCCGGCAGAACCAAGGTTGAGAACCGTATCAGTGTAGGCTAGAAAACATTAACATTCTGTATTCATCACATACTTATGAAGGGTAACTTACATAGTGGACTTTTATTTCTACATCCAACATTTACATACACTATATTTATAGGCAGGACACCGGGGAACCCCTAACTCTTTGTAAAGCGTGTCAGGGGATCTTTAATGAGCGCAGAGAGCAGGGCCTGGGTTTAACGTCTCATCTGAAAGACGAAGCACAGAAGCACAAGTGAATGTGAAGAGAAACATCACAGAGAGATGATTTCATAACCACTGACCATCAGTGTGGTGTCAAGTTCCATCCATGTGGACTTTTGAGATTACATGCTAGTTTAATATCCAAACTGTTTCAATCTCAACCTATAGGCCAGCGGAGGATGGGCATGCCCCTATAGCCGAGTGCTTCTCGAGATTTATTCCCATTACTACGTTTTTTCTCACCACTGTTTGAGGGTTTTTCTCCTACTAGGGAGACGTTTACCTCCTTCTGGGGAGACATTTATATGCTATTTGGGGGCTGATATTTCCTATTTGTCTTCCCTTCTGTTGCTATGTAAAGCGTCTTTGGGACAGTCTGTTGTGAAAAGCGCAATATACATAAAATTGAATTGACCATAATGCACTGGGTGCTATTATAAAGGGAATGTTCATTCCTCTTAAAGAGGAGTGTGGAGAAAGATAATTTTTCAGATAAATTCCCTGCCACAATTCGATCACCCCTCTGTCATAATAGCTGAGTGATTTCCTCTGAGACAACTGCCTCATGAATGAACAGATTACAAGGGCACCGAACTGGTTCCATTTTTATCTGTACTTCTTGTGGTCAATGAGAACATGCTATTCTCATCCGTCTGGAACCCCTGAAACCAGTATATGAAATGGTACACTAAGTTAGAGATGTTAAGAGAAATACATGGTCTCTTAAGATGTTTATCCATCTTGGATGAATGCAGCCCTATTAAGGATATGAGAACGCGTTGCCAAATTGTTTCTTCAGTACCGTCGTGCATTTTTTCGCAAGTATATTTGACATTATATATTATTAATTATTATTTAGAGTAGAGTGAATATTATATGTTCACTCTACGGTGTGGAAAACATCGCCCCGCATATTATTCGCAGTAGTTAGCCTACTTACAACTAACATGAGATTAAAAAAAACTAAAAAAAAACGGACGGCATCGTACATTATGTAGCCTACCGTCGCGCATCCTAATTTTCCGCCCAGTTCCTTGCCAGTAACATCATGCATTATTAATTTTTACAATTATTAAGCTATCCAAATCCATTAATTATTGCATTTCTGGAAACTTATCGAGATCCAGGCTATCACTCTTGCACAATGTATATTAATTTAAAAAATCATAACGCATTGCTACATAGCCTATATGCTACAGTAAGTGTAGGTAGGCTATTTGCTAGTGCTCGAACCGTCCCGCTTCCGCTGCCCGTCCCACACGAAAACGCTCGTGACTTACGCATGCAGTCTAGTCCTGCAAGTAAATGTGAACACTTCAGACTCTAGAGGTCTCCATCCTTCAGCATCTACCTCTCGCCCACAATTCATTTTGTGCAGCGAGCAGCGAAACAGGAGGCGTACGCACGGAGCCCAAAAGGACCCGGAGACACTCATCTTCAGTGAAATCGAGGCGAACTTTGATTTACCAGGCACTCTGATGGAGACGAAGAACAGAAACCCCTACGTATCTGGATGAATAGCGGGACGTTTAAAGAATGTAAGATGTGCAGCCGAGGGATTCAGTTAAATGTGTAGATCAATTTCAGTTTGTCCGAATATCCCCTGGTCTGTTCCAGCGTGACTGTACACTTCAATGACTTCAGTAAGAAGATATTCTTATCCTCATACCTGTGTGGGATTTTCAGCCGAAATGGGAGTCGTGATGTCTGCTGTACTTCGTTCCTTGTTTCTAGGTAAGTTTCTCTAGCCTGAAAGGCATCGAAAAATAAACTTTGTGTTGCTTAAACATAAAGCAACGCGAATGACCTTTGTAAACGGATGATTATGTTGTCATTTTGTGATATTTAAGCGCAATTTGCGGAAAACTTATTATCAATACAGTAACATACATGTTTAAAACTTGGATGTCACTATTTTATAATTGTTGATAAAGCGTATCTGCTATTACCAAAATAAACGTTAAGTGCAAAGTTCACTTATTTCTAGTAAATAACCACTTTCAATGGATTTGGATTGCACATTGTACACAGGTGTGTCTGTTCACCTTTCTTTCTAGTTATAATTCATTAGCGTAACTATTTTTATGTATTTTTATGTTTTGAAGCGAGAATAGTGAAGACATCTCGTAGACTACTTAACGCAAGGGTGGGGACCGCAGTCATCCACTTCAACGGCTAATGGTCTGATTTGAAAGTGTCAGAGAAGCAGGCTTGCACTTGGGGGTCAGAGAGAAACGCGTGTTGACGCGCACCAGAAAAACGTGTATTTGCCCTCACTCTTCTTTACGTTGGAGATATATCCGGGAGACATGTGTGGCTTTGAACAGAGCAGTTATTTATTTTTTTGAAGGGCCAGCTTTTGGAATCAGTATACGTTTTACATCAAAGTTGCGTATCGTGGGCTACTGCATTGTAATCACTGCACCAAACTTTGCTGAGTGATCAATAACGTCTTCTCAGCGTTTAGACAGCGCCGCTTCCTTCTTCCAAGGCTCGTTTGTTGTGTGGGTCTGGAATTTTGATCTTCTGCAAAGGTCCCGTCAAATAAATTTCATCATTTTGTGCTTTGTTTATAGAAAATCTATTTTCCATATTTTTGCACTAATGTGTAGTATGTTTGTGAAACTAGGCCTAGGTTATGTCAGACAATAAACAGCATTATCTTGGTTCATTGTGTGTTTTCAACTGTTGGGAACTCCACGAGCCCCACTGATGCGGTCGGGGGCGCGCCGGGGCACGCCACATCCAATTGGCACGCCTGTCCAAGGGCTGACGAGAAATGCAATTATTACTTGCAATGCGTTTGTGTGCTAGACAGCCCGTGCAAGACAGGCCAAGCGATGTAAACAACATGTTCATCCTCACTGTGCTATACCAGTGTGCTCCGACGAACAGCCCAGCTGCAAACATACCAGTGCACGGACTCGTGTAGTAGGTGAAGTTAGGGCTGTTTGGATCTTATTGACAAGATAACGTTTGTCGGGTTCTTTTTTCTTCAATGTAAGAACACACTTTCGTATGTGTTCTCCCCTGCAGTAAACGACACAATGTATGCTATAGCAACCCGATGAGACGCAGTTTGGTAACCAAATCGAAAATGAAAATCGAATTAAAATAGCAATTTAAAGCCATCCCCACTACGACAATGAATTCAATGTGGAGTAATACAGTCTCTTCAGTAAGTTAACTACGAATAAGGGGTAGCCTTTAGTGGGTAATTCCTGGATGCCAATGACATACTACCCTACTATATTCCCAATGTTGAGTATCTATATGTAAGGATATCATTTACAGTAGCCCATCCAGATCAGTAGCAGGCTTTTATAAGCGTTGGTGACGTCACAACAAAGCCATTAGGAAAATTCATCTCCGGCTAAGTGGCACCTAAATCCTTCTTATTTTAGATTGAATGATCGATATTAATTAATATGGCTAATTTGCTCTTCATTCATTTTCCGGCTGGTGCATTTCACGACTGCCTTATTTTCACACCTCCGGGGAGAGCTGCGCTCACTCGGTAATCACGTCACGAACGGGCTTTAAAGAACCGCCATCAAAGGCCTTAACTGTCCGCGTATGACACAGTGAAAATGAGAGCACATGCCATAAATGCGGCTTGTGATGAATGACCTTCTCTTCCTTTCTTGAAGAACGGGTGGTTCAGAATGAAAATATTTTAAATTACTGGCCAGGAAGTAATAACCAAAGTATTATTCACTTGTCAGAGAGATAATGGGAAAAATGAAGGGCCCCTTCCAGTTGAAGTCATGATTTTTTTTCAGCCGTCTTTATCGCTCGTTTTATTAACTCATCACTACATGCATCATATAGAACATAGAGCAGAGCTGTTATTTTGACCTCGGCTGTTGTCATTGGTATGTATAATGCATGCAATACCATGAATATAGTCAGCTTTGACATTGCACCTCGGCTCAAATCAGTTTAATTTAATAATATATACACGAACGTAGGGAAATGAATGAGTTAAAAAATAATAATTTCTGTCACATTCTATATTTAGACTGGATTTCTGGGGGGCAGCCAAAGTATCTGTCAAATGTAGAGATGACACAAGCCAGTAGACCCAGAGGTTATGAAATGACATCTCGCCGTGCTCTTGCCTAGGGTCACTGGAGCTTCCTCACACAGACACGCTGATGGCGGCTGTCAGAAGGTCTTGGAAAGCGTGACCACTGCTGTCTGCGATATGGCGCATCCACTATCTCTATAACATTGAGACTCCATTGGCTTTCGCTTAACGCATTTCGCGTTCCCATTCATGCAAATGAGCGCTCGTTATCGCTTCCATTCTAGCGCACGTGCTATGCTTCTGAATCTGATTCTCATTCGGGCTTTGAGCAGTGACGTGACGTTTGTGCACATAAATCTTACTGACAGTTACACAACGTCTCTGTGGCCACAGACACCATACGCACTTATCAGGCAAAATGTTTTATAGCATTGCTGTTGTTGCCTAGAGCAAGTTAGAACGTGAATTGTTTAACTACTGTATACCCAGTCGCATACATGGATACCCTGTGGGGGGAAAAACATGCAGGCTAAGTCTCACTTGGTAATAGCATCTGCTAAACGTCTGTAGTGTAAACATTATGAAAGTCTAATTCCTGTGCGCTGTCACAGTTTATATGGGCAAACTCACTGTCTCTGCATAAAAAATAGCACTCTCTTTAGCCTGTTAAATATTCATCGATAGTTGATGAAGCCCCACTATACAATGTACATGCTGGAGGCTACTGTACCCTAATGGGTGTTTCGGTATTTAGTTTTGAATTCTTTGAGCATTTTTTATTTGTCATGTGCTTTTTGTTATTTACTGTGTTGGCTTCAGCTGTTGGCTGGTCCGTGTTTGGCTGGTCCATTTTTGGCCGACCTATGTTTGGCTGACTCATGTCATGGCTGACCTATGTTGTGGCTTTTGGGTGAGGAAAATGTTCTTTCAGTTCCTGGTGTGAATATGACTCATACAAAAAAACGAAATGAAAGAGTGGACGCACTTCCGCAAAGACAAGCCTGAAACGGGCCGCAATGAAAGCTGCGTGCTGCTGGTCAGAGAAGACTAGCGGAAAGTGCTCAGGGGACAGTGGTCCACTCAGTGGCTCAGGTGGTAAGAGCAGTCGTCTGGCAGTCGGAGGGTTTGCCGGTTCGAATCCCACCCTGGGTGTGTCGAAGTGTTCTGGACACCTAACCCCCAGGCGCTATATAAATGCCAGCCATTTACCATGTGCTATTTGACATTGAACATAGTGAAACAACATCTAGAGACAAGAGGGGATGTTGATATAAGCTTGTCAGCAAAGAGCATTGTGAATAGAAACCGTCAGCTTGCGCCACTGGAACAGTATCAGCATCGATGGGCCTGGGCGGCCCACAGCTACTGACATAGTACCCTGGCTTCCCTTTTTATTTCAGATCAACCAGCACACCCAATTGGGGGTCACGGTGGCACAGTGGCCAGACGGACCCTCTCTGTGCGCAGTTTGCATGTTCTCCCCGTGTTTGAGTGGGTTTCCTCCAGAGACTCCGGTTTCCTCCCACAGTCCTGACATGTAGGCTCCAGCGCTCACTTGCAAAAGAGACGTCAATCTCAATGCAACTAGGCTGGTTACATTTTTTAAAGATTGCGAATCAATTTTTTGGACAAAAAACATATTGACAGTCATTGTATTCACTGCTTGAAATATGGGGGAGTAACCCTCCCCTCTCTGGATGTTCGATCACTATCTTCCCCCTGTGGTCCAAAATCCGACCCCCCCCTCCCCGCCTCCTGCTGCGCTCGTAGAACAATACCCCCCCCTTCATTAAGCGATTGCAATCTCCAGTCTCTAAAACCACGCAAGAAACCCCTTAGTTCTGTGGTTCTGGCCTGCCAAGTTATACACCGGTCCAACTACATGAATATTTCTGGCTACATTGTTGGCTTAGAGAGACGCACCTTAAGAGAGAGACATTGCTTTTATTTTTTATTTTTTAAAATTTATTTATTAAAAAGTGAGAAAAAAAAGCAGTCTGACCCCTGAGCTACCTTTCCACTCCAGAAGATAGCGGTGGCTGCAGACTAACGGAACAATGCTGGAAAGAATGGCACATCACAATCTGGCAAAGGACAAAGGGAAACAGGGTGGTATATATACACAGAAGAAATGAGCTGATATGACGAAACGGTGTGAAAGCGGAGAACAGGTAACTAGACGCAGGTGAAATAAATAACCAGATGACAAGACTACGGAAAGAGAACAGGGACAAGAAACACAAAATACCCCAATTAACACGACAGTGTGACAGAAGAACCTGTGCAGACATTAGGCCTTTTCTCAACACGCTGGGGACCAAGAGCACCAATTAACCCTGATTACCCTGGGAGGGGACGGTCTAGGAGGGTCATTTAGTTGGAAGGATCGAAGACCCAGTCATTCTGGAGACATTGATTTTTCTTTCTTTTTCAGAGAGGACCCTCATATTTCATGAGATTTGTTTGCTGTCAAATTTTGGTTTCAGAAGGTGTGACCCCTGAAGGTTTAAAAAAAATGTACTTTTACATCTGAGCCCTGTAACGGTGGGATATTTTGGCAGAGGTTACTTTTACGCTTAATTACCAATCTCCTGGCCAAGGGAATATCATCTCAACCCAAAACCCTGCATTTCAGCTGTCGGTTTAACTTTCTTAAATCATTTTCCATTTCTGATTACATAACATTCTTGATTCATGTCATGATGGCAAGGCTTATTTGTTACGTAATTGCTTATTAATGTTTTTTCAAACTTATTTTACTGTGATTCAGTAATTTAGTGTTTTGTAGCTTGCATGCGGCGACTCGACTGCTCACACCTGATGTGGATTTGTGCTTTCATGACCTCAAAATCCTAAACCCCCTTCTGAGCCCAGGACGATGAAATTGCTAGCAGACTTTGGTTGTAATTTAATACTTTCTTGAGTAACAAGAACGGACTGCTCTTGCAGGAGGCTGGAACTGCCCGGTTTTCTTCAGCTAAACCTCGGGCAGATGTTTTCAGCCTGCCAGGGTCTGCTAGCTTTCACCATAAGAAAGGGGGCAGAAATCTTTCCTTTCAAAAACATTTGTCATGCACGATGAAGCCCTCCCACCACCTCACCATGTTATAGACCGCCATCCAAAACAGCCATGCGGAACAGAATGCTCTTTATCAATGTCATTATTCCCAAGAAAATTGACTGTTTTACTCTTTTGTTTTCTGAAATGAATACTGATGATTGTCAATGAACCGCGGGCGAAGACATCTTCTCAGCAAAGTTTGCCTTCTACAGTATACGAGCTCCATAACCTTTGGGACACATTCTTGTGTAAGTGCACATTCTCAGCTTTTATTAAAGGGAATTATTGTACATGTTGGTGTAGAAATTACAGTGCTACTTCTACATAGTCCCCCTATTTCAGGGCACTGAAAACCTAAAACGAATGTCCCTGTGGAGACGTCTGTCCCGTCGTAGGGAGTGACAGTGTATGTGGAGGTACAGTGTCAGAAGATATGCAGACATTTCACCGGCTTTCATCACTACGCCTCTCACACAGTATTGCCATAGGAGCATACATCCTTTGATTTATTCTTCTCTGCCTCTGCTTACCGGAGCCTGGAGTAAGGGTGACACACTTGTCAGTCCTAAGCATTGCGTTTCCTTTGATTTTCGTATTCACATGAAGATGAAAAAAATGTGTTGCAACAGCGCCTTTCATACCAAAGCAGCTTGTTATGTTTTGATGTTGCATTCTGTCCTCGTGGTAAGATGGCGCTAGACGGCGTTCACTTGTTGAGCATCACAGATATGCTAATCTCATCCAAGTATAGTGCCGCCTCGATGGAATCGGTTGACTTGGCAGTTCAAAGTTCAAACCTAGGTTTTTGACCCCTATACCAGAGAGCTGCATTGTAAATGTGAAGAGCTGTTCCTTATCTCACAGATGATTTTAGCTGCTCCTGTTCTGCGTAGTTCTCTGTTCAAGAGGTTTAAACTCCTGATAAATTGATTGCTTTTGTCCCATTATGTCCTTATGATTATCACATTTGTTTTGTGATGTTTCCCGGGAAGGATTCACCCCCATCACTGTAAAGAAGTGAGTTCAAAAAAGGAACTATATAAATCCATTATTATTGTTGTTGTCCTCATTATTATTATGATTATTATTATAGCCTGTAGCCTAGTGGCTAAGGTCCATGACTGGGACCTGGAAGGTAGGTTGTTTAAGCCCTGGTGTAGCCACAATAAGATCTATGCAGCTGTTGAGCCTTTAACCCCACATTGCTCAAGGAAGGGTTGTCCCCTGCTTCGTCTAATCAACTGTAAGTTGCTTTGGATGAAAACGGCAGCTAACTAACTGTAATGTAATTGTTGTTGTTGTTGTTGGCTCGGTTCACCAATGCTGAACTGGATGTTTGATAGAGAAGACATTCTCCCGCATGCTGTATTCCGATGCTTGTGTTTCTATTCAGTAGGTCCTAACAGCAGGTTAGCCCATTAGGCTGAGTAAAGTGCATATCTCCTCTGTCTTCCTGGGACCTCTCCCCTACAGTGAGAATAATCAGAAAGCTCTCCAGCTGTTTCCTATTTTTCAGCCCCCGTTGGTCGGGCGCGCAAATAGACTGGAGGATGGATGGGGTTCAAAGGTTGGGTAGCTATTTATCATGGGCTTTTAGAGAATAACCTGGGGTGGGGGGGGCATTTGTAGCAATAGTGGATTAGTAGAAATATAAATCTGTCATTCAACCATTTTGTAATTCCAGCACCTTCATGCTTATTCTATTGCTATCCAAGAACAACAAGCTCCTCCCACCTTATCTGTCAGGTGGTCATTGGCATAAAATCAGCCCAGGTAGAGTTTGTTTAATGCTACTGGAGTACGTGTCCTTTTTTGGGTTTGATTTAAAACCGAGAATTGTTTTGTGCCGTATCTATTAATTTTTAATAACAATATTATAGAGGCACATAATTGCAATTCTGTGAAATACTGATTTGTTTTTCTCAACAGAATTGTAATTGTATACCCCTTCTGCCCCATAATCTTATTATTATGAATGAATGTATATTGCACAGAAAAGTCTTGTTTATGTACAGTGTGTGTGTGTGTGTGTGTGTGTGTGCGCGTGTGCGCATGTGTGTTTGCATGCAGTCGTGCTCTAAACCCAAAGAGCAGATTTTTGATAGAACTATTAGTAACACTATTAGAGTTATAATAAATAATTGAAACAGTTAATGTCAAAGTATATTTGCATAATGAGTCTGATATAGAATTAAAATATGTTTCCGTGGTTCAGTCTTTTCGCTGATGGTGATTATACGTGAGGCACCTGCCGTGCCTGCTTTCATTAACAAGTAATAAAGTAATAAGGTGTTGTTCCATGCAAAGCACTGTTAAAATGTGTGAAGCTAATGAACCACACACGTGCCTGCAGTTAATGCCATGTTGTGGTAGCGAATTTCAAATTTGTGCGTCAGCCAGCCAGTAACAGACACATGGAAGGAACATTTGGCGGGATGTGTACCTGCTTACACAGGAGACTACTGCAAGTCACCTGTGTGGACACTGTGTGTGTGCGTGAGTATGTGTATGAAATACTTTACTGAGCTTATCTGATGTATTGAAACTATGCAAACCCTGCCTTCTGGTCCTCTCGGTCTGCTCAGTTGCTCCAGGCGAGATCAATCGAGCACAGAAAAGTATTTGATTCCAAAACAATTATGTACGTGACCCAGGTCTGGTGTGTGTGTGCGGTGCGTGTTTGTTTGTTTTCTGCCTTTTCCATTTTTGTCCATGCCTGAACAGATGGCTCCCCCACCTTTGTTTTTTCCGAGTCGTTACGCTTAAGTTCTTGATGAAACAGAGCCGTTCCGCTGTATCGCACATGCAGATGTGCGCCGCCGTGTTTTATTGCTTCCGCTGCGTTTCCGAATTCCGGTCAGAGGCAGCGACACAACCTGCCATTGAGACGCCCCGAAGACAGCGGAGAAATCCCGTGTGACTGTTAGAAGCTGCTCCCTTTCCTTCAGGAACAACGGGTGTAAAAGCCCCGGGCCAGTATTCATAGTGTCTCAGGAGAGTACTACTGATCTGGGATCAGCTAAGCCATTGACGTTAATCGATGCAGTCAGCATATGAGCGTGGCAAACCAGATCCCGGACCAGCAGTCCAACTCCGAAGACACTTTATCGACACAAACCCCAATCTTGCATTAGCTTGCCCTTTAGCTTAGCTAATAATGGAAACAGTCAGGATAGAGAGAAATCTCATGCCAGACCAGCGCTCCATTTGGAAGACGCTATGAATACAGTCCCTGATCTAGGATCAGTTTGCCCTTATAGCTAATAATGGGTACTGTTAGGATACGGACATGGGAGGCATGATCCCAGCCCAGCCGTCTACGGTGCTTTATGAATACCGGCTAACACAGGCCCCTGTCCCCGGAACTGCAGCTGCCTTAATGCTATACCTGTCCGGGGTGTAATTTAAAGTCATTTTCAGCTCAACGGAAGCTTCCGGCTTTAATGCCCCCCCCTCATGCGGATACTACCGTCTTCCCTTTACCGCTGTTTACTCTTCCGCTGTCCCTCCTGGATCTATTCCGGGCTGCTTTACCTTGGATCTGATGCACTCTGACAGCCTAACTGCAGTAGCTGGAGAGGATAAAAAGCCAAGGCCTGATTTAGACGCCACTCCTACTGTGTTTTTTTTTGGACATAGAAATACTGCATTTAAATGTGTCAGGTACAGGATCAGAGGAAGAAGCAAAATATTGTTTTTTAAGAAGTGTGGGTAGTGCACTGAAGAGGTCACATTAATACAGTGACTTTTTATTGTTACCAATTTGTTACCAAAAAAAGCCGCCCTGTTTCCACTCGTTTGGAACTTTACCAACAAAGAGTGGCAGTCACAACATTCAGTATTTTAATTGCATCTGAGTCAACCATTTGACCTGGGTGGAAATTCTGGAGCGTCGTATTGAAAGAGGATTTGTTGAAGTAAGTATGAGAGCACCAGCATTGCCAGTGAAGGAAAAAAAAGAAAGAGACAGATACAATAGATAAAAATAACAGTCGAAGAATGATTGCCTTTGGAAAGGTTTCAGGTGTAGCCGCCCCCCACACCTCAGGGACTTTGTGTACCGAGAGACAGGTCTGTTTGTTTATCATCCCGCATTAAAGCAACCGCTCAGCAGCCCCGTTAACAATGGCCTCTGCAATAAAAGAGATGCACGGCATATATGGCAGTGGCCTATTCAGTCCATTACAGCCATTTAATTCAGAAATTACTGATGGAAGATAACGACCCTCTTGGTCGTCAAAATGGCCGCCAACAGTCACGACGTTAGCCTGGGAAACAAATGTTTCCCTTGTCAAGGAGTGGATGTTATTTACTCAATTAGCCTCTTCTGTTGGATACTCTATTGACATTGAGCGGCTCGAAAGAGCACGGTCTCCAGTAGCCCCTTACTAATGAGGTAATTAGACCCATCTTGCCACGGATGGGGACAGCTGTAAGCAGAAGGATAGGCTGCTAGCTCATCACCGGCATCCCCATTGTGCTCCACTGAATGCACATTGGGCTTGTCTGAAGGGCCTTTAGCTTCCCACATAGCCTAGCAAGAGCGCCACTCTTTCAAACCCCTCTTTTATATGCTGTCATACACTCGTTGTGAAATTATTTTAAATCCTTTGTCTTGTATCTCGGCATGCAAGGATCGATATTCATTAAAGTTGATAATTGAGCATCCGGCCATTCACTATTTGTGTAAGTAATTTATGACCGTTTTGCTTTCCCTTTTTTTAAATCTTCAAATCGTGTTTGGCAATTGACTGGATTCTGAAAGGATGAGATTAAGGGGTTTGATTAAGTCTTTAATTGCATTTTTAATCAGCCGTTTGTTTTGTTGCACATAAAAATTGTCCTTTCCCCAGGAGCTTAACTCTTCCATTCTGTTATCATTGCATGTCTTGCACGGGCCTGTAGGGGGCAGTCTTCCCAGTCCAGGCGCAAACCAGCATAATGGCTGAATTATGGGGGCCATGTGTACCAATGGGATGCCAGCTTTTTGTTAAACAGTTATCCCGCGCCTCACTGTGGTTGTTGTAGTTCCCACTGGGAATGGAACTACACAACTGCTGGAGGGATGTCAAACCCCTGGAGTGCTTGACTGTCTTGCAAAAAAAATTCAATCTTTCATTGTTTTTATGGTTTAGGCTCCACACCAGCAATACCACTGCGTTTTGGTAAATGTTTCATTTTAATGTGCACAAGGAAGATAACTGCAGTACTTAGAAATGCTCTAAGACGGATTATTGGGCATAATTGTCTGTCTTTAAACCTGACCCATTCCTCAAATTTGTTTGTAATACATGCCAACAGTACGCTTCACTGTTGAAAAAGCAGAAAAAACATAAAAAAGAAAGAAGTGTTTTCATGTCTTGGGACGTGTTTTATCAAAGACGCACAGGGGAGCTCGCTTTAGATCTGGACTTTAATACAAGCTCTGAATCCAGCTGCAGATGAAGTTGGAATAAGACATAGTCACAAGGGTTGCTTATTATTTCTCCCTGTTGTAAGCAGTACTTTAAATGGCGAATGAATTAAATGCAAGCTGTAAATAATTTGACATTATAACATTTTTGAAATTATTAACTCAAGAGATTCCACCCACTCCACCCCATTGCATAGCAGCTCTGCTTTATACAGAAATGAAACATTCCCTGTGGCTTTTCTGTGTTTGAAAGAGTTGTCCACGATCCCGTGGTGCTGGAGGAGTCATCATACCGATGGTTTCGCTGGCAGATTCTCTCAAAAAGGAAATACAGACAGCGTCTATTTTGATACATTGAGACAGAAAAGCACTTTCAAAGGAAGTGTTTAAAATAAGGGTTGTATCAGCACTTCCTCATTGTCTTATACAACAATGAGGTTTGGTATCCCTGTACAGCTCATCACCGTTGAAACAAACTCATCACTCACTTGCTAGACTAGATATTGAAAGAATAGATTGCCAATGTTTTGACAAATAAACCATGCTAAACTATCTCAAGTGTACTTGACATTGCCACAGTAGCCTTATGCAACTGCAACTGTAACAAAGACTCAGTATCAGAGTTTAGTGGGTTAAGCAAAGTTGTTGGCCAGGTTACCATGTGATTAGAGTGTGAACCTTTGAATACTGACGTAACAATCACATCTGGTAACTGAAAGCCATGGAGTTCAAGTACAAATGAGAATTTCCAAAAAAAGCATTCAGAAAAACCAACAAAGGGTTAGTCAGTGATAAGGGAGGGTGGTCTAAAGGTCAAGGCCTTGTCTGTTCACCCTGGTGACCGGAGGACTGCATCATGGGAGTCGGTGTCCACAGCACAGGCTCATAACTGGAGATCCGTGAATACCGCACAAAGGAATGTGTCTGGCTTTCACAGCAGGCCGAACATATGGGCCTGTACTGCAAACCTCCCTTTCAGAGAGATGTAAATAATGACTGGGTTAATGGTGTCGGTGCCACTCGTCCTCTGTCAGTGTTTTTATATGCTGACAGCGCTTCAGCTGCATGAAATCTGATTACACAAACTGTTGTCCGCGGAAAGCTCCGGACCCATCCGGAGGGGCGAGAGGATTTATCACTGTACACGTTGCCATTTGAACGGAGGAGTTTGACCTGCCTCTTTGGCTTTAAAGTACTTTGTAAAATGAACAATGGGCAACATTGTGTGTGTGTGTGTGTGTGTGTGTGTATGCATGTGTATGTGTCTGTCTGTGTGTGTATTTGTGTGTGTGTCCGTGCATGTGTGTGATTTTGAATTTGCCCAATACATTTTAAGAACTGTGTTCCCTGTAATTTACGACTTGAAATATACATAAATATAGATGGCTTCATTCTTTGAAAATGAGAACATTTAGATCATTAATCTTCTCAGATGTCATAGAATCAGTCATTTCACCATTTAGTGTATTCCAATATTCCAATTATTTCTACAAATGAAACATGAGTCTTTGTTGAGTGGGCACTAGTTAACACCAAAGCAGTTGTTTTAGGCTGGACACTACGAATAATAAATGCATTGTTTGTACTGCTGGTGCCCATTCGGGTGCTGTGAACCTTACGTATGCACTCCGGTATGGAGACCAGCCCACGCAGTCACACACCAGACCACACTTCATCAGCCCTGCGGTTCCTCTGACCAGTTTAGCCTCGCCGGCGGGGGGGATTCCATTACCGCGTCCCCCCGGCTCTCCTGCCTGCCCCCGCCGATAACTCTCCATCGTTTCTCACTCACTCCATCCATCCATCCGTCCGGGCCGGGGTGGGGTGCGGAGGGGGGGGGGGGGGGGGGGGGGGGGGCATTAAAACCACCGCAGAGGGTGATGGATGAATGTACTTCCCAGTGCATCTCGCCGGAGGACGGAGTCCATATTTCTCCCACATATCAGCGGTAGAGTCTATGCAGAGCCCTCTTTCATACCGGCAGTACCTCTGTTGTGCTGTCAACGGGGCCCCGTCTGCTATGACACCAGAGTAAATATGGCCCAGCTGTGGAAGGAGTAGTCGGTTGAGGGGCGACCGTTGGGCAAAAGAGGGAATACGGAAGAGGGAGGGGGTGTGGTAATTGCGCGCCGGTGCTCTGGAGGGGGTAGGGCTATTGCGGTCTCCTTCTTCGACAGTTCTCTCCCTCTGCACGCGAGTCGTGACTCTGGCTCATCCATCATGTCCGCCGGCCTTCCGGCCGTCCGGATGTATCCCCCGGAGGACAGCGAGGCTGAGACGGTGACATTGGGCTCGATTTCGGGAGGAGGCGAAATGGAATCGCAAAGTTTCTGCAGCCGCCAAACAGAGAGAGTCCTGTCACACTGGACAGGACAGGGGGTGGGGACTGGGGGATTGGGGGAGGGTGGGGGTGCTGATCGGACACAGCCTGCTGTCTGCTTTCATCTGCCGCTTTAGAGCCGTCCGTGTGAGGCAACCTGTGAGGTGATTGACCAGGAATAGCACCGCCTCTCTCTCTCTCTCTCTCTCTCTCTCTCCCCCTCTCTCTCTCTCTCCCCCCCTCTCTCTCTCTCTCTCTCCCTCTCTCTCCCTCTCCCTCTCTCTCTCTCTCTCCCCCTCTCTCTCTCTCTCTCTCCCCCTCTCTCCCCCTCTCTCTCTCTCTCTCTCTCTATGTCCCATAAAACATTGTGGTTGTGGTTGACCGGGGCTTGATCAGGCACACTCTTACTGTAAAATTAGATAATTTGATTGTGGTTGCAGTATACCAGGACTTCTGTCGTCATTGTTTAGGATTCAAATTTTTTTGTGTTCGATTGATATGCAATTGAGCCAACCTAGAGGAATGAAAAGACTTGTTAAGTTTTTTTGCAGTTGCTCCTAGGTTGACACATTTAGGAAAACACTAGTCCATCTCAATTATTATGTATATTCTGAAACAAAATTTCCAGTTAGCACAGCTCATTCATTCATTCATTCATTATCCTCACCCGCTTGTCCTGAACAGGGTTGCAGGGGGGCTGGAGCCTATCCCAGCATACATTGGGCGAAAGGCAGGAATACACCCTGGACAGGTCGCCAGTCCATTGCAGGGCACACACACCATTCATTCACACACTCATACCTACGGGCAATTTAGACTCTCCAATCAGCCTATCCTGCATGTCTTTGGACTGTGGGAGGAAACCGGAGTATCCGGAAGAAACCCACCCGAACACGGGGAGAACGTGCAAACTCCGCACAGAGAGGCCCCGACCGACGGGGATTCGAACCCAGGACCTCCTTGCTGTGAGGCGGCAGTGCTGCCCACTGCATCATCCACGCCGCCCGGCACAGCTCAGTGCTCCTAAAATGGGAACACCATAGAGCCCCGTTGCGGTATAGCAGGAAGTGTGCCACGGTTTCTCTCTGTTCTGTAAGCAGAGATAGCTGTGGCCACAGGATAGCAGGACTTCTTCCTTGGAGAATAATTATTGAAGATAAGAAACATATCTCCAGTCTTCTCCTGTCCGTCATTACCCCATAGGCTCACGCTGTCGCTCCACAGTAACAGAAAAAGTGACTCAAATTTCCCAGGCAGTGATACAGAGCGTGACTCACATTTCGGAACAGTGCCACATAGAGGCTCCCAAGCGCAAATGATTAATGGTTTATGGATGAATGGGTAGATGGCATTATTTTTGGCATTGATTAATTTATTTTTGGGGCCTGCTGGGTTTCCTCGTACACTTACTAGGGAAACACTGTTGTCATCGTTGTGGTATTGCAGGACTTTCCTTTAAGACATGATAGAGGTGGCCATGGTATAGCAGGGGTTCTCTGTGTTTTCTCAGACAAGATAGTCATGGTTGCAGTATGGATGTGGTATAGAGAAGATAGCCGTGGTTTTGGTTTTGAGGAGATGGGCATGTTTGTGCTATACAGGAGATAGTCTTGGTTGCACTATATAGGAGATAGTCCTGGTAGTGGTATAGAGGGGATAGTGTGATTGTGGTATAGAGGAGATAGTCATGGCTGTGGTATTGAGGAGGTTGTCCTGTTTGTGACATAGAGGAGATAGTCTTGGTTGTAGTACTGAGGAGATAGTCCTGGTGGTGGTATAGAGCAGATAGTCGTGGTTTTGGTTTTGAGGAGACGGGCATGTTTGTGCTATACAGGAGATAGTCCTGGTTGCAGTATAGAGGAGATAATGTGGTTGTGGTATAGAAGAGATCATTCTGGTTGCAGGAGGTTGTATTGCTGTGGTACAGATGAGATACTTGTGTACATAGGAGATAGTCACAGCTGGCATTGCCTTTGAAGGTTGCTCTGTCCCACAGATGTGAGTGTGACTCAGCAGTGGCAGCCTGATCAGGCAGGTAATGGATGAGTCCAACACTGCAGAGTCTCTGCTTCTTCTGTCCTGTCAGTGTAAAGGGATAGCGTGTGTGTGTGAGAGAGAGAGGGAGAGAGACTGCAATAGGACATATCTCTTCCTGCTGAACAAGCACTTGATATTGATAGGGGTCAAGGCCAGGGGGCACAGCCTCTTATGAAGATGGAGAGACAGAGGGAGGGAGAGAGATGGGGGGGTGCATGTATGTGTATATACATTTGTGTGTGTGCACGTGTCTGTGTGTGTCTGTGTGTGTGTGTGTATGTATGTGTGTGTGTGCTTGGGTATGATTCCTCCCCTCTCCACTCCTTCTCCACCACTCCACTCCTCCCCTCCTCTCCTCCTCCTCCTCCACTCCTCCCCTCCTCTCCTCCTCCTCCTCCTCCACTCCTCCCCTCCCCTCTCCGCAGTGCTGGCAGGCTCCTCTCCTCTCCGGGCCCCACCTGCTCTGGGACTGCTGCACCGGCGTCACGCGAGGGGAACCTCTCCACCTCTCCACCTCTCCACCTCCCTCCCCCTCCCTCCCCCTCTCTCCCCCTCTCTCCCCCCCTCTCCCCCCTTCCCTGGGCCAGCTGGCCCTGCAGCATCCATCCATCCCACCCCCGTTATCGTGTAAGGTCAGTCCACACCTCTTTTAACACGGGACCCGTAACGAGTACACCCGAGCCCGCTAGTCCCGTCATCCGTCTCCCGCAGTTTTTACGGAGGAGGAGAAGGAGAGGTGGGGGGGGGGGGGGTGACGAATGACGGATCGGATCCCGCAGCCGCTCTTGGCCCCCCGATCATCTCTGCGTCTCCGCGCCTCTTTACGCACTGTAACCCCCCCGCCCCCCGGCGTAAGCCGCCGTCGATACGCCTCAATCCGCAGAATTAGCCACGCTCCCCGCGGACGCTAAATAACAACAGACATAATCACAGTCACACGGGACGTACTGTAATTCGCATATATATCCCCCCAGCCTGCAGAGTCAGCATTTTGAAAATATCTATATATTTTCTCTCTCTCTCTCTTATTTTGACGGACGGTCTCGCGTGTGACGGAGCGATCCTTTAAGCGCTCTGAAAACGCATTGGGGAATTACTTAGCGCGCGGCCGATGCGATCTGGACACGCGTCACGACCGGCGATGAAATCCAGCGCCGCTGAGGAACGTGGGTTCTGATTATTGCGTTATGGCCTCCGTGTGCTATTTCATGCGCGGTTCTCATTGTCGCCCCATTGTCAATTTTTTATGACATTGTCTATTTTAATTATATTGCTTTTTCGGAGCTCTTTGACAAACCAATCTCCCTGTGGTAATGAATACAGTATTTATCTTTCTGTACACCCCGGTATAAAATACTTCCTATTCACCTCAGTCCTAAAACTCCTTTTCCTGGAAGACAAGGCTCACGCTACCTTTGGCAGGACTTGCCTATTCCAGTCACTGCACGCTGTGCGTAGGTCCGTTTGATAAACATTTCTAAAGACCGCAGATTTCTTCATATTGCACCCCTCCCAGTCTCCCACTAAGAGATCAATAGAGTAGGTCACTGTAATAATAATTGGCTTTACTGAGGAGCAGCTGTTTTGGATAAATCAGGTCTGACACACTGTAATTTAATGCATGGGAATCTTCCAACCACAGCTTTTCTTTCTGCATAGGTCAAAGCCTTTATTTTTTTCTGGTCTCCACAGAACAGACGAGCAGAGGAGAGGGTGAGGCAATGGATGAGCGCAATATCACTGGAGATGGCTGCGTTCCAGGCAGAGGGAGCGAATTGAGGTTATTTGCTGACCAATCAGAGTGCTGCCACATGATCTTTAAGAATGCCTAGAGGAAGGGAAAACGGGTGTTTCCTTTTTTCTTTTTTTTGTGGGAGAAACCAATTGCTTGTAAAGCATGATGGGAAATATGAACACTCAAGTGCAGCAGAACGCAGCGTTCTCTTTTGTTGTTGATGATGATGATGATGATGATGAAGTGTCGCGGTCAACACTGCTTGTCACAACTGAGATTGCGATAATCCATAGACATTATTATTGATGAAATGATTTTACTCAGTATATTTTGACTTTTATATATCGTGGAAATCCTCTGATTGCTTCTTTTCTTGTTAAATATTGACGAAATGTATGACCGATTGAAAGCCAGTCTTCAGATTAGAGGCTTAGATGTAGATACAAGAAGACAGTGGCGCCAATGAGCTGTTGAGACAGAACATTGTATCTGTGATAACAGCCTTGTGTCTTAGATGAGTAAAGTGGCCACTGATTTCCACAAGGTAAATGTGTGTGTCAGGCTTTTCTCGCTAATCCATATTGATTGCTTCATTGATTATTGATGTAAATTTCTTGTTGAAAGAAATTTATGGAGAGGGCTTCCTGCTATAATTATTGTGAGGAGCATCTATAGCAAATCATTTGTTGTGTGTAAAAGTAGTAAATTCTTAATTTAGATGAAACTTTTTCAGTTCTGATAACAAGCTTTTTTTTTACAAAATGCAGTTGTTAATTGTGTCAACTGTACAATTTATGACATCTTAAGCAGACGTCAGTGTTTCAGTAAATAAGCATTTCATGAAAGGTTGCTGAATCTCCCTCTAATATATTTCAGCATAGCAGGCATTGAATCTGTTTTTTGTCAGGTTTTTCTTTGTATATTTATATTTCTAAAGATGAAGTTTTTTGAAAACCCTGGCTGCTTTGTGTGCCATTGGCTGACGCATATCCTAATATAGGCAGTGTGTCCTATTCAACACACTCTCGAAGCACAATGTGGTTAATATCCCATCCTATTCCCACATAAAGCCAAACGCAGTCAAGGCGGCATCAGAAATTGGATTGAAACTCATTTTTTTGCGGGCCATAATTTCATGTATTGAAAACCAGGACAAAAGCCGCTGTTCCATCTATTAATGCACTGAACCGTGACTAAATCTGGTTGTTCATTGTATAGCTGAGATAGGAGGTAACAGGACTATTTTTTTACCAGACCAGGATGGCCAGTCAATTAAATACCTACGCAGGTTCACTACGCCTTTTAGAATGAGTAAAAAAAACAAAAAACGATTCTCTTGCTTCCGTTGTTTATGTATTGTCACCCTTCTCTATGGAGAAGAGCAGTAATCTCTTTAAAGCTGAGAATAAACTACTCATCCCTACCTCTAGAAATCCTCTCATGCTTAGAATACCAAGGTAATTATGACAACTGAGCAGACATTGCCGCACAGTAACTTGTTTCTGAAATCACATTTGCCTTGTATTCAAGGCACAGAACAGGATTAATCTGCTTTTACAAATGGATGATTGAAGTTGGTGCTGGGCAAAGAAGGCTCCGTTCTTCAGACCATGTATTTTCCTGTTTCTATACGTCAGTATGTGAGCTAACCACTGAAGGTAAATCTGGATATGCGGTCAGCTAAGGTCCGCGAATGTGTGTACTGTGTAGAGACGAAGGACGCTATCATGCTATCGTGCTAGCACGCGGGGGGTATGCCCTACTGCAGCAGACACGAAACGCTGGCCCAGCATGCACTTGGGCAGGCTGCGGGGCACCTCACCTGCCGTAGCGGGCAGCTCTCTTAAAGCGGATTACGCACTGCGACGCCGTTCCGTCCATTTAATTAGCCCACAGCTCTGTGTGGGAATTACCAGCAGCCGAGGGCCTTGCGGCAGATGTTCCAGACCCTCCCTACGCTGGGGAGAGGCCCGCAGGTGTGCCTGTGTTTTCAGCTGATGAAGCAGACGCCATTTTGTGGGGGTCTGCGACGCTCCACGAGTCCCCTTCCTCTCACTTCGTATATCCTTCCTCCTCCCCCCCACCTCCCTCCCTCCTGCCACACAGATGTCTGAACTTGTTAAGCCTCTCCTGCTAGGTATCACTCCATCCGTCATAATAACCGGTGCCCGCGCACAATTAAAAGCATCTGGCAACCCTCCACTAGCTATTAAGTGAAGCTCATAAGTGGCTGGTGGCTGGGTACAGTACCGTTCACCTGATTACTGTTGAGCTAGCGCCTCTTTGCTGTCTGTTTCCGCTCTCTGTCCTCCCTTTTAAGCATCTTCAGGGCTAGCTGCAGTCTGAGCCTACCTGAATTATAGTTTTGCCTCACGTTTTTTTGGTCCAGGAGACACTCCAAACAATGATTTCTGTCCTGACGCGCCCATTACACCGCGAGCATCTCGACGGAAAAGCGCCGTTTGGTTTATCCGCTAACGGCTCCCCAGATCGTCGGTGCTGGGAGTAGCTCCGCCAGCCGTGCAGTATTATGACAGGGCTAAAATACTTTGCGATGATTAACTGTAATTGGTGGGGGAAAAGTATAGCTATTTTAAACTGCAGAAAAGGGGGCCTGGATGGCGAAAAATGATTGTTGCGACGAGGTCGGTTGGGCAATTTCCCTCCTGCTTCTCTCAGCACTTGCGCTATGGGAGCCCATGCTATGGGATAATCTGTTTGAGGTTGTTGTTTGCTGCTAACAGGGCACACAATATTATCTTAATGGTCGTTTAAAAAGCCCACAAGGAAAAAACAGTGCTTTTACTGTAGAAGCAATGAACAGTCAGTAGTAGTGTGCTTTATTAATGAAGTCTTATATTTTTCTAATAAATAATGTATTTCCCCAAAAAACAGATTCCACAATTATTGGCACCTCTGGTTTAATAATTTGTGCAAACATCCCTGGCAAATATGATAACCGTGAGTCTTTTCCTATTATTGTGAAGGAGACGGCCAGAGATGGCCATTGCAGAAAATGGGTGTTGTCACTTAACCATTTCTGTGTGGATTTAATGTTATATCCTGGATAATCTGCCTACAGTCGTATGAAGAAATTTGGGCACCCCTGGTCAAAAGCTTTTTACAATTAATATCTATGTGAACAGAAGCGAACCTGACCTCTAAATGGTACAAAGTTCAAGGTTCAAAAGAATAAAAGTCTTTCAATTCTCGCTTTTGGAATTTCTCCCCATTCTTCCTGGTAGAATTCCTACCCACCAAACACGTTGATGGTCTGTTTAGCCAAAATGTTTCATTTTGGTCTCATCTGAGCACTCTCTTCCAGTCATAATTCCAATGAGGTTTGACAGATGCTTGGTTTTGTTTATTGTGCTCAGTTAGGGCTGTCTTTTGGCCAGCCTTCCAGAGAGTTTGTTGGTATTGAGGTGCCGTTTTATGGTTCTTTTTGAGTCTTGGTGACCCCAAGATGCAAGCAATCTCTTTTGTACCAATTACTTGTGATGGCCAATCACTATCTGTCTCTTCTGAATTGACAATTATTTGGCTTATCCCATGCTAATGGATGACAAAAGGATTTAGCATTGTTGTTACCTAATTTTCTTTTTTTTTTTAATGTGTGGTCAGCCTATTTTTAATACCTGTTGCTTTTATGTTAATGTATTTGCTGTGGATAAAATGTATGGGTGTACCTTTTTTGCATTGCTAGCATTTGGGCTTTGTTTTACTGCCATTTAGCAGACACAGCTATCCAGAGCAAATTAGAATTCAAACAGAACTGTAAAATCGAAGTCCAGTAAATCCACAGAGGGGTGAAGCATAATCTCAAGAGAGACAGTATGTGCAAGAGGTGCAGTCTGTATTGGAAAGTTGTCAATACCCTCTTCTTATTAAGTTACACAAACATGAACAAAACCACACTGAGTACTAAACTACATTAAATGAACAATAACAGAGAACCCCAGGCTCTGAAAACAAACATTGTAGCTAGCGCAAAATGCTAAACAATGATGCGATTGCTTACTTACAGATGTGGGAGTAGTTCTGGCTGGTCGCTCAAATTCTCTAAATGCCGTCGACCGGAGGGGTTGAATTTGAACCAAAGTGTTATTACCAGTCCACTTACCGCTTGCTGTGTTTTTACACCCGCGTCCTCAAAGTACCCAGACCGTTTCCAGATCTGCGTCTTTTCATCCACGACAGTCAAGAGCGTTTGACAGCTGCCTGGCCACTGCCAACGTAGGGCCCTTTGATGTGGGCACGGATTAAAATCGGAAGTGGCGTCTCGTCTACAGAAAGGACAAACCAAGCGTGGCGTTTTAACGCCTCTCATTTCTTTGTTAGAATTAGTTGGTATAGATTTTCCATGCGAGCAGGAATGCTTTTTTTGGGGTCTCTCTGGGGAAATCGTGAGAATAGCATGGCAGATATCGCGACAGACTTTGAAGCCGTGCTTCAGAATTTTTCCATTTTTTCCACAGTCTGGGTTCATTTAGCATTTCTTTGGCTCTGAACTCTAGCTGACTCTGTCATTCACTTAAAAACGAGATTGCGAAACTGCATTAATCCAACCTAATAAATGATGCAGGGATTGCTGTCCCTTAAGGTTTCCCTTACCTTTGTCAGCACTCTTGTTGGACAGCAAATGTTGCCCTGTATGGATTATAATTAAGTCTCGAATATGCCGTTGTGAAATATTTCCATAAAGAACACACAGTGTCATACAGTGGATATAGCACATCTGCTCATTGTAATTCATTGTGTTTGCCGTATAAGCCATCAGGTATTGCTTCCTCGCTCCTAAAAATAAACATGCATAAAAATGTTTATTAAAAAAAAACATATCCTTGTATTGTATTTCCAATGTCAGCCTGTTATTGACTTTGCAGGTAATTTTAAACCCATCTACTTATAGGGCCAGAGGATGAAGATAAACATAGTTACCAATAAAATGGCGCTCTCTGCTTTGTGTTTTGCGATGGAACATGATTTTCCCACTCACAACCTCCTCGCAGACAGAATTAATTTGATGTTAATAGTCTTGGTGACCTTGCTACATTTTCAAATCCCTGTTTCTCTCATATTCTCCCTTGTTTTCTTTGTAATCATACATAATCTTACAGGTGGATTAAACCAGCATCGACTGCTACTCTTAATTAGATGACTTCTCAGTTTTTTTTTCTCTTCTGCTGCTTTCTGGCATTGAAAGATTTAATATTTAACTCTGCTAATATGATTCTTTTTTCAGCCTATATAATTATTCATAAAATAATGCTGGCCTACACGGTTCAGTGAGTGTTCCTCTCCTGGCAGAGTTTCTGTCCTGTCCCTTCAAATTACCTCCAGCACTCCACTGTTGGCATAGGCACAATGAGCGCTTCGGAGCTAATGTCGCTCCGCTATTACTCCAGAATTGAGCCATCTGCAGCTTTTGGGCTAAGACATTCACGGCGAGAAAGTGCCTTTCAACATTAAACGGGTCTTATGGATGCAAAACTCCCATTAAGTTAATAATTAATTTTCTATTTATTTTCTCCATAAATAAAAATTAAATTCGTACTGTAATAAAAAGAGAGAGAGGAAGAGAGACAGAGAGAGAGAGAGAGAGTGACTGAGTGTGTGAGGGGAGGGGGGTAGCGAAAGCGTAAGACATTTTTCAGTTGGTTGCAGCTTTGAGTTTTCTTTCTTCTTTTGGGAGCGGAGCGAGCGAGCGAGCTGCTCTCTGTGGGAACAAAGAAGCCTCCAGAAGCGACGGGAGATAAGGGCTCCTCGTTGGCAATGGAGAGGCCCCAGCGCAATCTGGTGGTCGCTCCCCGGCCCCTGCGTGCGGTCGCAGAGACCCCACGCTCCCCCCTTGAGTGGCGTGGGCCAACGCGTCTGTTCGCCTGTTTGCTTCCAGTGATCACATGGTGCCGGGCTGGGCCCCACTGTAAAAAAAAGAGCACAGGTGACACTTCCTGCGTGACCCCCCCCCCCCCCCCCCCCCCATTCACCCCTACAAACATACGTACACACCTACACGCACACGCGCGCAAAGCAAGCACACACACTCAGCACCTCGACCGCATCCTGTGGAGAACTGGGCAGAAGCCTGTTTTTCATGGTTTGTGTAAATTGAGTCAAATTCACTTCCTGAAGAATGATGGGTGTGATTGTTCAATATTCAGCTAATACTCTCATACTTTATAATGGGTATCAATTATGGGTATAATCTTACCTGTCTACCATTGTTGTTCTTTGTACTGATTGTTGTACCATACAAATGCACTACTATTTACGTTTTCTTTCAGAAGAAAGAAATATTCAAGCAAAAACAAAAAAAAGATTTTTGCTGCAACTTGATGTTCAGCTTGCTGAAAACGGAATCTCCCACAATGAATTACTTTCTCTTCTAATTATTTTGTTTTTGATGTGCAAAAAACCTCCCCAACACAACAAAAAACATTATAAATAGATGTGTACACAGAGCACAGATCAGGATAAAAATAAAAAAAATCTGCAAAACGAACTCAAAAACAGCAGCCTGCGATACAATTTTGCAAGTGTTCCTTGCTTCAGGAACTTGCTGATACAATATCTATAAAAAGTTGAATGGTGTGTCCAATGATATTTTTCACTCGTACTGCATATCATGATAGAAAAAAATCTTTTTTTTTTTGTAAAACTGAAATTTTGGGTAATTCTGGCAGACATTTACCCTCTGGTTTCCTGCTTAATTAACTTGTTTCAATGTTATGTTTCATGTCATTTGAAATTTCCTAGGGGGACAGCTGGATAGTGGAATAGGGATAATTTTATTTCCTGAGGTTCTTTGTTTCATGTCCTTGGATGAACTTACATTTTAAGTACAAAATATACTGCGGAAAGGTGTACAGCATTTACACTCTCCTGGACTTGCCTTCAGCTCAAAAGTGTTGAGGCTAATTTGCTAATCTAGGCAGAAACTGGGACTAGTCTTTCGGAAATGCAGTGAAATTTGGTCTGTGGGTATAATATAAAGGGCTCTAATAGGCTCTCTGTTTACTGTGCTGCGTTCTCTGGCTTCACTTCCCAAGCACGGAGGAATTCACAGCCTCGGAAAGAACACCAGCCTTCACAGTAATTGCAGGATGATGAGGTTTGCATTTGATTTGAAACACATCGCACAAACTGCTGATTGGAACTGCTGATCACTTCATGATGGGAACTGGAGATCACTTCATGATGGGAACTTTGTGATCGGAATTGCAGATCCCTTTGTGATCGGAACTGCAGATCGCTTTACGATCGGGACTGCAGATCGCCTTACGATTGGAACTGCAGATCACGTCACGAGCAGAACCGCAGACCACTTCATCAGCTATCGGCTTAGCATTCCATGGTTAGCGGGCAAAGCTATATCTGAACATCTCCCAATTAATTTTAACTGCTCAAGGAAGTGAGAGCAGATAGCATCTCGGGTTCCTGTTCTCAGGATTATGGCTGTACGCTGTATTGAACGCCCCCCCTCTCGTATTGGCAGGCCTGGTGGGATACTGGTAGGCCGGTTGCCCTAGGCGAGGAGAAGCGCAGGCGGGCTCCTTTAATGAGGAGCCAGGCTGGAGTATCCGCTAACCGCGGCGCAGAGGAGACCAGATGTTGTTTGAGCCGTAGCGTGGCTCCGCTCCCGCGTGTCAAACCCCTGGCACAGCTTGAACCGGTTTCCGCCTGGCGCGTGTTGCTTGTCCAGCCCTGGCTCTTCCAGGAAAGCAGGTGTTTCAGGGGCTGACTGCAGTGCCAAACCCCCGCTCTCTGAAGCCCACGGCCTCCTCTGTCTCATCGAGAGGACTTGCGAGATAAACAAGCAAATTCCAGAGGGCCGGGCTAGCGCCTTGCTTTAACAGTAATTAGTTTCAGCCGACTGTAATGCATTTTTATTATTGTTATTCTGACCATAGCTGCATCTGGATGACCAATTCAGTATTTATAGCTTCAAAGTACTGACTCAAATTTGTGTTTGCTTCCTGTATGTTCAGTTTAATTGCACTTTACCATATTGAAGAATCCAAGGCAAATGAATATTAATTCAACCAGTGATGAATAGGGCAGTCAATTCTTGATAGGATTTCACTTTTTTAAATGACATCACAAGTATTGCTCTGGCAGCAAGACAGGAATTTTGGGAAGTCCTTAGAGACCAGAAGCAGTTGCATTTTCTCCTTTCCAGCCCTCCCGTGGCTACCTCAGGCCCCGTGGGTGCTGGGGTATGGCAGCTGGATCGATTCCCACATTAATCTCAACTTTGCCACTCAGAGTTACCTGTCAGTGCTAGTGGGAGTGCCGGGAGCTGTGAGCGTGTGCTGGAGCTGAAGGCTAGTCTTTATGTCCTGACTCCCCCACTGTTCCTGCGTGTCTCATGAACGACCGCGGCTAGCAAGTCAGGGCGTTATCATCCATCTCCCACTGTTATTAAAGCACAGGTGGACTCTCCATGTTTAAAACGTACACAGCCAATCTAAAATCAATACAAGTGGAGCGTGAAACCTGCAAACAAGAATGGGCAATACAATCAAATGTGGTGTGCAAGGAAAGCTTACATTAAACATGTCAGGAACGTGGTGACAATGAGTCTGCCAGAGCACACGCCTAAAGCCAGGACATACTATATTACAAATAAAACATATTAAGTGTGACGGTTAACGTATTAGGACGTTACCGTCCATCTCCTAGCCTGATTAAAGCACAGGTGGACACGTATTTACCACCATAAAACTGTGCAATGGGGGTTTCTGTCATCTAGGTGTTACAAAATGGCGGTGCTCCTCTGTGTGGGTGGGTGCTAAGAGGAGGGCATGTAGGTGGAGTCGACCCGCACTATCGCCATGACAGCATGACTCACAGCTGTGAGCCCCTGCCTCCGCTGGCGCCAGCTCGAAGGGCCGGTCCGCGATCAGGGCCCCTCCACGAGACGAAGGGTCAACCCTCGCTCAGAGCTTTGTCTGCCCCTCGAGAAATGACTCCCAGTTTATCGGTGACGCAGAAATACTGGAAAAGGCCAATATCCTTCATCAGTGACTGAGACAGTGAGAGAGAAAAGTAGAATTGAATTGGACAGAGTATGTGGCAGGTTCAAGATGGTTCTCAGAACATTCAGAATTTAGGCATACGAAAGCCTCCTTAGGCCAGACAGTTTGTGTTTGTCCCCTGTAGGGAACAGAAGTCTCTGTCCTTAATCTCAGGAACTATGCTGAAACCAACATTACAAAGGACATAACATATGAGTAACATAAATAATACATATGTTTATATGTTTCACTTCAACCTGTTTTTGTCATCCAAGACGTGTACTACTTTTTTCTGATGAGACTCAGGAGGATACACTGTATAGTATACAGTATATGCGCTATCAGTGACTCAGACCAGGGTCAAATACATAATTGTTTTACATTCAAATACTTGTCTATGCTCGATTGCTCTCGCCTGGTGTAATTGAGGCAACAAACAGGACCAGAAGGTGGGGTTTCTGAAAGTATTTCATTGGTTCCAATACACCAGACAAGCTCAGTGAAGATTTGAATAAACCAAAGGAACGTAATTGACCCAGGTCTGCAGTGAAAGGGCCTCTTTCCCACTCTTTCCGCCTAGCAACAGTGGCTAGCTTTCTGAACGTACGGCGAGGCCTGGCACAGGGGAAGAGCCGGGTCCTGGCAGCGTCTCAGTCCCCGCGGCGACGTAGCCGTCCACAGAACTACCCGCCAGGCCGCATCCTGAGAGCGCTAAGCTCTGTCGCTCCCTCCAGCCAGGGAGAGCTCCCTCACTCCACCCTCCTGGGCCTTGAGTCTCACTGAAGGACACCATCTCAGGACTGCTTCTGGAGAAATTGATGGAGGCTGTGTGACCTCTACATCCCAGTGTGTCTCACCAGCCTCTGGCTCCTCTCAGTAAAAAACCCATGTTCTGTATGCGGCGGAGTAACGAAACAATCCTCATTATTGATCGCCTCCTCTTTCTACCCCACCTTTTCCTGATTTCCACAGCACGGGTACTGCATTAAAAGTACGGCGGTGTGTTAATAAATAGCCTGGACTGCCCCCGCGGCGTAAATCAAACGTGAGGAAGCGAAAACGCTCCGCGCAATTTATGGGGGACCACGGGATGAATCAGACCAGCGAAGTGGACAGAATTGCTGAGGTCTGGAAACCTTGAGATCCATGGCTCAATAACTCAGGGAAAAAGATGTTGGGGGGGGGGAGGGAGGGGGCAGCTCAGGAGCTGTAGATCCTGCGATGAGAACGATCCAGGGCCCGCTCGACACCGCTGCCGGTCGTACAGTAAATGGAACATCAGCTCCGATTGGCTCTTAGAAACGGCTGACGGAAGAGAACCGAGCCGCTATTGGCTGGTCCTGGCCGGAGGGGGACCTTGGCGTGTTGGGCTCAGCAGCTCTTTGACAGAGGCCAGATGGTGTTGTGTCACTTTTGGGGGAAGGTGGGGGTGGGGGTTGGGAGGCTACGGGACCACAACCGGCAGCAGTGCTGACAAACGAGACCGACACCTGCCGGAGATGGCAACCCTGTCATTACGCGCTTCACAGCAAATTAACTCGGAATGAAAGGGAGGCCACATGCGCTGGGTTTTTTTTTTCTCCCCTGCTACTCTGAAATACCGGAAAAAAAACCCATCTCGTTGCAATTCTGCCATTTAGCCTCATTAATTTAAGCCCGTGCCGTCCATGACAAACACGCGCAGTCAGTCAGAAATCAATACAAACGGAGTGTGAAATCTGCAAACGGCAATTACAGAGAATGGGCAATACAATCAAATCTAATGTGTAGGGAAAACGTACATTATTAAACATGTCAGGAACCCGGTCACTGAGAGTCTGATAGAGCACGTGCCTAAAGGCAGGTCGTATTGTATTGTATAAATAAGATATATATTAAGTGGGGGGGGGGGTTGGAGATCCCATCAGTGGTAAAGGGATAGGCAAAACCAGGGAGGGGACTGGGACAGGGGGGTGGAATACTGACAATAGTCCCAGGGGATCGCGCGGATCAATTTTCAGAGGTGGAACATACTATTATCCCTTTATAATAAATCATATCCTCTGCAGATTTATGACTGGGCTCTGCCTGCGCTCTTTTTCATCATGGAGGTATCTGCGCGGGGAGAGTTTATGACAGCCGGGCGGGGGAACGCGGCCGGAGTAACGCCCGAGGAGCCAGGAACGCCGCTGACGCTACGAAGCTCGTCAGGCAGTATCGGGTATCGGTTCTGCAGTCCTGCCTTTTCTGCAAACTTTTTTATCTCTACGCAGCGCTGCCCAACTCGGCCTTCTCGCGCGTCCCTCGAACAGTAAAGCGCTCGTTTGATCCCAGCGGTTAGCTTCACCTTCACGGGTACGGCTCGCCCACGCGCCGCTAACCGCTAACCCGCACAACGGCGTCGTGAATCACCGCTCCCCCCGCCGTTATACGAGCGTAATCTCTCCGCCGGTCGCCCTCCCCGTCGCCGGCAGCTTTTATCGTCTCGATCCCGCGCTCCGCCGTTCGCTGTGAAGTGGGCGTTTGAGAGCGATCGCGAAATGCGCGCGGAGAGGAACGCCGCCCTGCACTTAAACCCTTCACTGTAACGCGTAGCTGCGGTTCTCGGATCCCGCCCGCCCGCCTGCCGCGCGGGTTTTCGGTAAAAGCACCGCTTTCAGACGGCATGAAAGGCCCTCGCCCCTGGAGTGCCTGGCAGCGGATGCTTCTCAAATACAGCTGCGCTGAAAGGAATAGGAGTATCAAGCACAGGATACATTATTATGCCATCTGTTACTTTTACTGGGGAGCTTTACTAGTTGAAACGTGGATGTTAAAACACTGTTAAGTCCTGAATAAGTGGCTTGCGCTGAATTGATCGGCGCGTTGAGTTTTAAGCAGTTTCCGTGTTAGCGGGAATTCTGAGAGACTGGATTTGATTCACTCTGAATGATTCACTCTGTCTCAGAGTAAATGGGCTTAGTAGATAAAGCAGGAATATTTAAACCAATAAGTCCTGAGATTCTTACTCGTGTCAAGCAGGCTTTTCTTTTTCAAGATGGCGCTGTGTCAACACAGCTTCACTTCAGAAAAAAATACCCTCTCAAAATTCCAGGTCAGCAGAGTGTGTTGCTGGAAATTAAAGCATTGGCTGGCATTCAATCTTAACTATTCCACTGGCCAGCAGAGGATTGGCTCTCCCTCTCTAGCTGGGTTCTTCACAAGATTTCTTATCGACAGCAATTGAGTGTTTTTATTCCCACTGGGGGCTCGTCCGGGATGTGAATCTGGGAGAGCACTGGAGGCTGGGGATGTAATAATAGTCAACCCCACATTGCACAGTATAATGTGAGAGATATAAACATGCCACTAACCACTAACACAGCTCACCTGAACACAGTCCACCGGGCTGTGCCCCCTACACCCTTACTGTTGCTATCGAATCCTTTGGAAGCTGTAACACTTTGGACTCTTGAGCCCGGCTCTCCTTATTAAAACTTAAGCTTCGCCTGTGTAATGCTAAAGGGGTGAGGAAAGTATTTTCTACATCATGATTCAGACTCACCAGTCACACCCTGAAATGAGGCTCTCCCTCTAGTGAAAACAAAGGTCTCCACCAGTGCTGGAATGTGGGTTATTTTGTGAGGGCAGATGTTCGGCACAGTCCTACTGACTGTGTCACAGTATTTGAGTGAAGAAAGGACAAAATAATAATAATAATAATAATAATAATAATAATAATATTCCCCACAAAAAAATTGGAACCCATTGTGTCTTCAGATTCAAGATGAAATGATAATGTGATGTTTACAGATAATTAAGAACGAGAAAACAGCAATTAAAAATGTCATTACAATAACAGGAGAATTAACACAACACAATGCATGCACTTGAACCCAAAGGAATGCAATTGGAAAACCCATTAAGAAACAGCACCAGAAATATGTAAGAGTACAGGATGGTTAAGCAATAACTGGAAATCACGGGGAATTCTCAGTGAGAATAGACCCATTAAAAAAGTGGCAAAACAATAAAATCTACCATAACAAGGGAAATACATTGGAAAGACTTTTCAGAGAGTAGTCTAGAGCAGGTTTGAAGAGGAACAGTATTTCACAAAGATCAGTCCACCTGAAATAAGCTATACTTAAATTTGCTATAATTGCACTCATTTCAATGTGGAATTTTTTCCCTCTTTAATACATTTTGAATTAAGTATTTCTCTGAGCCACAGGCTGGCCCTGCATACACAAATTGGGCAAAGCGTGGGTGGAAACATTTGAGGTGATTTTCAGCCCGGCTCAGTTTCACCTGCGTGCTTTGGGAAGTCACAATTAATCAGAGAGAGAGATGTCCAAAGTATCCCTCGAGTGGCCAGCACCTAATTTGTTAAGCTAGCGCATAAGCGAGGAGCCAGAACCTATTTTTGTACAGAATCTCTTCCGTGTCCTTTATGCACCCAATTTGCCAACAGAATGGAATGGACTGAGATATTTCTGGCTGTGTTTGAGCCGTAGGTTTCCTTTGTTTCCTTTTTTTTCCATGCGGAAAATGGAAAAATAGCCACGGCAGCATTAGCCAGCGGAGTGGAATAAGTGTTTTTACAGCTCAGAGGCTCGGCATGTGTTGAGGGACCACCCGGTTGTACCATTGATCAAGGTGCATCGCATGAGTAAATATTTGTCCGAGAGAAAGGGTAATATGTGAAAGGAACACAAGCAGTGCACGCCGGGTGAGGGGCGTGTGCTAGGCAGTTAGTCGATTCTAACTTGTGCTTTTAGCATATTTGAAGCAGCGTATGATAATATTACATGTTGGCGGGGGTGTTTTCAGCATCTTGCGTCACCAAACAGGTCCTGTATAGAATCCCACAAAGAGAGTCAAATATAGTCCGATGGGAATTCTAAGAGGGAGGTTTCCTTTTCATTTAAGTTAGGCTAATAGTTTCCCTGTGCACATGTTTCCCAGGTGCGTTAAAAACAGGCTGGTAAGGTCTTGTTGACCATAGCTCCCACAGCTACTGGAGGTTTAATGTGACAGCCCTCAGCCTGGAACCAAAAGCTGGGTGTAGACTCGATGTTCAGCCAGGTTGTTGCTCCGTTTCTGTGCCCTACTTGACACAGACATGACTCACCACTCGGTACGCAGACGGGTACTGTAGGAACGAGGTGGTTCACGGACCGTTTGCGGTCCAGCAGAGTGTGGCCCAGCTGAGATATCTTACAGCTTAAATTAATATAGTTCATATGTTATTCTTCTGAACGTGTCAGTGCTTTTCCTTGTTTACGTGTGTCTGAGTGTAAAAATAACACCTGAGTTTGAAGATCAGTTGATTACCATCGCCTACTGTATGCTTTTACATTGTTGGTGGTCTTTAGTTACATTCTAGGTCCGGGGATATGATCCTCAAGCCTTCACTGGGACTTGAGTACTTCTAGAGTGTTATGTATGCGTTCCCCTACTAGGGTTGCCAAATGCACAGTTTACAGATTATTTGTACAGGTCCCGTTGGTGGTTTATTTGTGCAGGTTACAACCCCATCCACGGTCCACAATCCAACCGATCTTTGCCAATGTGTACGTGTGTGTATGGTGTCCGGTCTCTGGCAACCCTGTCCCTAACCGCAACCCTGCTGTACAGGACCCGACTGTTATAATGATGCAGCTCTGGAATCATCTTCACACAGTGGCAACATTGACTTGTTTTCTCTGTGAAGCCCAGTGAGTCAAAAGTCTGAGAAGCTTTTTTTATCGCTGCCGCTCGCGGTCAAACAAATCTGCCATTTCGACCGTCCAATTAAAACTCTGACATTCAGAGTTGACATCTGTTTTCATGTATTTTTTCTGGAAAAACGCAGTGACATTACACTGCAGAATTACCCAGAGCCATGACAGTGCTCCAAGTGCCCAAGAGGACTTTCCAATCCGCCATCTTTGACCCAGCACTGCTAGTCCTGAGCTGCTATTGCGGCATCCGACAACATTTTGAAATCAGGCAGAATATGCAGAAGCAGAAATCTCTTACTACCAGGAGGTCCTCTGTTGTATGGAAATATAATGTTTAAGGTGAGACTAAAAGATTCTAAGAAAGACTTCCAGAGGGGACAAATTCAAAGAAAAGGAGATAAAAAAGAACTCTGATGAAGATGTCAGGTGATGTTCAAACGTTAGTTTCCTGTTCGATGGATTAAAGCCTGAAGAACTAGTCTGTTCTCTGCCTTTTTAAGTGCGCTCCAACTCTTTTCCTTTGAAATAGCCCATTCTGGAAGTCTTTCTTAAAATCTTTTTGTCTCCGTATTTTTCCACAGTTGTTCAGCACCCCTTCTTTTCTAATGGTTTGCTGTAACGCACAGGCAGATGTGTTCTCATTATGTTAAAGGTGTTTAGAGGTCACCTTAGCACTAGCTACTCTACAAGGTCCAACTGAACTCCATTGGGAATTCATCTGATGCAAACTAGAACAGGACCTCTGACTCTCTCCCGTATCTTGAAGGTGATACTACATGCCTGTTTAATGGCTGTTTAAATTCCCCGGGTGGTGAGAGAGATTGTAGGAAGGTGACATTGTCCAGTCGTCCGGTCCATGGTTTGAATGAAAAGTTAACTGCTGTGTGTGTATGTGTGACAGAGAGAATCCCCAGTCTCAGCACTTAACGTCAACATGCTCAACGTCTCATTAAAACCCGGTTGATGCGCAGAAGAAAAGCTCATGTTCAGGGGTTTAGCTGTTGTTTGGAGCCCAGGCAGGGATGCAGTGGCCAGGAGCCCCGGCCTGCTAGAGATGGGCCCCCCAGGGCCCCCCAGCCCTGGGTTTGAGTCTGCTGAGTCCCCCAGCTGCACTGTGCGATTAGCATGTGTGCTAAACCTGCGGATGATTGGATCATTTCATGCTATTAAATTGTGAAGACATGTCGTTATTCCCCTGCATTAGCCACCCTTGGGTAGCACTTGGATTTCTCTTCTTGACTGAACCACGCTGTTATGCTGATTGGACCAATGAAATGAGGTTTCAGGGGGTCCTCCCCGCTGGCCCAGTGCCTCTGCAGCAGGTCACCTACAGTACAGTACTGTAGATGCAGACGCAGAATTTGAATTGGCTGCACTCTGACGGACTTGGGGGGAGAGTTAATATCTTGGCTTGGCTCTGTTTTTGCATGTGTTCCAGTGGTCTCTGAAAAGATAGTCATTGATTTAAGTATTCTTTAGAGTACCGGGAACTAAAAAATGCTGTTGTTTACTTCACTTTTGTGTGTGCGTGTGTGTGTGTGTGTGTGTGTGTGTGTGTGGGTGTGTGTGTGTGTATGTTGGTGTGTGTGTGTTTGGGGGTGTCTACGTGTATGTGCTGTATATTGGCTGTGTTTGCATATGTGTGTAGGAACACGTGTGCTGAGATTGCAGTTTGTATCCCACCCGTTCTGATATGTGTCAGTTGACTGAGAATTTCACATGCGGTCAGCAGGATGGAACATTTGGCCGAAAGCTGGCCTGCCTCCTCCCGCAGCGGGAGGTCCCGGGGCAGCCGGGAGTTTGGGGGGGAGGGGGGGGTCAGGGAACATCTGCAGTCGAGGCGCACCACACTCACAGCTCCTCGTCGAACTCCTCACCTCCCTCCCAAACCGAGGACGACTCACACACCTCTATCCCACTGAGTGAACGTACACTCTCGCAGAAACAGTCTCTCTCTCACAGAACATTACCCAGTGCCATTGACCTCCGCTGAAGACATGCGACGCATTAAGCTGACGTGAAGCGTTTGCCGCACTAACGGCCGCACGTTTGTGGGATAGAGCGGGGCGGTAAAGAGTATAATCACTGCCTAAGTGCACTGATGCCCCGCTGCCGAATCTCACATCAACACGTCACGCGTCCCGACCTCCGCTTCCGAATCCATTTCGACACGGAGCTGATGTACGGGCGCGTTTATTTCCGATCGAACGCTCTCCCCGCCGTTTAAAACGTGCTGTTTCCTTACAGCCCGGACTAAACCCTGAACTAAACCTGACAAAAAAGATGAAGAAAGAAGAAGATGGAAGAAGACAAAGGACGGATAAAAAGGAATGTTCTTCGGAATATGCAGAACATTCTCTGCACCGTGTAAAGCTTTTGCAGGAAGAAGCTTTTTTTCCCCATCTGTATCCCCAAAAGTGCCAAATGCCTGCTACATTAATCTTAGCACAAAGCCCCTGCCTCAGCAAAACCAGGCTCTAACCGCGTTGGGCAAGGCCCAGTTCTCTTTCTTACAAATGTGAGAAAATATCCCGTTCTGCTTTCTGTGGCTCTGTGAGCAGCTCCCTCTTTGGTAAAGTTAAGTGCGGAGAAGACAAAGCACTTAGCATGTCCATCCTTAAATACGTTTTTATATTCTGTTGGCAAAAGATAATGAATGTATTTACTGTACCACTCTGGAAATAAAGGGGTTGTACTGTCCGTTGTGCTAACGCTTTGAGTGCTTGACCGAGGTTCTGTTGTCAAGTCAAAATGAAGGAATGGCTAGTCTGCAATATACATATTACAAGAGCGAGAGAGAGTGCGAGACAGAGTGAAACAGAGGGAGCATATTAATATTCTGCTCTAAGAGTCAGACGTCATCCCTTTCTAAAAACTAAAGCAATTTATCCTACAAGTGTTCTCACATTTAATTTAATTGTTGTTGGCTGTCACTGCTGGTTTTTTTTCCTGTGCATTTAAATTATATTAATTCTTGTTTGGATTCAGCACGGAGTCGAAGATTCTAAGGTTCTAAAGATATGAGCAAAACTCTTGACAGACACTCCAGAGACTTGCAAGTGCATTAGGAAAAGACCTGCAGCCCTGTTTGTCTTGGTGGAGATATTTATAAATGTATTCATTTTGTTTATGTTTGCTCTCTCTCTCTCTGGCTTTCCGAACATCACTTATGCCCTTTCATCTGTAATGCAGAAGAAACTTCTGGAACATTCTAGAGATCTCTGTCTCGGTCAGATTCGAGTGTTTTTTTTTTTTTTGCCCTTTTATCTTATTTTGACAACTTTAATCTTCTGAAATGTTACATCTCCACCACAGTCGAGCATGGTTCCCCACCCTGCTCTCCACCGCCCTGCCTCAAAACCCTATCCGCAGCACACCAGGGACCTGTCTTTGAAGTACAGTACACACAGAAAACCAATATTTTCGACTTCCCTCCTTCTCTCCGCTTTACAGTACCAATGTACACCCGCTTTAGAAAAGGCGATTACAAAAAAGGCGGTAAGCCTATGTGGAAATACCTGTAACACTTGGGAAAAAATCTCGACATCGCCACCTTCTTGTTTAATACGAATCAGCCGTGTGCATTCACTGGTGTGACATTTTCTCAGGAGGTGAGAGCAGTCGCCTGCCTGAGCGGGACACCTAACCCCCAAATGCTCCTGACGAGCTGGTCGGTGCCTTGCATTGCAGCCAGTCACCATTGGCGTGTGAGTGTGTGTATGAATGGATGAATAAGAAGCACTTCGTACAGGGCTTCGGATAAAGGTGCTCTATAAATGGCATCCATTTAGCATTTAGTAAGGCCGCGCGTATTCACATAGTGGCGCTACGCGGCACGTCTCTCCTGCATAATCCGTTCCAGCACTCTAAGAGCCGCGGGGAGCTCACGACCGCGCCTCGCGGTACCGCTCAGGAGATTCATGAGCAACGGGTAACGAGGGAGACTCACACAACCCTGTCAGCCTGCAGGTCTTAGCCCGGGCGAGCTTCAAACCGCTCAATCCTAAATGTCAATGAATACTCTTGGCAAATAGCGGCCCTTGAAATCTGGCTTTAATCACGGAGTTAAAGCGCTGACATGCTCTGTGTCGGTCTGACTGCTTTCGTATGTAGGAGAGCGGTGGGGATTGTTCTGACAGCCCTGCACTGGCCGCTGGAGCCAGAAGATGTGTGTAGTATTTTTATATGTTTTGCGCAGGGCTGCGTGACGTCCGCTGGTAGGACACTAATGAAACGCTGGCAGGCGCTGATGCGGTTGTTTTGGACTGCAGTCACTTGTTGCCGATTCTTTTTCATGCCTGTGGCCCGCAAGCTGTAATAGTCTTATGACTCTTAAAAGAGTAATTGCGGAAAGCAATATGAACTACCAGGGGTGTAGCTACATAACAGATACCACTGTCTGTATCTGTTCAACCAACAAAATGTTTGTATTCAGCATGGGGTATGTGTGTGTGTGTCGGGGTTTGTTGCCAAAGAACAGATTTGCATTAATAATAAATGTTATGTATTGTGCACAACCACTTACTGTTTCATTTGCCAAACACTGCTTACTTTTTCTGCTAATCTCATCTGTTTAATATCATACAAATATAATTGGTCAACTTAAGGAATAAAAAGAATGTCTGTACCCAACACATTATTCAAATGCACTCTTTCTGACACACCCCGCTGGTCTTCGATGTGCCTTCAACCAGAAAACATAAAAATAGCTGGGAAACCCGAAGGCAATCAGTCTCACTTTATTTTTTAGCCAACAAAGTTGTTCAAACTTTAATACAAAAGAGGAGGTAAAGAGGATTTATGTACCAGATGAGGACCTTTGACGTACATTTAAAACTTTGTCATTGAACACTTTTTTGGGAACATTCAGTACTTTTTCAGCAGTCTACTCCTTATCCTCAGCACCTGTGAGATTTTAGACGTTTTGAATGTGCCCACACTACCTTTTCTTTAAAGGTTACTGTGAACAAACGAGTGAAAAATTCCATTCCACAGGGTTACATATCCAGAACTGTGATCTCATTATCGCCAGCCACAGTGCTGCTTCTGCGTTTATGCAAATACGGTTATTAAACCGCGACCGAGTATACAAAAGACCGAGCTATCATTCATGTGTTTCGCGCTGCCCAATTCACACACAAAATATGTCATTACTCAAGTTCATCTCTTTGGAACACTGTCCCCGGTGGCGGGAAGTGGGATTGACAGGAGTAAATTTCCCTTGACTCCTCTGGCAGGAATAACACCTGCCGGCGGCTGCCATTAATACCGCCTCCCGTCACAAGGGAAATTAATAATGCCGGCCCGGAATATGATAGAAAGTGAAATTTCTATGCGGTAATACGCGGAATTACCGTTTAAGAGGCTTGAGTAGTGGAGTCCGGGGTGGCAGGAGGGCCAGCTGTAGCGATTGTGGTGCCTACTTCAGTTCTGGTGCCGAGCGTGTGGGTGTTGTGTGTGTGGGTGGTGCTGTCTCTCACCGAGGCCTGCTGGGCTATAATGCCTGGTCGGGCCTCCTACTCCTCCAGGACTGTTCTGAAAGGCCATCAGTCACATTTACCTCTCGGGCTCCTGGGAATCCTCCATCTGTTACAGTGTGAATGGTGGGGACTTCTTGGTAATGTAGTCTTATTCAAGACCACATTCTCAATCTTAATGGCTTGGTGGTTAATGCTAAGTGAATTAAACCATTTAAAATGCTAGCTCTTGGTGAAAGCATGGAAGTAATTAAAGGCGTGAGTAAAAATCACAGCCACAGTCTTATGACTATTGGTAGCTGGGGTAAAATATGAAGCTAAGGCTAAGAGAATGGATTGGAAAGTTATCCCAAAGTATTCACCAGGATGTATTCAGCTATTGGGATGTACTATAGTTTATGCGGTAGTGTATGAGTTGAATGACTTTAATTAGCTTAACCCTTTAGACCAGTGATATTGAGATCTAGTACGGCTGGTTTTCATTCTTCCCCTCTAATCAGGACTGATTTAAATCCCTGGCCAACCAGCGGTGTTAATCAATCACTGATCAGGGAGAGAAAAAACAAACAGTAGTACTATTTGCCTCAAGGGCCACATTTGAGTGTCCCTGCTTCAGACACCGGTAATATTTTTGCGGATTGCTATTGCTAATATCTTTTTTAAAGGTAGAGTGCGGAACAGTATGCTCTGGTGTCATACTTATCTTTTTATTCAGACAGTTATAAAGCAGAGAGGGCAGCTGATGGAGAAGGGATCACAGCTCAGAAGGTGGCACGGCGGGGATCAAACACCTACCCACTCTGAGGGAATCGAGCTGCCAATCTTTTTCTCTCTTTTAAAAAATCTTTCCACCAATCCTCAAAACAACATCCCTCTTTTATATAATTGCCAATTTTGGTTAGTAATATGTCTCATTGAAAATTGCCCAACTGCACGATTGTTCTAAAATTATTTACCTGCATCTGAAGAGTTAAAGCATTTGAAATTAATTTTTGACCTGGTTTGCTCTGTGTAAACAGACTCGCAGAGTTACCAGAGAAATCCCGTAATAGCCCAGGGTTAAGAGATAAATAAACAAATAAAATACAAGGCAAACACGATAGTCTGAGCTGTTAATGATCCACTGAGCCTGCCTGTGAAATCCCCAGCTGCCTGTTCCTCTGTGAGATGCTACTGCCTGTGTAGCATTGAAGCTCTCCCATGTGGCAGGGGATCTGACACAGCTATGCAGACAGACACTGGGGCACAGCAGACCTGTCGTCTGGAGAACCACTCCATTTGGCATGCAGCTCTAACAAATGAGTGTGGGTCTGTTATTGTGGATTTTCAATAATAAGAGCAACAATGACAACAGCAGCAGCAGCAGAAACAATAACAATAACAATAGCAATAGCAACAGCAATGACAACAGCAACAACAGAAACTACAACAGCAGCAATAATATTATTTCTTTATTTATTAACCATTATTTATATACAAGGTAAGGTGACTGAGCATAGTAGGCCAGCCTAGCCTAAATAACAGTAACAGCAACAGCAGCAGCAATAAAAGCAACAGCAGCAACAAGAGCAACAATAACAAGAGCAACAGTGACAACAGCATCAGTAGGAACAACAACAGCAACAATAACAACAGCAGCAACAGCAACAACAACAGCAACAACAATAAACATTAATGAAATGAAACAAGTGGCCCAAAGAGCTTCACGGTGACAATGCAAAAGAGATAATGCTGTTTAAATGGTATCATTAGCATTCAAACAAAATCAAATATGTGCATACAAATAATAATGACATGAGAGTGTGTGTTAAGCTATTCCACCATACCATCTCATTACAGGCATCATAACAAATATTTTGTGCTCATGGAGTCGAACGATGTACGCTCTATAGGAACTGGCAGTGATTGGGGGAGCGAGAGTTCCTGCCTGCTTTCAATTAAGTCATGAAACGGCTGACATGGGAGCTGTCTAGTCGTTTACTCATCTCAGTCATTCCGGGCGCGCTCGCTCAGAGTAAACCCCGGCTTTTGCTGTTCTCTCGGACACATAACGCCGTTAAATTGGGTATTGGCGGTGACACGCGTCAAGCTCAATCCGGTGCGATTGAATCAAGTCTACGCGGGCTCGAAACCCAAAAGCTGACCCAAAGCGCTTTTTCTCCTCTAATTTGAGTATCCAGAGCAGGTTCTGCGCGGTTACTGTGTCCAAACCACAGCATTTTCACCGCTGCTTACTGTCATGTTTTCATCGTTTTGATTGTTTTTGGCTGAAAAAAAAAAAAACACTCGGAGTGTTTTTGCAATTAATTAGTTGTGTTTTACATACCTACATTCTTTCATATTTTTATGGCTGTCACCCCTTTTGAAAATGAGCATCAGAGGCGCATTTAAAACCCTTCAGGCTATTAAATTACTTTTAATAAAAAGCCACAGAATTCTCCTTAGGACGGAGGCAGCATTTTATGCCTCTATTGGTCACACGCTCTTAAAAAACGTTTATCCCCCAGATCCTGAGAGACAAAGATGCATGTGGCCCCCTCTCCACAGACCTAGTCAGCTGGATTTTACACTTAATGGGCATAAAAATTGCAGATTGCAGCAAAATAGGCTTGGCAGCGCAAAAGCTTATTAAGTATTGATCCAAAGAGGTCAATGTTAAAATCCCGCTCGGCAAACGTGTACAGAGTCTGGTATCAGCCAGCGGAGGAGAAGAAAAAAGAGGACTCGTGCCCCTTCTCTTTCAAACACCGGAGGAGCCAATAGGCATTCGCTCCTAATGTGTCGCTGAAAATCCTCTGACATGCTGTACTCTGTTTGCTCAACTACTCTGAGCAAACTTGACATACAAGGGTTTGTACTTTGGAAGAGAGTGTTTCACCAATGTTTTATTGAGGGAAACTAATAAGAGGACTGTTTTAAAAGGTACAGTGGTGAGGAACACACTCATTCTGTTGAACATAATCTCACGGAGGTTATGTTCCCCTCTGAATAGCTTGAGAGCTAAATTGCTTGCAGTCCTGAAAACGGATGAACAGTTTTAAGAAAAATTCTCACGGACAGAGAGTATTTTTTTTAGAATCAATCTTGTGTCAGTCAACTGAGGCCAGCCAATCAGGTTAATCATCCAAAGACTTTTAATCCACTCAAAGGCAATACTCCCCATCTCACATGCCTTTCTGCCCACCACATCTTCCATGAAAACATACCGAAGCCACCGTGCTGTGGAGAGTGGCCTTGTCTCCATGGCAATTGGGGAAATTAAATGCAGGTGTGTCGTTATGTTGCTAACCAATCCGCACGAGGCTCTGGGGTCTTGTTGAGGTCATGGTTTAGTCGTTGCTCCAAGGCCACCCTCAATGACCAGGTCTGTTATTGCTCCACAGTCCAAGCACTAGACACCAGGGAAAGGCAGACTTAATGGGACTGTTTTTGAGAATATGCCCCTCTCTTTCCCCTAGAAAATATTTTTACTATAAACAAGCACACCAACTAAATCTGTAGTGCACCTCATGGAGAAGAACAACGTTTTGTTTTTCCATAAAAAAACAAAAACGTAGTTTAGTTTTGTATTGTTTGGCTATGCTTACCCCGTTATGTGGCTGTGTAACCGTGCGTCTTGTCGTCGGAATGCAGCACAATCACCCTGCCTGGACACACGGGGATAATCGGCCTTCACCCTTCATTCTTCCCCTTCACACAAAATGGAGGCAATTAGGGCAGCCCTGACCAGAGCCCCATCTGCAGCCACATGGGTACTGTTCTGACAACAGGTCCCTGTCTTTTCCCAAGGAAATATTATTTTAATAAACGAAAGCACTTCTGTAAAACCTGCGGTGGTACGCCTCATAGCTTAGGCAAAACAAATAAAAAATACTGAAATATTCTGAACCCCATTTGTTAAGGGAACCGTGACCTGAACATAGTGAATTCTATAGAGGTATAGCAGCCTATACAGAGTTACTGTATAGAGCTAGTGCACTGATTAATACCTCTAACAGACAGTCAGGCACTGACTGCGAGTGTCTCTCTCTGCATTTCAATCTCCACCTCCCCTACTGTAACACCAGGGCTCCCTGATAAATATTTCCTTTTCATATGAGTTGGCATCTGCCAAAGAAAAAAACAGCCCAAAGCCACGAGTGCAAGTGAGCTCTACCTAACCAGCAGGACTGCACACATATTCCTGGGTAAGACAATCATTTGGAGAATTGTGATAAAAGAGATATATTAAAAAGACTCTATGAATGTATTGTAATCTGGACACTTCAGCTTTAAAATTTCTTAATACCAAAATGTAGTTATTTGCTTCCTGTCTATTGATTGATTCTGCTGCAATTACGCAGGCAACCCTAGACGAGTATTGAACAAAACAGTATTGTAATAGATACATATCTTTAAAAAAATAATTCTAATGATTTCCAGTATTGACCTGCATCTGATGGTCCTTACCATCAGTCCTGTCCAGATGCACACACACCATATGCACACAAACACACACACACACACACACACACACAGCGCACATGCACACTCACACATACACACTGCATGCACACACACACACACACACACAGCGCACATGCACACTCACACATACACACTGCATGCACACACACACACGTACACAGCACACATGCACACTCACACATACACACTGCATGCATACTCACACATACACACACACAAGCACGCACACACACACACACAAGCACACGCACACACACACACACACATAAGCGCACAGACACTCACACAAGCGCACACACACACACACACACACGCCTCTAGTTAAGGATGAGCGAGCTGTCCGGGCAGTGTGTGTGAGAGTGGCTGAGAGTTGTGTCTTTAGAAGCGCTTGGAGGACCAGTCCTGAGGGGCCAGGTCAGTGGGGACCACAGCAGCCTTTGGAGAAGATGTGTAGCTGCTCTCTCCCCCTCTCATTAACCAGTGCTGTCAGTGGCTGGAGGGGACAGCCCAGTGCCTGATTGGCTACCCTGATGCAAGTGCGTCCTGGGATGTGGGTGGGAGAGGGAGGTGGGGGGATGTTCTGAACTTTTGGCTACCACACACTCCAGTTCAGTCCCACTCCACACGCTGTACAGCAGGAGCCAGGTTGATAGAGCAGATGATGCAGTAGTAGTCTGGGAAGAGAGTGGGGATGGGGTGGTGTGGCGTTGGGTTCGGTGTGGTGGGGTTGGGTTAAGCAGGGCTCCTTTTGGCAGTCCCAGAACTCTGCATCTCTAGCACTTCCACTGGAAAAAGGTTTGTCTTAACAAGTGTCTTAGTCATATAAAGAAAATTAACTCTCAAGTTAAGAATAATTGCGATGTTTTCAGTTTCTTTATGCCCGACAATTGAAGTTCCTTCCCCATTGACAAACCATGAAATGAGTCAAACTGTCTCTCCTCGTTGGCAATCTTCTTGCCTTATTTAGCAAAAAAGTAACAGTAACTTTAAGTCAAAATATAGGACTAAAATACTAACATCTTTTTGCAGTGTGAGTCCCTTTCCCACTCTGCTGTATTTCGGGCTGAGGAAAGAGCTCCAGAGCAGCTGCAGTCGCAGAGAGTGGCCCTCCTGTGGAGACACACACTGCTGCTGCATGGCTTTCATCCACACCACAGCAGCCCACCTGCCACTCCATTTGGGTCTGGGGCACTGCCTCAAAGACACATTACAGTCACTGTGCTATTGACATTATTCACTTGTGAGTCCTGAATAAAGCATAGTCTAAGTTTGCAGCTCAGCGCAGTTCTGAAGTCTTAAAATTAAATTACAGTAGATTTACTGTAAATCCCCGAAATGCTGGGTTTGTTCAGCATAGTGGCTTGTGGCATGTGTTCCGGGTAGCATTGCCAAGGTCGTGATTACACTCTGAAAGCCAGGCATGATGTCATTTAAACACTCCTTTTCAACAAACTGCTCTAGACTGTCTTGGTTATCCAAATCTAGGATTAAACTTAAATGTTGAACTAAGCATTCTTCTCTTTTTAAAAAGACATATTCAGCACCACTCCCAGAAATCTTTCAAACGTCTTTATACTGTAATTATGAAAGGACATATTGGTTGGAGGTGTATCTCACAGGTTAAAATGTCTGTCTGTTATTTGTTATCTGTTCGGACTTCATATTTTTTTGTATGGAAGATTTGGATGGAAAGAACAACGTCTGTCCATCCTGGGGGGGTGGTAGTTGGGGTAAACTGACAGCATAAATGCAACATGCAATCATTTCCAAATCAATAATACTACATCTAATAGTGAGTATCCCAGCAATCATACAGATAAAATTGCTCAACTTTGCGAGGGGAAAAAACTTGCATATTTAAAAAATTGCATATTTCTGAATAGGTTATTCACATTCGGATTCACCTCTTGTACTACTGGTAAAATTATTAAGTATTATACAGAAACACAACATAATTGAGAGAATAGGACCTCTAGTACAACTGGTAAAATGATAAAGTATTATACAGGAACACCATAATTGAGAGAATAGGACCTCTAGTACAACTGGTAAAATGATAAAGTATTATACAGGAACACCATAATTGAGAGAATAGGACCTCTAGTACAACTGGTAAAATGATGAAGTATTATACAGGAACACACCACAATGGAAAGAATGGAACCCAAGAGCACAAGTAGCATATTCAATTGGCCCAACGCTCCATGCAGGTACAGTACAACATGAACAGATGCAGAATTTAGATGCAGTAAGCGTTTTTTCGGCAGTAATGTTATAATTACTTTATGGGATGAGAAGCCTATGGTGGAATTGAAAGTTCTCATCATAAAACCAGTTTAGCAATCAAGCAACATTTCACCTTGGATTAAATCAGTCCGTTGACATGAATCTCTCTCTCTCTCTGTCTCTCTCTCTGTCTCTCTCGCTCTCTCTCTCTCTCTCTCTCTATCTCTCTCTCTCATGGTGACTCATACCCATCTGACATTTTAGGGAAAGGAATTTTTTATAGATGCTGTAATGATGTCATCTCTTATAAGAAAGTATCCTGTTCCCAATCGTGGAATTTCCGAAGGAAAGTATGATAGATCTTCCTTAAATATATCTATGGAGAGTCTCCAGAAATCTAAAATACTCTTTGCACACAAAACCTGCCTAGTGTCGTTGAAAACATACACTTATCCTGAAGCAGTATCGAAAAAAGCACAGAAGAAGAACAATAAGAAGGTTTTCTGTCTCCTCAGGGAATGAGTCTCTGATATTTCGTAGTCTAAGGTGGAGGAATCCTTACCGCGGAAGGCTGGATGTCTAGCTAGCAACTTCAGTGGATTTTGGGTGGGACTGGTTCTGTCAAATTACAGCCTCAAGCCTCCTGCCAAATTGCATAGGCTTTCCCTTCACCTGAAGGGAAATATTCATAACTTCAACAACACAACACAACCAAAATACACAAATGAATGAGTGTACTGACGGGGCTCACAGTTTGCCAAGCCAATTAAAAAGATTTACTACTTCGGAAGTAGTAATTAAAAAGCATCCACCGATGCAAATCGGCTCTCTTGGATAACAGGGTTGCGTTTGTACTGTCAGCTCTTGCCTCCATCTTGAGTCCTCGGAGAAGCATAGGATCTTCAGTCCCGTCAGGCCACTGATACAATGGAGGCTGGGTTTGGAAACATGGTCCGAGTGCGTCTGCCTTTCCTCACTAGGTGCAAATCGATGCAGTCAAAAACGGTAAAATACAAAGCCAAAGGGAAAAGGTCATACAGTAACCAAGTAAGTTTGGTGACAGTGAATTTTCAGGCAACTTATTTTTTTTAGTGTAGACCGGGGTCTTTGAATAATTCAGCGTTCTTCCTTAATTTGCCATGTTTGCGCTCTGAAAACAAGCCCAGTCTGCTGGAGGCTGGCGGTTTATGTATGTTGTTTCTCCACAAATGGAAATCCGAAAAACTCGGCGAGCTCAGTAGCAAAGTAAATATTTATCACCGTACCTCAGGCCATCTTGAGTAATACCGCCTCTCTTATTTTTTATTGTTTGCTTGATGACCCTAGCAAGCAGGGTACAGTATAAAGCTCAATACTGTGCCAACAACTGCGTCTGGGCTTTTTGTACACAGAGCAGCAGGGCCTTCCTTTACCGCCGGGCCCAACACCTTGCTGTCTGTTGCTTAGCTGTGCTATGAAAGCATAATGCGTGCCATATTTCATTCTGAGACCTTTCTAAGACCAGCGCTGAGCGTGATTGATTTACCCTGTCTGTAATAAATAGACTGCATACGGTATTGCAGCACACACACACACATACACACACACACACACACAGTCATTTGCATAGCGCATCAGCTTGCATGGCACATACGTGCAATGCGCTCTTTGTGAAATATGGATGAGTGGCACCCGAATGCAAATCCCGTCCTGACCAATGTAGCCGACTGTCACATGGCTTACTGTCTGCGGGCCTGCTGTCTGTAGGATCACGGGACGGCGGTCTACTTCTGCGTCCATAAACGGCGCCGCTTGCGTTGACATTTCGATGATAACGGGGATAATGATAATTTCTCAGCTGCTGAGAGTTTCAGATCCGGAGTTTTTCCTCGCTGTTTGCGGAGCCTCGGAGCTGGCTCTCTCTCTGGGACGCGTGGTGTGACTTTGGGGCGTCTTGAAGGGCAAGTGGCCTTCGCCTCCTACCGGCTGTGCTATAATAAGATTGCAGAAGTCTGCTGGGAGCAGAATTTACTGGAGCACAACTCCCCCTAGGGCATTTTCATAGAAACTGGTGGCAGCACTCGCTTAAATGAGCGCCGTCTCCCAGCCAAGCTGTTTCGGTTCGCCCGTGTTAATTACTCTGCGTTTCCCCCTCCTTCGAAACGCTCCCGGCAGGGCCAAAAACCACAGTCTGCTGTCAATGGCGATCCAGGCGGGCAGGACGGAGAGGAATGCCGGAGCTTTCTGGAGCCGTTGGGTCATTAACATAGCTTCTTTATCGTGATTGTGACGTTCTGCAGTTCCCAGGCTCAAGTGGACTCCTTAACTCCGAATTTGAACAGCGCTCCAGACTCGCCGGCATTCGAGACAAGATGCAGCCTGGAAGGTCTTAAAGCTCCCCCAAATTTCCCAGCTTAAAGTCTTTTCTGGAAGCGGTGTTCCTACCTTTAATTTCTGAGATGAAATGTGTTAACCTCTCAGCCTGAATCTGTGAAAGCGAGACTCGAGCTGGAGTGGTTTGTAATCTCCTCTGTGTAAACCCAGTGTTAGTTTGAAAAGGAGATTTGCACTGGGAAGTCAATCGGAAGGACTCCGGGTGATCAAAGCCGACCATGAAAAGGTCAATATGGACTTGGATGTGAGTATAGCCCGAAGTCACGCATCGCGCTTGTGTTAATGCAGCTCTGTCGTTGAGGGGGGATTCTCACCCCAGGCACACAAGAACGAATTCGCAGTCAACACGTCCAAGCGATTTGTTCTGAAAAGAGCAAATTTATTCCTTCAGATTGTATTTTCAGCAGATATTAAAAATCAAGTCCTTTTTTTCACTGCGGTCATTTTAACTTATAAATTGTCATGAGCTTTATGGAGTGAGTTGGCCTACTTTCCTCAATTGTTGTGTGCTGTCCATCTAATACAAATCCATATTATCCCATCCTAAGAATCAGCCATCTGAGGGTTTCTCCCATAATGGCATGAAGTAGGACCCCATAATCTGTTTAACCACTTTTACAACTTAAAGACATTATTCAGTTTAGTGAATTCTTCATAATGAAATTGATCTTAAAGTATGTATTCCAAAAAAATGAATTGAATTGTAATTTTCAGACCAAAGTTTTTTTTCCGTCCACTTCCTGGAAAATTGTACCAGTATGTCCGTTCCCCTCCGATCAATATCCTTTCACACTGGGGCACACATCCCCATTTGACGTCACCACCTCATTTGACGTAGATCAAATCGACTCCCCACCTTTCATATCCCCCAAAATCCCCCGAAAGATCTGTATACGTCATATCGCTGAAGCTAGTGCTGCTCTAACGTCCGTTCCGGCTCGTCTTTAAGCACGGCGGCAGTGGCAGGCTGACCCCAAGGCCTTCGTTTCGGCCTCCTGAGAAACACGGGTTTGGTGCGGTGTTCCCCTTCGCGCTGACAGGGCTACGCTATCAGGCCACGGGCGGCGACGGTTCGCACTGCGTATTCCGCTTCCCAGTCCGCTTCTCCGGCCCGGCGTGCCAACACCGGCTCCGTCTCCGAAACTAATCAGGGATGGCAGCTACAGCCGGGCGGGCCTCCCGAGTTCGGAGCACTTAACACTCCGGGCACCTCCGCAAGATCCCAGGCAGTATCGGCAAGCGTAAAGACAAATGACTCTACACTGCCGCATTAATAGGTAATGAACAGGAGTATCTCTCGGGTGCGTGTGGCGGGGAGGGGGGTTCTGGTTCGGACGGGATACGTTAGGGCTGCAGCTATATTTTTTGCTGAGCTGTGAGTTCTGTCGGACAATTGCTTCCTACCTCTGAAAATGAAGGGCAAGTTTTAACTCCTGCGTTGCCGCGTTCGTACCAGAGCTCTTTTTCCTCAGGCGATATCCTGAGGTTGTCGGCAGAGTGTTAAAAGCGCAACACGGTCACGACAATGTGGATTCACGTCCTTGATGGATACAGGTCACTGATGAATTTGGACGCTATCTGAAATTGAGGAGCAGCAGTGTGACAGTGATTAGGGAAGCGTATTTGCAACTCCAAAGTTGTAAGCGCATTGTTCACTTGCGCATACATAACTAGCCGTATAAGTGGATTGTACGTAAAAAGGAATGAAATCCGCGTGCGTCACTCTGGGTACGTCACTCTGGATAAGAGCCTCTGTTAAATGCCTAAACTGCAAAATGGGGAGGGGGTCAATTTGTGCTAATAAGCAGCTTCCAGTGACCCAAGAACAGGGACAGAGAAAGAGTGATTAAATCCCCCCCGGGTGCCAGCTGGCTAGCTCTTTTAGCACTGCAGAGCCTTCTTTTTTTTAATCCCACATCTGAAGTTTTGCCAAGTGACGGCGGGTACCTGAAAGAGCGCTAGTAGGAGTTTGCGGTTCAGTTCAGGGACGCAGAGAGAGAGAGACAGGGTCTCCTGCAAGCGTACGGACGGACGCCGCGTTTCCAGGGTTACCTAGGCTGTGCTGCAAAATGCCGCTTAAAATTAAATAAGATATACTGGTATGCCTATTCAGCACACAACCGCCCCCTGCTCAGATACCAGATGTGATTCTGCTGGGAGATCTCGCTGCTATTTAGTCACCCAGCCTATTTCTAATTTCAATGAGCATAAACTGACAAACAGAGAAGGGAGGAGTGTTGTGTATATTCTAGCCTTACAACCATCTGCTCTGCTGCCAAAAAGTCAATTATACTCATTTATATCACATACACATTTGCGCAAACACATACAGTGCAGTCTGTAAGTATTTGGACAGTGGTACAATTTCTGTTGTTTTGGCTCTGTACTCCAGCACATTGGATTTGAAATGAAGCCATTAATATGATCGTAATTTACCTTATTTACCCTATTACCAAAGGCCTATTTACATCCATATTGGGCAATCCATGTAGGAATTACATCCCTTTTTATATGTAGTCCCTCCATTTTAGGGGACCAGAAGTAACTTGCAGAGTTTTCTGCAACAAAGCCCAGTGAGACCTACAGAATTTACCATAGCTTTTTTGTTTGTTAATCACATCTTGCTTCTTCTGATGTATACTTACACCTCCCTCAAATATTCGACGAGCCCATGGAGCCATGCCGCATCGCCCCCCACTCGTGAGCTCAGCCACCCAGGCATCGTGATACCAGCTCCCTAAACATCCTGGTTCTGGTTCCTCCCTGCAGTTCTGCTGGGCCAGATGAGCGTGGGCGCCCAGACGGAGATGAAGAAGGTCGTCGGGGACAACGCCACGTTGCCGTGCCACCACCAGTTCTGGCAGGCGGAGGACACAAACCTGGACATCGAGTGGCTGCTGCAGAAGCCCAACTCCAAGCAGAGAGTGGTGAGAGAACATCCCAGAGAGAATATAACATAACATAACATAATATACTGACGAACAAGCCATTCAGCCCAACAATGTTAGTTTATCTATCTAGTTTGCCTAAAATCTAGATAGCATCTAGCACTGGTCTTGAAAACAGTTTCTGCCTCCATAAGATTGTATATTTGTAATATAATTTGGTACTATATTCCATTCCTATAAGGCATCTTCCAAACCACTGCTTTCATCAAATGCTAGGAATGTAAGCAAGTAATTTGCTTGCACTGGGTAGCTTGCATTCTGCGGTTGTTCTTCCTTGTTTGGCCAACCACATTGATAAACACTTTTTTGAGAGAGGAGTTTCACAGCTGTAGCTAATAAAAGCACCTCCGGAAAGATGTCTGTGATTACAGTGTTTTATAGCAAGCTATCAAAGGCTTAACCAATAGATTAAGTTAAGAGGTTGACTAAATCCATGTGTTACTTTGGCAACTTCTCTGGTGCTAGCTAGCACATTTACTGTGAGGACCTTTGTCTGCTTGTTGTTAGCCGGCCCGGCTACATGGTCCCCATCCACATTTAACACTCTACAACTCATATTCAAGAGATTTTGGTTTTCTTATGATGGTCCTGGAAATCTTACTTTATTAATCCATACCACCAGGGGCAGTATTCAATTTGTTCACCTCCCCAGTTTTCTGTTATGGTAACAGAAAAATGCCATTTTGTCCACAGCAAATCAAAATGTTAAATCTGCCTGAACAAAGTGATAATATGATGGGGATGGGATATTTTGGATAAAATAATTGAGTCCTTTACTAACTGATTACTGTACTTCTGAAATGATTAGATTTACACATTTTTATTTCCCTATTTCTAGCTCTAGCTATATTGGTCTCGTTTGAAACAAACAAGTGACATTTGGCATCAAATGAAGAGCTATTATGTAATGTATCCATTGGTTTATTTGGATTTGGCTTTTATTTAACATGGTTCTTGTCACTAACCATCCATGCCAAAAAACGTCAAAACGTATTCATCCAGTCTCATTCTTTCTATTTTTCTAAATGTTCTTGCTGTCTTTAAGGTATAAAACGGCTTCTGAAAATTGGCTTTGTCATCCATGAAGAGCCCCAATGGGTGGGTTGTTTGTTGTTGTTACACTGAGCAGTTTCACGCTCATAACAAGGTCCCAGACTTCACTTCCAACATCTTAATCACTCCATCGCTCTGTTCTGCCATACCTCCGTTTGGCCAGAAAACAAACAGCTTTTCCCACGCCGTGTTTTCCTGTGTAATGTCGAGGCTTTGCTGTAAGTCTTGACCCCGTCACATAAAAAGGACAACGTCACCTTCTCGTTGAAAGTCAATCTTCAAACCCAGTTTTAACATAGCAAGAAGGAAGGAAATGGAAGTGGAATGGGAGCATCAATTTTAATATTTAAGCAGGAGATTACACCGACGGCTCCATTAATTAAAATCAAACATTTGAAAAATTGATAGGGAACCCAGTAGTGCACGTGGCGGAATGAATAAATGATTATTTTGTCTGGAAAGAATTTGTATTCAACATAGCCGAGCATCTGCGGAGGTGGTGGGAATGTGTGGAGACCACCATAGTGGTCCTCTAGGATACCTCTGGGCCATCTAACAAATGCAAATATGGCGGGTAGAGCTTCTCCCAAACTTAGAAAAAGTGACAGAGGATGAGAGGGAGTTCTGATGCGTACACAGGCACGAACACACAATAGCACGAACATACACCAGACCTGGGTCAATTATGTCAATTATGTTATTGGATTCAAATACATTTGCTTCGATTGGCTTGTTTGGTGTATTAAAACCTATTAAGAACACTCTCAAAAAGTGCAAACCCTGGCTTCTGTTCCTCTCAGTTGGCTCAGTTGTGCCAGGCAAGATCAATTGATCACAGAAAAGTACTTGAACCCAAAACAGGTGCATAATTGACCCAGGTCTGACACGCCCTCACTTCCACAAACATACACAACTATATCCCCGGTAGTCTCCATGCCCCCTCTTCATGGACATGTAAACACACTAGGGTCCCCTGTTAGATAGGTAGACAAGTGTACTTACACACACACACACACACACACACATATCTATGTCGCCTATGGTTTCTATACCCCCTCTTTGTGGACGGGTAATCACACTGTGGTCCCCTGTTGGATAGGTAGACAAGTGCACTTCCATATACACACTCTCACACACACACACACACACACACACACACACACACGCAGCACCTGAGCCTCAGGCCAGCACAAGGCTAACGTAGCACGACAGTAGCATTTAGCTGCGCCCACCGCAGCTCTCCCTCCTGCGCGTTCATGACAGGAGACGGCAGGGGAGCGCAGCGCTGCCTCCGGGCCTGCAGGGGGAGACATAACACCACACCGCTCTTCTCCCCCCCCCAGGTCTTCACCTACTTCGGGGCCAGGGTGTACGACCCCAGCGGGTACGACCCCGGCCGGCTGGCCTTCGCGGGAGACTACATGAAAGGGGACGCCTCGCTGCTCATCAACGACCTCATGCTGACGGACTCCGGGGAGTACAGCTGCAAGGTGAAGACCCGGGGGAAGTACCAGTGGGCCTCCGTCAACCTCATAGTCCTGGGTGAGTCTGAGACCGGCAGCTCCGCTCCGCTCCGTACGGAAAGGGGCTGTAGAACTGGGTTATTTATTATTATTCCTTTATTTAAACAGGTGGTCTCGGTGAGATCAAGATATCTTTTTCAAGAGAGACCGGTTACAAGAAAACTGTTTTAAAAAAAGAATTGGCAAAGATACATCTCAAACAAAGTCAAAGTTATGATCACACCTATAATTGTGGGATTAACCCTGTGTGAGCTATGTGTCTTGTCTGTGTGTACTGGTACTTGAAAGCAATTGAGTTCTAGTACACTGACATAGAATTTTTTTTTTTTTAAATTTAAAATTCCTCTTCAAAGTGTTAATGGCACAATCCATTCACCATAAATCACCTATTTTAAAATTCTTAGATTTTGTTGCTAGGTGCTTGTACTTAACATGCTTCCTGTATGTATTTTATCACAGTTATTTATATGTCACCATGTTAAAAATTGCATGGTGAAGTGACAGAGGCTTACAGTATGTCACAAAATGGTGGACAAAAATAACGTTGAAGGAACATGTGCCGAATTTACAGGTAAAATATTTCAGCTCTGAAACATAGTACATATTTTATAACATGTCTATAAAATATGTACTACAGTATTTTGTATGTGTATGTGTGTGTGTGTGTGTGTGTTGGTGAGCGTGTAGGTGTTCTAAATGATTTAACTGAAGTACTTGGGACATCCACTTTCTCCATCATAGTTGTGAGAATTCCATTATTCCCCTGCTGTTGCAGTCAGGGCATCGGAGGGAAAGATGCCATAGATTTCCTTTTCCCTTGAGGCCAAACGGCTATAACTTGACAAAGCCACCAAACATTTTATCTCAGGTGGGTTTTTTTTCCTTCTCTTTCACAGAGAAGTACAAAACATTCCCCACGTGCACTGAGAAGCCGGTCAGTAAATTGTTGAGCGCTAACAGCCGTCAGGCAGGAAATGTAGGAGCATTTAGAGAATTTGAATATGACGCACGTTTACCACAGCAGCCGTTTAAAAAGGACGCAGGCGAGTTAGCGCAGTCGTCAGTTGGATGTTTGAACCCCACCTTTGTTATTCCTTCTCGCCGTCGTTCTCTTTCCCGCATGAAGACATTTTAGCAGACGCACGCATATATTTGTGCAAATTGCCCATAGCTTTGCAATGACACGTTGGGTTCTCAAAGACGAACATTAGCATTTGTCTTGTTCAACACAAACATAATGACCTGGCAGTGGAGCCGAAGGCTGCTGTGTGGAGCCCTGTAAGTGCTTCTGACAGAGCTACAAGATGTAAGAGTTCCCTGCCTCCCTCAGTCCAGTAATTGTTCTTTTACTGAACGTTAGGGCAGACTTTCTACCCTTCAGCAAAAATGAGAGAAGCAGATGTTCAATAGGTGTGTGTGTGTGTGTGTGTGTGTGTGTGTCTGTGTGTTTATGGATGTGTGTGTGTGTGTGTGTGTGTGTGTGTGTGTGTGTGTGTGTGTCGAACAGGTGCCTGTGACTGCAGGAGTGTGTGTGCTGACTACACATCAGACGGGTGGGGCGTGAGGAGAACAATGTAGTCTAAGTTTAGACTACTAAGGGACTACAGAGCAACAAAAACTGCCACTTTCACATTGACACTATCACAGATGTGTTGATGATTGTGCGTCGTGTTTATTAGATAAATGTTATAGATCAGTGATTCTGAATCCTGGTCTGGGAGAGCCACGGGGTCTGCTGCTTCTTGTTTGGCCTTAAGATCAGTAACTGATTCAGACCCAAGAAACCAGAGGACCTGCGTTAGCTGTGTAATCAACTGCTTTACTGCTCGATTCCTGTGCTCATCAAGAGTAACAACAAAATCAGCAGGCTCTGTGTCTCTCCAGGACCAGATGGAGATGAATAGATTAGTATTTACTCACTCCTTGTCCAGGAGAGCCGCAGTGTGTGCTGCTTTTTGTTTTCACCTTAATAGCAGCATCCAATTCAGACCCAAGAAACCAGGTGAGGTGAGTTAAATGTGTAATTAACTCCTTTAATTGATCAATTAAATGCAGAGTAACAACAAAAGCCAGCACACCCTGCGGCTCTCCAGGACCAGGAGTGAGGACCACTGGTACACAGTAGAGATGGATGGATGAATGTATAGATGGATAAACAAACACGTATGTTTCTCCAGTCAAGCCCTCCAAGCCCCGGTGCTGGATGGAGGGTCGTCTCCTGGAGGGCAGTGACGTGAAGCTGAGCTGCCGGTCCGCTGATGGGTCCGATCCCATCCAGTACAAGTGGGAGCGGGTTCTGGACAAGGGTCGCCTCATGGGCAGACTGCCGCCCCTGGCACTCATCGGTGAGAAGCTTCCCTGCGCCTTCGTCTCCCTTCATCATCCTCCCATCAACACTATGGCCACAACAAGCGGGTTTACATGCGGATCAAGTGCATTGCAATTCCCGTTATCCCTGCTGAAAAGAATAGCTCAAGCATGGTTTTGAAACAGCTGGTAGTTGGTTGACTCCAGCTTGTCATGGTTTAGCTGGTTGACCAATTCCGATCAGCTCCCTGCTTGACATGGTTGACAGCTCAAACTATGTTTTGGAATAGCTGGAAGCCGGTCGACCAGCTTATACCCAGCTAGAACAGTTTATGATCAGCTCGATTTTCAAGCAGGACCAGCTAGCATAGCTGGATTTTACAGCAGGGATTGATCAATTCCCTGAACTGAATGAACTGAATTTTAATCTAACTCTGCAACTCCACAATCTGCACACTTATGACACATCGTGAAATGCATCATCAATGCCCACAGTTCAGTTACATATAAAAAATAGCACTCAAACTGCACCCATCAACTAGCCCTTTCTCCCGCTGAATACAGCCACACTTACCCTTGAAGTGCCCTGCGTAATGGTGACATTTCAAACGCAATGAAATACCTTTTACTCATTTCTTTTCATTTTAAGTCAAAGGTCAGTCTTGATCGATAACGATTGCTGGAGTGCGCACTCGGATAAAGAGCGAAGGGATCTACTGTGTCTACACATTTCAGTAAACGTGTGGTAGTCTGATACATTTCATGAAAGGTACTGTATCAGATGCATTTAGCAAAGGAGTCTGGGATTATTTTATAATTCAGGTAGAGGCTCTGCTAGGATAAAGGGTTTGGTTCATGCTAAATGTACAGTGTAGTACAAATACAATGGAAGCACTAGTACTGCAGTAATGTCTGTTCTCAAAAACAAAACACGCGAAATATTCCATTCATACAAGGTTCATACTGTCATTTTGTTCAGCCAGTCATGTCATTTTATTTTGCGGTGTATTGCCACTCTGTCATGTTCCGTATTATCAGTATTAAACATCGTCCCACTTGAATTTAGCATCCGGAGTGAACAGCCGCGGCTAACGCTAAAGAATTAACAGCCTCTGAGAAACAACACTTGCCCGGGCCCCGTTTCACTGGGCGATAAATCAAGCCAGCGCCGCGTGTCGTTAATCTCGTTTATCTAAGCGCTGTAGGAAAACATGTAATATATAATAACAGGTGCCTGGCAGCAGTGAAGAGAAGATGACGCTGTGTGCCATACTGTACTCTTTCGATGTTAACACTGTTAGCACGTGTAGGACGGGAGCTAGCCTGTCTCGTATTAGTCAGCTCGGATGGTCTGTGTATCAGAGGCTGTGGAGAACACTTGTCACTTCATCTCCTCGGCAGAAAGGGCGTGATGCGCGACACATCACACGTCTTACACTGGCTGCTGACAGCATGGTCAGGTTAATCATCTTGAGGACTTACCTGCCAGCAGCTAACTCTCTAAGCTGCTAGACCTTGTCTAGTTCATCGTGTCTAGCTTGGCGTGTTAAACATGGAGACCTGGCCCGCAGGTGGCGGATGTTACTGACTGAGGTGTAACGGCACTAGGGTTGCCAGATTTAGCTTATCACAAGCAAGATGGGGGGCCTCAACAAATAATTTTAAAAACAGAAATTCCTGTTTAAAATCTGGCAACCCTAGTGTAACCGCCAGCATTGTAGCATTAGCGGTTAGCCAACTGGGTTAATGACGCAGGTCCGATTCTCAGGTGGGGAACGTCCATTGCTCCCTTGAGTAAGGCACTTATCCTGTAATACTTCAGTAAATGACCAGCTGCAGAAATGAAAAGCAAGCTGTGAAAGTTTCTCTTGGATAATAGGATATGCTTCATGCCTAAGTATACTTTTTACTTTGTTGCTAGTTGTTGCTGACACAAGTTTTGACCTTTTCATTTTGGCAATACAGATGAGTTTTCCTGAAAATCTGACACATATTGTGTTTGAAATGACTTAACTGAACAGATTTTTTTGTTGTTGTTGTTTACCAGATTTGAAGAACCAATACAAATGAGCTTTCCCGTATTGTAATGTCAAATTGTTTTGTTGTTGTTTACAGATAAGCTTTCCCAAAAATAGTATATTGTGATGTCTCTTTCTTTGCTGTATGCCAGATTTGAAGAACCCTGAGATCGTCACCCTCAGGAACCTGACTCACGATAGCGCGGGCGTCTACAAGTGCACGGCGAGCAACGACGTGGGCGAGGAGAGCTGCATCATCGAGGTCACCATGCACTGTGAGCGTCCGACCCCTGAACCCGCGCTGTGCCCGCCGTGGCACTGACCCCGCAGCGAGGCTGCACGCACACGCACGCCTGACCTGGGTCCATTACATCACTGTTCAATAGATCTCACCTGGTGCAGTTGAGCCAAGCAAGAGGAGCAGAAGGCCAGGGTTTGCACTTTTTGGGAGTATTTGATTGGTTCCAATACACCAGACAAGCTCATTAAAGTGAAGAAATTAATCAGAAACAATTACGTAATTGACCCAGGTCTGACTCACACACACACACACACACACACACACACAAACTGCATCAGCGCATTGATGTGTGTGTGGCAGTAGTATGACCGGGAAGGCACTGACCCTCCATTTTCATAGCAGCCCAGCACAACTTCACACACACACACACACACATAAACACGCACACAACACACACACACACACACACACACACACACATAAACACGCACACACACATACTGCACCAACACATTTACATTTGCAAGGCATTACTGCGATCGCAATGGTACGGACCACTCCATTTTCAAAACCCCACAGCGCAGCTACACACACACACACACACACACACACACACACTGCACCAACGCATTTACCGCTGTTTTTACCCGTGCACCACATGCTCCAGTAATTCCGACATAATGCATTCTCATCCCTTTATTTAAGGTTTAAACCATGGAGGGGACTCTCTGCAGATCCCGTAATCTTGCTGACGATTCGCTGACTAGGGCGCACTTCAATTTGGGCAATGATTGATTTGACGGGAGCATTCGCCTCACTTTCCGTGTGGTTTTTTTGAGGGGAAATGGCAGTGCGTGCACGCAGCACAATTTGCAGGTCCCCATTTTATTTCGTTTCTCGGTTCAGCGCTGGCCCTCCGTTGGCCCTCAGCAGTCAGCTGTGAAATCGGATTGGAATACCGTATATCACATTCGAAACAAAATGGGTAAATAAAGAAGAAATAAAAAAAGCAAATGAAGAGTGAATAAGCGGAGGGGCCGCGGCGGGAATGGAAGCCGGCGCGCAAACCGCGCGGTGATTTACGGCGTGCCTCCGGGCTTTTCCCATGATGCCGAGAGGAACGGCTGACGTTGGTCATAGGGGCAGAAGTGGATTTACGCCACGGCGTATGAAGGACAGAAACAGAACATGCGTGCCCATGCGTGATCTTTGTGCGCTTGTATGTATATGCGCATGTGTTGGATGAGTGTGTGTGTGTGTGTGTCTGTGAATATCTATTTGTGTACATTTCTATTTGCATGTGTGCGTGTGTTAATGTGTTCACGCCCTTCCGCGCAGATGTCCGTGGAGTGGGCGTGGTGGCGGGTGCCGTGGTGGGCGTGTCCTTCGGGGTCCTCCTCATCATCCTCATCGTGTGGCTCGTCCTTCGCAAGAAGGAGAAGAAGAAGTACGAGGAAGAGGAGACGCCCAATGAGATCAGGTCAGCTTTCCACTCTCTGCATCTGCCCAATCAATCTGCCCCCAGCAGATATCCTTTCAACCAATCAGCACCCACAACCAACAGACTCTGCCTACCACAGCTCCCAGCATGCATCACTCCCAGTGTGCTGTATTATTAATCATAGATGCTGATGATTGTTACTTGTTAAATCTAACTATTTGTTTTATTTAGTTACTTAATTTCTGCATTATTTTTGTTATTTTTCTGCAGCATATGCATATTTGAGAGTGTCAGAATGAATAATGTAGCTTTGGAGGATGATTGAGTATCAATTATGCAGATTTTCGGTTGGGAGTGTTGTGGTTAGGAGGAGTACAGAAGAAAATAGTGATATTTTCCCCTTGTTTATAGGAGCTTCACAGAAATATATAGTGTACTCGCTGAGGCTTAACGTTCCCCTTTTCGATGTTGATGGAAGGCAACCGTGTGTTGTGTTAAATAACAGTAACAGATGATGTTGCGGTGGATTATGACATCAGTCCCGTTTCCCGGCACGCAAACCGTGGGAGGAACTGAGGACAGCTGTGCGCCTCCATTTTAACTCATGCCTTGAGGGAGAGTAGGATCTTTGCAGTATCCCCGTTATCAATGCACGCTTATTTTAATCACACGAGAGATAACAGAGCACGGGGCGGACGTGTGGGTCATCCTCACTGAGACGCTGTTCCAGTGTGCGACGCTACCCCCGGGTCTGGTTCCCCAATACAATCACGAGAGGGAGAGCGTGCTTGTCACACGCGTTCTCCTGAAATATGGAGCGGGTTGCAGCTGGCTTACACACTGAGTCTATCTTAACTTGGGTGACCGGATTCCCTTGAGGACCGTGTATACAGTGCAGTGAGAACCTGTAATAATGGCAAGTAGAATCAGAAAATATGATACGACTAAAACACGTAAAATCTGTATTCATAAATGTATCAAATCACTGTAGTGTGGTTCAAACTATGCTGGCCTGGACTACCAGTCACTGTTATCCTCGTTTTTACAGTGTTTACTGATTATTCATCTGTGTTAGTGTATAAATGGATTGCTGCGCACAATATTTACAAATGTTTTCATCCTGCCGATGGAGCGTCTCGGGCAGGAATCTGAACGCTGCTCTCTGTCTCTCCCCCTCCCCCCTCAGAGAGGACGCGGAGGCCCCCAAGGCCAAGCTGGTGAAGCCCAACTCCCTCTCCTCCTCCCGGTCCGGGAGCTCCCGCTCGGGAACCTCCTCCACGCAGTCCATGGTGCACACCAGCGCCCCCCGCGGGCCCCGGCCCCGCCCGCCCGCCCCGGCCGCGCTCAAGGAGAACGGGCAGCCCCCCGGCTTCCCCCAGACCCCCCCGGCCTACACGCAGGTGGCCCCCAAGACCCCCGAGCCCGCAGGAACCCCAAAACTCAGCCCCGGGAACCTGACCAGGATGGGGGCCACGCCCGTCATGATCCCAGCCCAGACCAAGGCCTTCCAGACTGTGTAGGGACCCCCCCCCCCTCCCCCCCGGAATGACCCTCAACAGAGGGGGGCTGGTTAAAAAATATCAAAAAGAATAAAATCACCGTGTTCCTGTCCTGATTGAAACAGCCTCTTTACAAAAAAATAAGAAAAAATACTAAAATAAAAAAGCAAAACTGCAACTGCAAAGCAAGCGAATAATAACGGATATGACTAAAGGAATCAATAGCAAAACAAAAACGTTGAATGAATGCTTATTAAAATGGGAAATAAGAAATGCTTGCCCCTTCTGAATATAAAAAGAAAAAAAAAGCCTTTACGTTTCAGCATCTCTCTCTATGAGAAGGCAGTATATTTTTTATTCTTTTTTTTATTTAAACTGAAGAGTTGGGAGGTTGTGGGGGTGGTGAGGAGGCTATAGTTTTTCTTCTTTTTACAATGAAAAGAGCATGGTTTAGCGTGCTGTATGACCGCGTTTCCAGGTTCAGAGAGGGGAAAGAGAGGAGCCAATGACATGTTGGCCGCCCCAAGGGGATTGGCTGCTGGCACCATGCCACAACCTTGTTCTCATTTACCAGGCCAAACAAGATGAATCCTGGAATAAAAAGGAAAACAAAGAACACATTGCTTTCTCTAAACACCCATCTCTCCAGAGGTTCAGTTCTCCGACAAGATTTCACCCATCCACCAATCAGAAGTCCCCTTCAGCCTTCATCAGGATTCCATCCCAGAACTCCAGCCAATGGCAGAAGGCAGGAGGTGCATGTGGAACTGCAAAGGGCACACTCACCCTTTCCTGGCTGACCTGCGGATGAAGGCCACATACTGTTGAGGCAGGAGGTCACCTGACCGCAAAGCTGCAGAAACAGGATGAGTCATGTGACTTTGGAAGAATCAGGGTGATATGTTCAGCAGACATTTCACTTGCTAGTCTGAAATAGGGAACATATGGAGAGAGCAATGGACATCTATCCATGTGCTGTTTCCTTTCTGCTTGCAACTTCCAAAATACCTGAAGCTGTATGGTACACCCCCAACCCCCTGAAAAACATATTCAATATATTTGATTAATCATATTCATAGTCTACTTAAGTCACTTTTTTTTACATTTGGAATCAAACCTGTTAGGAGAACGCTGATTTGCCACTGTTGTGTTTTATTAATTGAATGAATGTCACCTATTTAAATATACATCTACTGCAATGCAGTCTAATTTGGGTAAATGAAAGATGTTGGGGTTTAACTGTCTGTTGTTGTCCTGTGGGATAAGGAAAAGAGCTGACATATGCTGATGAGGCATAAAAAACTGAAAATGCTTAACTGAAATAAATGTGGAAATGCAAAAGTCAGAAGAAATAGAGCATTATAAATAAGCCTTCAAATAATTGCTCCTTCTAATTATATTTTTTAATGAATGAAAGAAGCATTTTTCTGTGGCTCGGCATCTTATATTTGATTAAATGTGACAGCCAGTACTGCAAAATCTGAGTTAATAATGGTACCCAAAATTATACAGCAAGCAACGCTGCTAATAGGACTATACTTTAAAAAGAACTATGCTGCTAGGCTAGTTAGCCACCAAACTACCAAGACCACCAAAATAGCCAAAAAATTATTGACAAGTAAATTGCAGTAAAAAGATACACTGGCTGACAAGCACGTTACAGTTATTTGATTGGTTAGACATTACTTTAATGAATAAAGCCATATCCAAATAACTTCTGTCTAGATTTCTGTGGGGAAAACCTTGTTCAGAGAATAACCTGTTCATGGGAAAATAACAATAGTGCATCATTTTTACCAAATTGAGGCAATTTTCAATGCCAGAACCATATTGATGTTTCGGCTGCTACTCTACTTTTTGAACAATTCAACTCTGATTGACAGTCCCACTCGTTGATAATTATTTATTAACTATTAATTTCACATGGAAATAGACAGAACAGTGCAAGTGTGTTTGTGTGTTCTTTTTAAGTGTGTTACATACAGTAGTAATGATACAGCATAGTCTCATAATGGGGGTTAAGCAAACCATACTGCCTCAGTTCATCTGCATCGAAGGTCTATGCAGGCTTTGGAAAATTGTTCTGCTGTTGCAGCACTGGACAATTGCCACCTAGAAGGTTGAGGCTGGATTGTGATATGCTAATGCTTCTCTTTTATGTAATGTTTATTGAATTAAAATACATGGAACAAGATATGCCACTTTGTTGCTGAACTTGCAATGGGAATTTGAAGGTTGTTTAAAACGCTTGATTGCTTTTTGGCGTGGGTTAATGTTGAAGATGAATCTTGAGTACAGGAGTGTCCATTACAATTTTGTTTTTGCATATTGACTTTTTATTTAATGTGGTTATTTTTTATAGAGCATACCATTGTATGGAACCGCAGTGTTCTGCATTACTCGGCATTAAGAATAATGTGATATAGCGCTGTTCGTGTTCCAAATTGCTGGCAAGCCGAACGTTTTCACCTCAACAAATTGTACTGTACGTTCCGTTGCGGCATACGCTTAAACTCTCAATTAGTCAGATGGCTGAGGAAGAGGAAACCGGAAGAACACACCGCTCTCTTCGAACTCGCAGTTAGGCGTTTCATCTCATCCTCGCGTTGTGTTGACTCAGCTCCTGACGCACAACCAGGTTCGGCGAGATTCATTCGTTTTCCATTTCTCCGCAGTGCACAGTAGACGGGGAGGTGAAACAAGGATACTGTAAGAGGTCTGTTCTGCGTACTTTTCACAACATCTGTCCCAAGGCACTTTCTTTATCTGTCCTTAAAGTAAATAGTTTACATCAGAGCCTGAGGATGCTGAGGTGGGAGGTGGTCTTTGATAAGTGCATGGCCTTTAGCGTGATGATGGAGGAATGCAAATGTACATCGTGTTAGGAAATTCTGTAGCCATTTTATACTGGGCACTAGTATAATATCCATATTCATTTCAAAATTGTCTTAACGGACTGTTCGCCACGGCCTGTCTGCGTTTTCATGACTGCACCCCCCTCTCCGAGGGACAGCCATGTTATTTTGTATTTTTGTTCCCTCTAAAAAAAACATGATGGATGAAATGTCAGAGAATATTAAGACTGAATGATGGTGCAGCACCCCCAAAGGACAGCCGGATGTAGTATTCGTCTTAGATAACCCGTGATTCCGTCGCTGCAGCTCTGCGGATGACAGTGCACGCTATGCTGCAGGCCTTGGCCGTTGTTTAACCATTCCATTGGATTCAAGGATTAATGAAAAACAGTGTGCGAGGGCCACTGATTTCCTGACTACATCAAGCAGTAAAAATCAGGGCGGTCGAGCGGATTGGCAAAACGCGTTCCCTCAAGAGGTTACAGGATGTTAGGCTATCGTACCGTAGGCCTCCCGTTGGAGCAGTTAACTTTTTATTTTTTCATGATTTTTGGATTTAGCATATCTTCTGTAAGTCAGGCATGAACAAACAAACAAAACAATTCTTCTGGACGACAGCTGAACATACGAAAGCATATGTAATGCCCGATGAATGTACGTTAGAAATTAAAAACTGCGAATGAATGGATCCATAATCAGAAAGACATTTTTTCTGATGATGTAACACAGCAGTACAGTCCAGCGTGTGGGTAATAATACTAATACACTTAATTTATAAATATGAAATTCACAGCAAAAGGGAAAAAGCCTCAATGGGGAGGGTACAGAGACTGAATACTATAGTTACCTGTGTAGAGAAAGAAATATGTATATAATAATTTTATATATATATAATATAGAAAGTTCAGTTCAGTCCCAAGGTTGTAAATATGTTATCGAATCATATTTTCTTTTTGTATATTTTTATTTGGTTTAAATTCAGGCACTCCACACTTAAAATTTGTACGTTTTTTTTTTGTTTGTTTGTTTTGGGGTTTTTTTAAATTGATTTTTTGGTCTTCATTCAACAATGAGTAATAAAGAGAACTCCAAACCAGATTTGAAGAATGTTCATCTTGTTACATTTTCTTTCATTTTTTAATAATTGCAATGACTTTCCTGGCTTGGTTTTTGTAAGCGCGTACAGCATGTTTGTTTGAAGAAGCATTACCATGTAAAATATGCCCTCCAGATGTAGAACTGTATATTTGTATGATTTCTCAATTATAACCGTTTGATGAGTAATAAAATATTCACTGATGAGCCGTTTAGCAGGGTAACTCATTTGGCTGCAGTTAAGTAGACTCAGACAGAAATGTGGAAGAGTTTTTTAGTGGTTGTTGCTTGGTTACATGTTCTGTGCTATACAGTATTGCATGCTCACACATAAGGGCGATGCAGCTCCCAGTGTTATAAAGACTTATAAAATGTTAATTACTGTACCATATATTTTACATTCCAAATGGTGACATCCACAGTCCACACAGTATTGGGCAATTATAAGTCCTGAACAAACATTACCAAATATTTCCCACCAATCACATTCACAAGTAGTTACATATACAGAATGTACATGTACCTACGGGCAGTTGCAGGTGACAAAACCAGACAAAATGGAAGTTCACAGACAGGTACAGGCAGGAAGATGAATTACAGGCAGTTACAGTGGCAGACAATTCTACATCTCCAGGGAGATAATTACACCATTTAGGTACAATTTCCCCACAGTGGGGAGGCATCCCACAGAAAGGAGCCTGAACCACAGTCACTGCTCCAGGCCTGTTTAAAATGAAAGCCAGTACAGGGCCCACAATGCCTCTCTGCCAGGACATAATGAGAGATGTCCATCCATATATGACATGTACAGCATTACTGGCATAAGCTGTCCGAGCATTTTCCAGAAATGGTTTATGTTACTTTGACTAGCCTAGCACCTAGCTGTGCTTACTACCTCAATTGTAATAGTCTGTGTGTGTGCGTTGTGTGTGTGTGATAGACTTTGACTTTTGATACCCCTTTATTGAAACATATTTCTCAACTTATTAATTTGCATACAGAAAGAATAACAACCACACAAACCAATATAAACCAAAAAGACACCTTTTCATATCACCCCCCAGCCCCCCATCATGGCACCCTCACAACCTCCTTCATCAGCTACACAAACTGCACCATCATTACACCATGTTTTATGAAACATGTTAATATTATTAGTCAGTTTATAATATGCATACTCAAGCCTCAGTCGCTCAGATAACCCCCTTAGCATGCTCACTACATTTGCAGACCCCCTGCTTGGGATTTGGAGAGAAAGAGAGACAGAAAGCGAACAAGAGAGGGAGAGAGAAAGACCTTGATTTCTATATATAACTCTTACTTGTGCATTTCCACTGTGTGCTGTCTGCCTGCCTCACTGATCTCCTGGTTTACTTGTCACTGATACTTTCTACAGTTTCCTTCAATGTCACTGCAGCCAACTGCTTACCTCTTCAGAATTCTACTCAGACATCTCTCTTTCTCTCTGTCTGTCTCTCATTCTCTCCCTCTCTCTCACTCTCTCTTTCTCTCCCAGTTTCTCTCTCTAACTTTCTCTCTCATCCTCTCCCAGTCTCTCTCATTCTATCCCCCCTGTCTCTCTCTCTATCTCCCTCTGCTTCCTTTAAAAATAAAAATCAATAACACTGCCTTCAACTTGTAGGATACATGCTCCATATCAGCACAGACACCAGCCAACGTCATTCCCATTGTAAGAAAAGGCACCAATGGAGACCCATTCGCATCTCCATTTATCTCTCAGCCCGTGGCTGAGATTTTGGGTCATTAATGCACATTCTTCTCACTGCTATACTCGCTCCATGGGATAGTCAAACCCTCTTTGCCAATTTAATTCTATGATTAAAATGATCTCAAAGGTTATCTGGAAGCAGGCACTGGCCGTCTGAAAAAGGGAACTCCATTTATTGTAGATGCTTGCCCTCTACTGGCGACATCGAAATCCTACACCGGCAAACAGCGTAAAGCATACAGTCAGTCAGAAAATACTTTAATAATGTAATTTTAATTTAATGTAGATATTAGATAATATACAATTTATTGAATGCTTGGAATGCACATTGGGTAAACAGCACATGTTTGCTTTTGGAAAGAGAGAATTTGGAAGCAGAAAATGTGCAGTGGAAAGTAATTTGAATATCAGGTACAATGAGTTAATTATTTACTCACAAGTTTGTTTCAAACAAAAAACAAACCAAAAAACATTGTCCTATATGCATTAGCAAGACAAGACAGAATGCACCACCAAAAAACAATAATTAGTATTTAGTCAGGACTAAGGTTCCTCAGTAATAGCGACCAAATTCTGCATAAGGAGTTAGTTTGAAATTTGATAAAATAGTTTGAAATTAGATAAAATGTCTGATGGCTCATCAGCCAAATAACTGTATGATTTAAACTACAGACACTGTTTTCCCTCTTGGAAATATACAACGGACATTATATTCGGCAATTTTTCAAATGATTGTGCTCCTGTGATGTTGTAAGTACATTACAGAGGGATGGATTCACTGCAAACTGATTCCCAGTAACGTATCATCAAGTAATTAACTTATTCAAAATGGAATCCAATCTATCACACGATAAATTGGTTATATTTTGATACACGTCATACCTGTGATTCTAAAGACAAGTCAGTAGTTGTCACAACATTAAACCCCATTTTCTCCAAGTAAAACACATCTGATATCGAAACATTATGTCATACTCTTATCACATATTATAAGATTCGACATTACTGAAACGACATTGAACCCATAGCATCCACCGTCAAGCTGTTCTTCCACCGCGATAGTTCAACCAGTCAGCAATGACGTCACAACATATGCTTGAAATTAATTTTATACCTGCAGCTCCCTCTACTGGGGAACAGCAGTATAGTGGTACGTTTAACACAGTTAAGACTTACGGTTTCTTTCAGTCCAAATATTGGACCGGGGCAGGCTATGGATATTCATTATTGTTGTATCCAGTAAGTGGATATGCCATTTCCCTATTTCATTAAGCCTGCTTTACCATTTTGAATGGAGGCAGTCGATTCAAGTATATTTGCTTACAAATGTAAGAAGCAGCACTCGATATCTGTAGTTCACAGACTTCTTGATTCACCCCCCGACTGATTCATTACAAGCTGACTAAGCTGTACTGCATTAACAGCATTTTACAATTAGCAGTATTATAGGAGGAAAGGCCAGAGGGAAACCTACAGCCAAAAAGAACAGTGACTGTGCATTTTTAAAAAGTTAACAACCTAATCTATAGCACTCAATTCATTCACTTGATATTAAACAGCTTCAGTGTGGCACTGCGTGAAAGCATTACAGGCTTTATATACCGCTTTCTTTCGACAACTTAGATTGGTTTTATCTAGGTTTTGGGGTGTGTTGAAGTGTCCCTGAGCAAGATACCTAATTCCCAAATGCTTCTGACGAGCTGGTTGGTGCCTTGCATGGCAGCCAATCGCCGTTGGTGTGTGTGAGTGTATGAATGAGTGAATGAGAAGCATCAATTGTACAGCTCTTTGGATAAATGCCAACCATTTACCATTTCATTTCGATGGCATTACTATGTACATGGTGTCAACCACAACAAAGAGGTGTCAATGCTAATCCTTAAGTAACTCATTCATTCATTCATTCATTATCTTAACCTGCTTATCCTGAACAGGGTCGCAGGGGGGCCTATCCCAGCATACATTGGGCGAAAGGCAGGAATACACCCTGGGCAGGTCGCCAGTCCATCGCAGGGCACACACACCATTCACACACTCATACCTACGGGCAATTTAGATTCTCCAATCAGCCTAACCTGCATGTCTTTGGACTGTGGGAGGAAACCGGAGTACCCGGAGGAAACCCACGCAAACACGGGGAGAACATGCAAACTCCACACAGAGAGGCCCCGGCCGACGGGGATTCGAACCCAGGACATCCTTGCTGTGAGGCGGCAGTGCTACCCACTGCACCATCCGTGCCGCCATGCCTAAAACTGAATATCATAAAATATATTTTTTTAAATAAACTTGGTATGGTTATCTTTTCAAAGGAAGCAGAGTACAGTGATGTGAATAAATGTGACATATAATTTTGAGGAGGGAAACTACTATACACTTTAAAATAAGTGACCACTGCATCATTTTAGACTCAATTTACAGTACATTTCTTCTTCTGGCGGTTAAGTGAATCAACAGGGATGAAGATCATCAAATGTTATTCTCAACAGATATTTTGAATGATTGCACGTATTTGTCCACATGAGGCAGAGCAAGGTTTCCCCAGTTGAAGAACACTTATGCTGGGTCCAAACACTTCATAAAAATGTGTTCACTGTTGTATGAATGGATTGGACTATACGATGACTACAAACAGTACTTGCTATGAACATTACCGATGGGCAACCGGCATAGTATCAGAACCACCCTCTATCGTTCTCATGCAAACCGCTGCTGCTAAGCAGGTGCGGGCTAGGTCCTGTAATTGGAAACCCTGTTCAAAAACTTGGTGCTGCAGGAAGACGCGTTGGTAGGCCAGTAGAGGGCGCTCTTCCCCACGAAACAATTGGAAACCCAATGTCCTACTGTAGAAGGTGATGTTTTCAGATGTTCAATTTAACCAAGGTGTCGACTAACAATTACCAAAAAGCTGGCCACCTACACAAGTCTCTCCTACACAATGCATTGCAATCCCTACCCACTTTTTTGATTTGCCAAGCAGACACTGGAAAATACATTCAGGTAAAATAAAAACTAAACAAAACAGCCTTCGATGGGTTTACGGTTCTAATTAGAAGATGGGTAAAAACTTTGATCCATCTGCTAATTGGACCCATCGTGCCTTCGCAAGCAAAGTTTTGATTCGATTATCCCAAGTCGTGTCTCGGGGTGAGGATCGATACCAAAATAAGCAACACAGGCATTAAACAAACCTCAGATCGCCCTAATACCAGAAAATACCTTGTGACGGACAAATGTTGTTGACGCAAAATCTGAAAATAAAATCCGATTTATGGGGTCAGTTTTTCTGAGATGCGATTAATACTCAAGTAATGCACCAAGAGAAAATTTGGCAAAGGTCCGAATGCATCGGATCCAGCAGGGGAGGGCTAATTGATTCGCCAAAAACTGATGACCGCACGGTTCTTTTGTGAGCTAAGTAATTGAACAGAAAGCTTTACCAGACAAATATGAGAACGAATCTGAGAAGACAGAAGGCGGAAGATTTCCGTAAAAGGGAAAGCATTAGCTACCGTCTGCTATAATCGACCGTTTGTTTAAAATAGCCTGGTTGTTTAACTGGATGTTTGATTTATTCTTACCACAGTGTTGCCTTGCAAAGGAGGCATAGCTACGTTGCATCATTCAAGCAATATTGTCTTTGTGGTTTTGAAAAATGTTTATAATTTGATTTAAAAGTTTAAACTATGAGTACTTTTTAAAGTTTAAACAACGTCTATGAAGAGGCGTCGGTTTAAAAAATTAAAAATCCAAGCAATGATTCCATAAATTGCATTAGATGCAGTTTTAATTTAGCATGAAAATCGTTAATTTATTGTGACTTCAACATTACGAACGTAACAGTTGATAATATTGTGAATAATTAATCATATTATTATCTATATTATATATTAACCTACACAGAATAACATAGGATACTGAAGTAATTCAGCATCATATTCCAAGAAGTTAGTATAGTGACATTCGAGGTCGGCGAGGACATCCATCTTTAGCCACCCCGCTAAACAGGAGTGCACCATCCACAGCCTCCCTCTCGGCGCTGTTGCACCGCGCTGTCAGCCTTCACGGCACTGGAGGCTACTAACTGAGCTCAGCATCCTACTCACTGTCCGTAGAAGGGGGGTCGGTCAATGGCTTCGCTGTAAAGACGCGGAAAAAGGACGAAACGAAAACGCACAAGACCACAGAAGACGCAGTTCACTCGTCTGCCGCTGCAACCCTGGCCGTATTTCAGTTCACCAAAGTTTTGCTCCCGTTTTGTGCAGAACAGACCACACGTGTAGGATAATGGCTTTTGGAAACACGGGACATGTCATCCCGCAAGTGAGGCTTGAGGAGCCGGCGGAAGACAACGTTTACAAGAGCACCTCTCTACGATCCTTACAGCAGCCGCATCCGCGGAGCAAACCGCATTCGCCGGGGAATGCAAGAAGACACCCCAGGTAAGGCGACCTACAGATTGTCATTGGCGTCTACCGCTTACCTCTGCTAATTTACAGCGCATTGCGATGCAAGTGGGCTGACCAAAGGAAGTAGTTGATGTCCGCAGAAATGTGCAAGGTTGAAAGGGGATGCGCTGTCTACAGTAAACAGAACAGTCATAGCCGCTTGATATGACATTGTTTTCGGTCATTAGCATTACATTCCGGCGCGCATAATTTGAAGGTAAGCAAGAAAAGGCTACTCCTAAATTGCTGAACTCATCGGCGGCTGTCCAACCATCGGTCAGCAAGCGATGTTAAACACTGCGTGTTAAACACTTGTTCTTACTATGTAGCTTCCTAGTAGTAGCTATGTACCTGTGTGAACAAGTTTGACCTTACAGCCTATGCGTGGCAATATTTGTTTCAGCCAAAACAGTGTAACCCTGCAGCAAAGTATACCGGCGCTTTCTGTTCCCACCCTCGCGGTGGAACTTCGCAAAGTAGTCTCATACTGTTATCTGCTAATGGTGGCCTATTTGTGATAGTAGCCCACAAACACTTACATGTCTGTAATTGTTATAAACAAAACGTAGGCCTACCAGTTGTTTATTTATTGACTGATGTCGATACTTTTCAAATAGACCAAATGCATGGCATGGATGAACGTTGATATAAACTGTTCAGTTGAGATGAATGTGCATTGCATATGTTGTTGGCATGATTGAAGGGGTCAGTGGAGGGGTGTGATTGTGGTACCCCGACAAACCTCTTGGCATTACTAATGGAATTAGCATTCCTTCGGGCAATGAGGTTTCACTCTTAGCAAGCATAGTCTATCGACACAGACAATCTTTGTGGTTCATCTTTCTTGTTCTAACACATTTTACAGTGGCCTCGGAGGTTGTATTGTTTGGAGTAAGTATGGGAGTAATAACACCTGAAAAATGCAAAGCGTTAAGTTCAGCTCATCCATACCCCTATGTGTATTCTGCTCTAGCTGCTATTGATTACAGATAATGATATCATTAGCAAGTCAACAGAAGTGGCTAACTTTTAGATCCATGTTACATATTGAGCGCTCATGGCTTAAATGACAGATGATAGATTAAATTACAGATGGCAGAGATATCGTTTGAGAAAAATCCACAATGCAGCCTTGTGTGGGAGAGGCTGTTTGGTATCACGCTTTTACCCAGATGAATTGCTTTACTCTGATGGATGTGTTTGGCAACTCTGGATAAAATGGCTGCTGTCTCTCTTTGTAAAATTTGTCACCCCGGTGTCATCAAATGATAAGAGGCTGGAGAGTGGCCATTTTTTCATTACCTGCTTTAGACTGGGCATCGGCTTTATTTAGGGACACTGTCTGTGGTAGTGGGTCAAGGTGTGTATGTTAGTGAACACTGTGTGTGTGTGGTAGTGGGTCAAGGTGTGTATGCTAGTGAACACTGTGTGTGTGTGGTAGTGGGACAGGGTGTGTATGTTAGTAAACACTGTGTGTGTGTGTGTTAGTGGGACAGGGTGTGTATGTTAGTGATTGAGTATGTTAGTGAACACTGTGTGTGTGTGTGTGTGTGCTAGTGGGACATGGTGTGTATATTAGTGAACACTGCTTGTGTGTATCCGTGTGTGTGTGTGTGTGAGAGAGAGAGCGAGGTAGGGAGAGTGTGTGTGAGAGAGAGAGAGTGTGAGTGAGTGAGAAAGAGGTAGAGAGAGTGTGTGTGTCTGTGTGTGTGAGAGAGAGATAGAAAGACTGTGTATGTGTGTGAGAGAGTGTGAGAGTGAGTGAGAAAGACAGGTAGAGGGAGAGAGAGAGTGTGTGTGTGTGTGTGTGAGTGAGAGAGACAGAGAGATAGAGAGAGAGATAGAGAGACTGTGTATGTGTGTGAGAGCGTGTGAGAGTGAGTGAGAAAGACAGGTAGAGGGAGAGAGAGTGTGTGTGTGTGTGTGTGAGTGAGAGAGACAGAGAGATAGAGAGACTGTGTTTGTGTGTGAGAGCGTGTGAGAGTGAGTGAGAAAGACAGGTAGAGGGAGAGAGAGAGTGTGTGTGTGTGTGTGTGTGTGTGTGTGAGTGAGAGAGACAGAGAGATAGAGAGAGAGATAGATGAGAAGTGTTGTTGCCATGCTGGACCAGTGGCAGGCTGCGGCCCTCCTGGAGGTTGTGCATATTGAAGGGCATCTCTGAGGCAGGGCTATACGCAGAGGAGACCCACCCTGACGCTCTCAGTATTGACAGCAGCCTTCCAGCCAGACATGCTGGGTAATTACCGCACCACCAGCAGGCCCAGCCAGACCTAGCCTTCCCAACACCGCCTCCTGAAAGCGCTGTGTGGGAATGCCCATAAATAAACAATGTGTTTATCTCAGTCACTTCCTGCCTGAGTCTCTGCCGCTTTCATACACTCCATCTGTTTGATTCCCACTTTTCTGCACGCCGTCCAAGTCTGTCTCAGACCACTGCGCTGCCGAGGCATTTCACAGCCTCAAGTCCTCCGTTTATTTAGGTTTTATTTCAATTCCTCAGACAAACAATGCCTCTCCAATTTAGGCAGGCTTAAACCGTATTTACTGTACAGCTGTCGACTTGAGATTATGACTGAGGCCCGTATTCAATAAACATTTGTGCTTTAATTTGACTTAAATTAATTGAATGCAAGTTTCGCATATTTTCTTCACACTTACTTTCTTACTGGAAGCAAACTCGACAAATAGTGTTTCTGAAGAAACAGTGTAACACTTGCTTTTCAGTACAAATTTAAGGCAAATTAGGTTGACTGAATAGAGGATGATTGAATTGAAGAGTTCTTCCTTTTAATTGTTAACCCTTTCAGTCCCAATATGAAGTGTCTCCACCCAAATCACAAGGCCTTTTGGCTTTGGTTGACAAAATGGAGAAAGTTGAGAAAATCTAGTAGGTTTTTAAGGGACTCAAGACAATAGTATAGCAGTCATTTTGATGAGTTGAAACGGTTGAGAGTGCAAAATGTTGATTGAATAACATAGTTTAAGAGGCAGGCTGAATGTGAGGTACAATTAACTACTTTCCTTCATTGTTGCTATTTTAAAGTACACCCAAAAGGCCTACATGCAATCTATAACAATATAACATTATTATTTCCAGATCCAGTTCCTTAATCACCACCTGGTCAGTTGAGTGGGACACATCAGTACAGGGCAACACTGAGAAGACGTGTTGCCAAAAGACACATTTTGTTTTTTCTAGGGATGTACAAGGTTGAGCACCAGACAAAAAGAGGAATTCTGTCTTCTGTTCATTGCGTTTTTTCAGTCTCACCACAGCTGTGTGTTACGTGACTCACCCCTGATTTGTCATTCTTCTGCACCGCGGAAGATGAATTTTTAATCTCGCTATGATGTAGTTTGGATGACATTCGAGTGTATTGTTAACACTTTTGGAGAGAAAGTGTGTCACTCAATCCCAAAGGGATAGAGTTTTATTAGCAGACACTCAGAGTTTAGCACCATTTTATATCCTGGGTTGTTCAGAAATTAACAGAATGGAACAGTACGGCATTTTAAACGGGGCTGTTCTTTCAGCATTACAGCAGGAAACTGTAATTATATTCCTGAGTTCATTTGGCAGTGTATGATTCAAATTGGCTGTGCAAATCTATTTCCTCTAGTTGCTAGATTCTTGATTTTCTATTTTTCCGGTTGATGATTTCTGCCTGGGATGGTTTTTCTTTCTGTCTTTCTTTTCTTTGTTTTGCATATTTGTATTTCATATGTATTTATATTTTCCTATCCCAGGAAGCTCCAAATATAATCAAAACACTCTTTGAAAGGGAACTAGAGTTCATACAGTTGCTAATGTCAGTTGCACTATCATTCCAAACATTATATTAGCACATTAACACAAACATTAAAAGCGTGAACATTTTTCTGAATGTGCCAAACTGTTTTGCTAAACAAAAATAGGATAAAAAATGTAGCTACTTCTCAAACCTGTGATCCGTTCAGCCTCTATTTCTATTCTGTATTCCCCAAATGTGGGGTGGTCAGGAGCTGACCCCACCTGAACCCAACCCTCTTACGACCACCTGGCGGTGCGGTCTAAAAATTCATCATCAGACCAGGAGACCGTAATGGATTTATACTGACATTATGTGGAGTGGAGCGTCAATTAGACTTCCATTTCCATAGCCTTTAGAGAATACTATGCCATCTGCATATTAGATACAGGGTTAGAGGACTATTATCGTATAGCGTGTAAGCTCATCAGTGTAAATTGCTAAAATTACAGAAGACAGGGACTCATTTGAGGACCCCTGATCATAAATCCTCTTTACGTACATGATGAAAGACCTCCTGCACTCACGCAGTCTGGACAATTATAAATATTTCTTCATATAAGGTCTAAGAGTTATTGCTTCTTATACAATGCATAAACCCTTCAGGAATATACACTCAGTGAGCAGTTTATTAGGTGTTTATTAGACTTATTTTTTTGACTTATTGGTCTTCTGCTGCTATAGCCTATCCAGTTAGAGGTTTGACTTGATTTCAGCCATTTGGTCTGAACAACAGCTGAATCTGTTGACCACATGTGCATGCTTTTATGCATTTAGTTGCTGCCACATGATTCGTTGATAAAATATTTGCATTAACAAACTGGTTTACATGTCTCTACCTAATAAATTGAGTGTACGTTGGTCTAATTTCCACTAAGCGATGCATCCTTAAATCCTAATTTCCCTGTCTAAGAGCACTGGGGTATATTTGTGGAACAGTTTGTCACTGTTTACTGAATTGACGTAGTGTATCCTTGAAATTACAGCTGCCAATCTATTATCATTGCATCAATACTTTATATTGAGAGACAAACTCATTATTTACTTGATCATTTAAGGCATACAAATATACATATACTGTATCACAATATTTTTTCAAATAAAAAAAATATATTACTAAAGATGCACTTCAGCTCTTATTTTTAAAACACTGTTGAGTGCACGTATGGGGCAGAAACTCTAGGAATATATCTATGCTATTGGCTCCGGTTTCCCTGCATGAAAGGAATGAGAAAACAGTTTAATTTTGATGTTTTTGACATTGTTATAGTGAATAGCGGTTTTCTTTCTTGTCCATCTTCAGTTTGTTGTGCTTTGTATATTTTAGTGGGACCAGTAAGGCTCAGGATTTTGCTGATGTGGGATTCTGAAATGAGCTGCAATATCCTCCATGGCTTTGGTCCCCCTCAGATTCCAAATCCATGGAATGTTTTTCATTTGCCGACTAGCTCCTGCCCAGAAAACGCTTATTGTCTGCTTTCTCCGGGGATGTCTTTGGGATCACGGGAATGACAGGAATATTGAGGGTGAAATAATGCAGGTCCAATATTTCAATATTCCTGTGGTTCTACCCCACAATGGTTCTTTGGCATGCACTAACATGTCTTTGTTTATCCAGCATCATCCATCCGCTTTCCATATATCAGCTAAAATATCTTCTAGGCATACAGTTAAATGGGTATTGATTGTTAGAGACTGGAAGAGAGAGAAGAGAATCATCTGAAGGTTATATATTGGATACATTACCTCCGTCCACTGAATGGAGTAACACTATCTGTACTGGTCCTGTCAAAGTTTTGAGGAATTGAATGAAACCTTATAATATGTGGAAAAGAGCCTATAATTCTCAGTGGCATGCAGTATAACTCACTGCTGGGTTCTCTATCGTAATGATCTATGCTGTGCACTACAACACATGGTTGGGTTCTCTACAGTAATGCCGTGTCATGCATTACATCACACGGTTGGGTCATGTCATGTAAATTAGTAGGTTAAGTTAGGGCGTGTGTGTGTGTGTGTGTGGGCGCGCGCGAGCGCGCGTGTCGCTTGAACAATGGAAAGGTGGGAGTAGCTAGCTTGAGTAAGCTAGAGTTCTGGGTGTGTTAATGAGTTAGAGTTAGCTGTGAGAAGGGACTACTTGCGTAGTTTTACTCTATATATGCGCAAAAGATGGCGAATCAATTTACGTGCATATATACGTAGCTAACCAAACACATTACAATGGTAGGATGGTAAATATTGAAACACAGATTCACAAAAACAGTTAAGACTGAACTAAACACTGGCTATGTCTGAATGTTTGTTCTCTTACTGAGTCCATACGCATTGGATCCAAAAGACATGTTGTCCTTATAGGAGCCGCGATGGTGCTGTGAATGCGTGTCCTGGAGAGATGCGCAGGCTGGGGCGTCTTAGCCGCGCGTTTCGTCTGGTCCACTCGGTTGCTGGAAGGATGTTCGTTGCAGTTGTTCTTTGGTGAGCTTTGCAGGGGTAAACTGATGTAGCGTTCCGCGTACACCAGTTTCCACTCGCTATAGGCCACGAAGTTACCGCGAGGTAACTGGGTGTGTCCGTAGGCCTGGTAGTGCGCTGTGCAGCATTCAGCCTCTGTCCGAGTCTCGGAGCAGATGAGCTGAAGCGAATGGCCAAAAAGAGAGCGTCTAAGAGAAGAAGCAGAAGAAAGATCCCAAGAACGTGTCTTGCTCTTATACAGGACCGTTTATTGCTCCCGCCATTACGGGATTGGCTGAACCAAGTTAGACGTCATTCGTGGTGGACGTCGCAGAATTTTCCTGTGGGAATGTGGAAGTTGTAGTCCCTACACCTGTGTCACCCATCACATCACACTGTTGGGTTCTCTACTGGTTCTGATGTGCTATATGCTGCATCAGAACCAGTGAAGATGAGCCCAGCTGTAGAGCCAGACCCAAAGCTGCATTGCATGTTTTAAATCTGGGCTGGGATTTTGGGATTCACACTTCCCGTTGGCAAGAGGAAGTACAAGGCTGCTGCCACAGGGAAAGGGGAAGAGCTGGGAAATGAATTATTAAGACATACAAATGGTGGACAAAGCCAGACTACATTCAGGCTCTGCCCTGCCCGTTACTAACTTTATTATTATTATTATTATTATTATTATTATTATTATTATTATTATGAGTGTTATTATTATTATTATTATTATTATTTTATCAAAAATATTGTATTTGCTGTAATATATCGTATTCAATGAAATGCATCCATTGACTGCTGTAATTCGCTGTAAGTTTCTAGGATTTTTATGGGATGTCACAGCTTTGCCTTTGTGATGGTGGTGGTGGGGGGGGCGTGCATGATGGTGTCGATCGATCACAGGTACAGGAACAGGTACATTATGAATGAGCTGTCTGTAGCCCTATCAGAACCGTTTCTGTGCACAATCACTTAGTTGGGTGGATACATGATTTATCATGGCTCCGTAGTCTGTAGACAACGCAATTACTCATTCATGTCATTTTTAATGTGCATCTGTGCACCGCAGTGCTATTCTAAGTTATAATGTGATTGTTTTTCTCAAATGATGAACATATGTGTCATATCAATATCAATTTCAATTAAGAATTTCTATTGAATATGTAAAATATATAAATATATTTTATAAATGGTTTTCATTATTATTTGTTCAGGTGTTATGCTGGACGTCACCACCAGAGGGCAGAGAGCCTTGACTCTCGGTCTCAATGTCTTTCACTCATTATGCTGTTATATTCTGTCCAGACTACTCTTAGTAAAGCAGTGTAGGATAGCAGGGCAGATTTCTGGTTAACTCTATGGTGCTTCTAATGTCATTCTAAGATGGCTGTCCATTGAAAAATGTATGAGGGTGTTATGTCCAGATCCGGTTTCTTTTTGAAAAATATATATATTATTTGTCTCTGGCAAACGGCCTTGTGTAGACTCCCCCTGTCACTGCTAAGCCCTGCTGGTGGGCTTTGACGCTGGCTGATAGGACAGCTAGAGCCGAACAGAGCCCCTGTCATGTCTCCCTTTCATCTCTGACGTCTCCTAAACGGGCTGTCAGATAAGGCCGTCGCCCTGTCCAGTGAGGTCTGAATCATATCTCAACGCATAAAGTCACTCTCTCCCGTTCCAAACAGACAAGTCTTTATACCGATGGAGAGGTCGGAGTGTAGCAGCTAGCCTGGTAAATCAACATACTGTCAAAGTCAAAGATTCTTTGTTCATAAAAGCAGACTCAAAAGTTCACACATATAGTGGATCTTTGCTTGTGGAAAGGCCTGTTATTCGCTCTTGGGGAGTTTAAGGTATAGGATGTTGCCCCCAATTTGAGGGCTGGGATAACCTCACAGGTAGTGGCACTTGCAGGTTGATCAATAGACCGTTATCTACATACCAAACGGACATTTTCACAAAGTCACCCGTGTGAAAATTGCATAGTATACCCACCAGACGTAGAGTATATAGTATATAATTACACAGAAGTTATGCAGTTATTTCTTTCACAAGGGCAATTACCCACAAGGAGCAACCACAGCAGACAAAACACCCTGTGATATAGATGTTCTGTGATGAAATTTAACACACACAGTCTTTATCTTCATATCTTTATATATAAAAACCTCAGGCAGTTCATGTCCCTGTTTTATTTTACAAAAGGAGTTCATTATCAGCGGTCTATTTGAGTAGCTCATTATTCCGTTAATATGACCTGAATCAAAGTCTGTCTTTCTACTCACAGCTAGATGCGGTAAAGACAGGGTCTAGGAACCCAAAGCTCTCTCAGCGCCCTGTCAGATTTCATATTCTCTATGATATCATAGTCAATATTAATGCAGGAGTTGAATTACTTGTGGATTTCTTACGGTGTTCATACTGCGCTCACCTCAGCCGAGGCAGGGTTGTAAGCTTTCATCCTGAGCTCTAGAAATGTCTGTGGGGGTTCTCAGATTACTGCATCGAGGTCAAAGTCAGAAAAGAGGGGAATATCTGATGAAAGATGAGAGCAATGCATTTTATTAGTCATATATTTGTATATAAATATCAGGAGAGTGACAGTTCTTCACTATCGGTGAAAAATAATATGAGTGTGCTCTATCAGGAGGGAATGTTAATGGTTTTTTGCCAGAAAAAAGAAGGCTGTATTCATTCTGACACAGCCTTGTTTGAACCCATGCCATGCTGAAAAAAAGATTAAAGCTATTTTTTTAAACAGCTGGTAGCTGGTTGACCAGTTCAGACCAGCTCCATGCTCAACATGGATTGACCAGCTCAAGCTATCTTCTGAAACAGCTGGTAGGGAGTCATTTCAAGATGGGGGGTATATGATAAAGAAGGATTACTGAGTTAGCTGGATAAGTTCCAAAACCGGAACATGGACTGAAGTAAGAAACGCTGTTCCTGGTTTTACTTGGTGAACTTATCCAGCTGGTCTAGCTGGATTTCACACCAGGATAATATTGCAACTAACACCTTTTTTTCACTTTACTCATTTTTTACTGAACATTTTTTACTGAACATATAGAAACTCAGACCGTGGATATACAGCACAAATTATGATGTTCTGTATTTTAAACATAATTTTGTCAACAGTTTCTGTTTGCATATGTGAATATGAGTTTAAACCAGTCGGTTGTTAGATGTGGTGTGTGAGAGAGAAGAGAGGTCAATGCAGAAGTACAGCTGAGGTAATGGCAGGTTTAAATCTTTAAAAATGAAATACAGGGCTGAGATATCGAAATGTGTTATAAAATATATCTTAATCCTGTTATTATTTTTTGTTTTGCGGGTAAATACCCCTTCCACATTCACACTACAGTGTGTGGATTCAACACTATCCAGTTTATCTTCACATACCTTTTTTGAGGCACAGGTTTGCTCTCTGTGTAGCAAGTTAAAGTCCTTACTTGACAAAAGCTAGATGGTCCCAGGAGACTCATGAATCCATAGCTCTTCTCACTGATGTTCGCCATCCATAGACACACACTGACCCATGAGGTGAATGGAGTCAGTTCCAAACCAACGGCTAATGCTTAATTGTCCCAGTTGTTCCTGCAGTGCATCGGTTGCATTTTACAATACCTTCTGTATTGTACTAATTATTAAGTGTACTGATCTAATTCTGAACTTCAAAAGCAAATTCTATATCCGCATGGTCACGCTCGAACCGTACTGTCCTCTCAGGTCCTCTTCACACTTGTTCCTGTGTTCGATCTGCACTTCATTGTACGTCGCTCTGGATAAGAGCGTCTACTAAATGCCTGTAATATCATGTAAGTAAAATTACAATTTAGAATGGCAGAAGTCCCCTGTGATTTGTAACAGCTTTTTAAAGGAAATGTGAATATAATATGCATGATCTCTAATTGCTCTCCAAGTCTTGCATTGAATCTCTGTAATTGATAGGTACCTGGGCACTTTATTTTAAACATTAACACTTTACTGCATTAAATTTTATTTTAAATGTCAGCATAGCGCTGAATTACAGTTCATCACTTGAATAGTCTTCCCATGTGGTTGTCCTGGCTCTTTGTCCACTGGGTGGCAGGCTTGCATGGAGGAATACACCTAAAATGCATACAATGTAAACATAAATATAAAATGTAAATGCTCTTTTAGATCAATACATGTATATATACATTGAAGTAAAACATGTCAAATTGTGAATAAGAAGTCAATTCAAGATGAGTCATATTCATCCCTTATACATCAGTAAGTAACTACTGCAACTAATCATTTTACATTTGTATATCATGCTGTCAATACTGATAGTTCAGAGCTTGATAACAGTCATGTTCTTTTTCCCAAATGAAGGAGCTTAATAAACATTTGTACATATTAATTTCAATATGTTTAAGTTCCTGAATCTTAATCCAGTTAAACAAGTTAATACACTTGCAAGTCATCCACACACAAACACCTTCATTATGATTGACTTTACTAGCCAATTAACGTGCTCTGCTTCCAAAAGAATACATGTGACATTACATAGCTATGCTATATTGGGGTATAATGCTGAAAACCAAGTGTGATTAACTGACTTTAATGTAGCTTGAAAGCTACATCAAGTAAACATAAATAACATTTATAAAATGCTTAATTAGACTAAATCAGAGGAATACATGATGTCGCACATCATTGGTGTTCCTATTGTATGTACTATCCACTCAGTAAGCACTTTTCTTTGTTACCCTTAACAAACACAATTTGAGAGCCTGACTCAGCTACACTAAAAGTGCCGTATTTGCATGAAACCGTCGCAACAAATAATTCTTACCCATATTGCTGAATGGTAAAGGAAAAGTGAGTAAATCGAGCACTGGGTGGGCTATCTATGTTATTTTGGTAAGAGTGCTTTGCATTTTGAGAGAATGGGACCGAGTGGTTTTTGGACATTGAAGTTACTTGAAGACATTTTGAGAAACATGAGAAATGGCATTGGTGGTGCAATGCGGAGGATTATTCGTCTGCATGCATGGTCCTCTAAATCCTGTATTCTGGATGAACTGACTGTCAGTTTCGCCAATATGTTCCACATCAAACACACAGCAAATGCAAGACAATAGCATTTGACAGCACCCCTATGTGACTAGAAAACAGATTGCTTGTTTTGTTTAGTTTTTTCCTGCCATGCTTGTGCAAATTCAACTGGGTAGTGAAAGATTTAATTCTATATGTGACTGGGAGAAAGGCTGAAGTGACTCACTCAATTCTGCCTTCCCCTGAGTGCTTAAATTCATCTGCCAAACGTGTGTGTGTGTGTGTGTGTGTGTGTATGCGTGCATATGTGCATATGTATATGTGTGTGTATGTGTGTGCACATGTGTGTGAGTGTATGTGTGTGTATGTGTGTATATGTATATGTGTGTGTATGTGTGTGCACATGTGTGTGAGTGTATGTGTGTGTATGTGTGTATATGTATATGTGTGTATGTGTATGCACATGTGTGTGAGTGTATGTGTGTGTATGTGTGTATATGTATATGTGTGTGTGCATGTGTGTCCCAGGGGGGACTCACATGATGTGGGTGAATGTGGGTGAATGCTCCCATCTATTAGCCGCCTGTCAGCTATATCCATTAGAGACTTCCATTAAACACTTTTCTCACTTATATGTAACAGTCACATTCATTTAATCTCTGTGCATTTCCTATTGCTCTGTCATGTGAAAAAGAAAATATATATAGACTGATATCAAATATACATAATATATACAAATCTATTCATGCTCTGACATGGTGTATTAAATATATACTGGGGTGACTGAGCCCAAAGCTTTTATCATCGGATACCAGGTTTTTCCAGTGCAATGTTTCTTGTGAGACTCTGTAGTAGTGCCCACTGTGGGACCGCTTGGCTTGAAAATGGCACTTTATGGAATAGAAACTCTATTTTGTGTACAATTCATCAGTGGCAAAGCAGGCATAATAGATGGGTTTTGAGCTTTCGACAGTCAAAGTTGATCTTTTTTCCACCTTTAACGGGAGGACATCGAGACAGTGAGACAATCCTGAGTATTCAAAAACAGCAGAACTGTAACACAGCATATTGTCACATTTAGTAAAACAAAATAAACTGAATAAACTAAACAAAATAAACAAAATAAAATGTTATAATTGTTGATTAATGATACTTTCAGTAAATGCGTATTTATACAGCCTTGTACAAAATGAGGTTGTATAAAAGGCACATTTATCTGGTTGAAATAGTTTTTGCCAGCTTCTTGGCGTGCTTGAGATTCATTGAAAAAGTCAGTTTTTAATCTATTGTAAATGGGAAGAGTAGTTTGCATAATGTGGTCTTTATAATCAGTTCTCACTGTTGATTAAGTTCGGGGATTTTCTCTTAGTAATGTCAAGCAGTTGTATTGTATAATATTGAGTTATATTGGTCCTCCTTGTGTGCAGTGCTATATTTGATATCACTCACCTGATTGTGTCATTCCCGTGATACTGCTGCTCTTGGCAACGGTAATTGTCCCTGTGATATTGCTGTATGGTGTTGCTGCATCTCAAAGAACAGCTTCCACATGGATTGCATTACAATATGTTCCATTCCTCAGGCAGATGCTATGAACATACAATGAAAGAAGGTATGAAAATAGAAAATATATGCTCAATGCCCAGTTCTAACAGTGGCTGCATGGTTAATGTACCCACTCTACCATTGTTGCATTGATGTTTTTCACTATAATGTATGGCTGTATTTCACACAGAAAGCCTTCTGTTCAAATCATTAAGAATTGTGTGGACTTAATACACAGGCAAACTGACATTTTGACATAACGGCCTAATGTGCATGTAGAAATCGTGTACAGTTTTCCCTTTATTGGGATAACACTGCGGTTCATCTATGGCCATGCCTCATGAGGACAAGTTTGTTGACTTGCCCATTTCAACATCAGTGTTAAAGGGGGATAAGTCAAATTAAAACACAATAAAGCCGAACATAAGTGTTGCCAGAAACTTCTGATCCAATAAAACATGGTGGATAACCGGTTTAGCAGGTTAAGGAATTAGCATGAGTAGCCATCCAAAAAAATCTTCCCTACAAAATCTCTGTCTATACTTCCTTTTGCTCCCTCAATTGCCTCTGTTAACAAGTATCCTTCTTTGAAATCATCTAATCATCTTACTTTCTCAGTAATTGTAAATAATGTTCAACCTTGCAACCAACCACGCTAGCGTAAATGACTGACAGTTGTTGCGCTGTCGAGTTTGGGCCCATTTGCAGAATGAGAGGGTGACACAGTCATTTCTGTGTGCTTTTAGTCTTTTTTACTGAAGATTGGTTCGGGGGTGGGGAGAAGGGGGAGCAGAATAATTGAGCTAAAAGGATCCGCTTGTTGGCTCCTTACCTCATCGCATCGGCCCATTAACCGAGCGAGTGTGATTACAGTTATTACTTTCCTCCTGAAGACCGGCGGTTTTTGAATGGCAGGCGTGACGCTCGACAGCCTGTCCCAGTGGCCTCTGCTTCTGAACCACACCAGTGTACTGTACGCCCTACTCGTGTCCAGACTGTGCTTCTGAACCACACCAGTGTACTGAACGCCCTGCTCGTGTCCAGACTGTGGTTCTGAACCACACCAGCCTACTGAACGCCCTGCTCGTGTCCAGACTGTGGTTCTGAACCACACCAGCGTACTGAACGCCCTGCTCGTGTCCAGACTGTGGTTCTGAACCACACCAGCGTACTGAACGCCCTGCTCGTGTCCAGACTGTGGTTCTGAACCACACCAGTGTACTGAACGCCCTGCTCGTGTCCAGACTGTGGTTCTGAACCACACCAGCGTACTGAACGCCCTGCTCGTGTCCAGACTGTGGTTCTGAACCACACCAGCGTACTGAACGCCCTGCTCGTGTCCAGACTGTGGTTCTGAACCACACCAGCCTACTGAACGCCCTGCTCGTGTCCAGACTGTGCTACTGAACCACACCAGCCTACTGAACGCCCTGCTCGTGTCCAGACTGTGCTTCTGAACCACACCAGTGTACTGAACGCCCTGCTCGTGTCCAGACTGTGGTTCTGAACCACACCAGTGTACTGAACGCCCTGCTCGTGTCCAGACTGTGCTTCTGAACCACACCAGTGTACTGTACGCCCTGCTCGTGTCCAGACTGTGGTTCCAAACCACACCAGCGTACTGAACGCCCTGCTCGTGTCCAGACTGTGCTTCTGAACCACACCAGTGTACTGAACGCCCTGCTCGTGTCCAGACTGTGCTTCTGAACCACACCAGCGTACTGAACGCCCTGCTCGTGTCCAGACTGTGGTTCTGAACCACACCAGTGTACTGTACGCCCTGCTCGTGTCCAGACTGTGCTTCTGAACCACACCAGTGTACTGAACGCCCTGCTCGTGTCCAGACTGTGGTTCTGAACCACGCCAGTGTACTGAACGCCCTGCTCGTGTCCAGACTGTGGTTCTGAATCACACCAGCGGTCTTCTGGTGCCGGAACACAGATAAATAATAACTGTAGAATCTCTCCCCACCTTCAAGCGCAAGCTGAAGACACACCTCTTCAAGCAGCACCTCTCCCCATCCCTCCCTACCTCCCTGTGAACCTTAATTGTTGTCTCTGTGACTTGCTTTGTATATTGGTATTTTTAGTTGGCTAGGTAAGCAGTGTTTGGATAGTTAACTTTGGTCACTTTTGCTCTGTTGTTTGTCTCTCATTAAAAAGGCATTTCTGTCTGCAGAACTGCTGCTCATTGGATGTTTTTTAGTTTTTCGCACCATTATCTGCAAACTCTGTTGTGTGTGAAAATCCCTGGAGATCAGCAGTCTCAGACCACTCAAACCACCCTTTCTGGCGCCAACAATCATTCCACGGCCAGGGTCACTTTTTTCCACATTCTGATGGTTGATGTGAACATTAACTGGAGCTCCTGACCCATATCTACATGATTGTATGCATTGCTGAACACGATTGGCTGATTAGATAATCACATGTATAAGTAGGTGTACAGGTGTTCCTTTTAAAGTGCTCAGTGAGTGTATAACTAAAGGCCAAATGTCAAAGCATGTCAAAGCAGGACAACCATTACTGTACGACGGCATCCTCCATTCGCTTTTACATGTCTCTTATCTAGAATGGCTCATGAAAGCAAATACAAGACGGAAAAGTGCAATCTTCCATCTGGCTATAGCATGTATAGGAAGATACATTTTACAACCGACCGCACTTCAAAGCAAGAAAAAATCTCTTTAATATAATCTTCATCATGTATGCCTGAGTGTAGCATACACGCCCCGTGGGCATAACTAAATAGTTTATTACTCGGAACTGGATCAATTGGTTGCCATATCTGTAATAATGTAATATTTAATATGTTTTTTCCGTTTTTAATAAAATCATAGTCAACCGGAGAAGACAAAGAAGTCCTGTAGCAAAGGAAATTAAGAAAAGAAAGATACCAAACTTGAAGATAAATCAGTAAATGTGCAGATTAGTAGAAGACCAAGTGTAACCATAAATCAAACAGGATCTGTAAATGCTATGAAATAACAAAGAGACATAAATGATTAAGAAAACCATCTGCAGTTATCCAAGTGAACAGCTTTGTCACATCAGCTGGTGTGTGGTGAGCGTTCTGGCTCTAAATGGCAGCCGTGCATCACCCAGGTGGGTGCTACACGTTGGCGGTGGTTGAGGCGAATTTCCCTGCTCATCACTGTAAACGCTTTAAGCTGGTGAGAAAAACCAGCTGGTGAGAAAACAGTATATAAGTGCAATTATTATTATTATTATTATTATTATTATTATTATTATTATTAATATTTTTATAAACCAGTGGATCGAGCAAAGTCTACATCAAGCACACCCACCCCAGGATCTGAGAACTAAGATGGCCACACACAGTAAGCAAAGGTGTGAAATCAAGGTTAAAAAAGTAAAAGTTGTCTCCAGGATTTTGTTCCAATCACTTGGTTTTGCTAATTAGCAGAGCTCCTTCAGCCAGAAGATAGAACAGGGGCTCATTCCAATTGCCTATTTTTCTTCACTTTTTCCTTGGAGAATCAATTGACCTGACCCAGAAATCAATCGAGGTCCACCATCTTTAAGAACATTCAAAACCTTTAAATGTTCCTTCTACGAGCTGGCAGTAGAACTCCCAGCCTTTCCTTTCTTATTTTCTTACATATTTTCTTTTGCAGGTGTATTTTTGCCTGAAGCGTGACGTCTAAATGATCGTCCTGTGGGTCCACCTCTCCCCCATCTGCCACGTCTGTAACTGACCTGGCTTCGTACTGACGTTTAAAGGAGAAAGGACATTCCGTTTGCCTAATTCAAAACGAGGTTTTCTCTATTTCCAAGTCTTTAGTTCTTTGTCTTTCATCTTTTCGTAGGCTCTCTCGATGGGTGGAGCTAGGGCCAAGAAAAGGAGGAAAGGAAAATGTGGAGAAAATGAAGGGATTGGAAGTGAAATCAGTTTGTGAAATCAGCTGGCTGAGTTCATGGGTGGATGAAACGCATGGCAGGACTTTTAAATAAATGGTATATAGTGCCTTTATCCAAAGCGCACAACAATTGATGCTTCTCATTCACCAATTCATACACACTCACACATCAACGGCAATTGGCTGCCATGCAAGGCACCAACCAGCTTGTCTGGAGCAATTGGGGGTTAGGTGTCTTGCTCAGGGACACCTGAGGGAGGGATTGAACCAGCCTGACTGCTCGACGACTGCTCTTGCCTCCTGTATCTCACTGCACTGTTGCTGGAATACTGTACTGTACTCAGTACTGTATCACAACACTCTGTTCTCACCAGGGTCAAAGGTCCCCCTATTGCACATAGACAGAGGCAGTTTCATTTCACACATGACCGTGGGGCGATTCTATTAATGTCTCACACCTTAAGTCCTGCACACCTGCTGTTTGAGTGGCAGCGATAATCTCCTGCAGTATTGAATGTTCACTTTCTGCTGCCTCTAACCTATGTGATTATAAGGCTGTGGATATCCACTCATACAGTTATAAGTCATTTATACCTAGATAATAAAAATGCTGTCCTTTTAAAAAAAATTTGATTTTATACTGAAGTGCAATAGGATAGGTTGTGTATGTAATCTGTCTCAATGTGACATTGCATGCATTGGAGACATCACAGTATCCTTGGAACACTCTCTAAATATCATTGGAAAAGGTGATACTCTTTATATACAAATGACTTTTCTGAAAATGTGACCCTTGGTTTTGATTGTCTACCTTGTGTTGTTGTTGTTCTTGGAGGTACTCTGGACCTGTTTCCTGTAAAACTAGCAAATCTGTTCTCGAGATACAGTAGTTTATGTTGGGTTAATTTGGTTATGACATATATTTATCTCTTTGTGATTTAAGTAACCTAAATTAGGTGCAAGTCTATTTGAGAAACTGTTGAGACTCCCTGTTCTGTATTTGACAGGGAATAGGACATCGGTACGAAAGCGTCTCTGGGGTGTGTGTTACATCCTGTATTTCTGCACATCTACAAGAGCAGAAGTGTCGGCTACGCGGCGTTCCAGGCTGTCAGCGAGTTCTATTGGACGGCTTCCCAGCTCCCTCGAAGCCCGTTGGCCGGGCCGGGCACCCCGTCGCCGCGGGGACCTCGGAACGCGGCCGGGCGGCGCGGCGGACATATGCTGCGGATCTGGAACGGGCGCCAAGCGGAGCCCGCTTCTCCTCCGCACAACACGGCCCTCCGCCCGGCTGAATGGCGCATTGTGTTACTGAGCCGCGGATCACGCCAGTCACTGGCGTTTTGTCACTGTTCAGGGGTTTGACGATTTGATCTCTGTGTGGGCCGGACGCTACCGGCGCCGGGAATTCACAGGCTGCGTTAGCTGGTGGCTTCTGCTGGCCAGTCACTGTTTCAGTGCTGACGACAATGCGATTACAATGGGCTTTAGAGTAAAGTATGGGAATTCATTACAGTCATTGTCAACGCGCAGGACACAACGTATGTTTCTTGAGCTCTAAGCATCTGTCTGATGTGAGTCATATTGGAGGGCCTTGTGAAAATCTAGCTTTGTTCGTTGCGTAATGGAAATAGCAGAAAGTCCTCCGGTGGCTGAAAGAGATTATTATTCTGTAGCCTCTGCGTCAGCTTTGGATAATGAAATGGTTTTCAGGAACCGCTGAAAGCACACAAACCGTGCGTAGAGCAGCCCTGCATGTATGTAATGCAAGCGTATTCCTTTTGTTTAGCTGTAATGCCTTCTATCACCGAGCTTACGCATAGCCCTGTGTCCTGGGGGGCACACCCTCAGAGAATGGTGGTAGGGTACTATACTCCACAGTGGTAGTCAGATCGCCTCATCACACTGCTCTGCCAAAATGAAGATAATAGTGGAGGCGTCGCCTACACAGGGACTTCCCACCCACTGTTTGGGAGTTGTATGGTCACGATGCAGGTTCATCCTACTCATGTAGTGGGGGAGTTAGAAACAACCAAAAAACGTGTGTAGATAAAAACACATACAAGGTAGCCTGTAGCCTAGTGACTAAGGTGTTTGCATGGGGCCTGGACGGTTGGTGGTTCAAGCCCCAGTGTAGCCACGATATGATCTGTGCAGCTGTTGGGCCCTTGAGCAAGGCTCGTAACCCCACAGTGCCCCTCCTTAGTCTAATCAACTGTGAGTCACTTTGGATAAAAGTGTCACATAAATAACTGTGATGTAATGGATGAATGTTGCAAATTCATCACAGCATTAGCAGTCAGGTTTATAGTGAATTACACATTCCATTTGTACATCCAATACATGTATACTTAAGCAATTCAGTAAATGCTTTTCAAACCTGCAACCTTTCCCAATTCCATGACCATTATTCTACTCTGGCCATTCATCATGCAGCTATAACTTTTGCTCGGAAAGAAGAGATGGCCCTGTAATTCTTTCCCAGCATGCACCGATTATTGCCCGGTTTCTCTTGACGGCAGTCTGAAATGTCACTGTGTAACCACAACCAATTCTTCACATTGCACTGGCGTAAGAAACAAAAAGAGCAATGCAGGTCCTTGCAATATTCTATTTCTCTTTTATTAAATCAACTATTGAATGAAACCCATCCTTCGTCTCCCTGTCTTGGGGCTGAAAAGTCAGATTTCTCTCGATAAATCGTTTCTTTAAAGCTCCCCTTTCTCCAGCAATGGAGGCTCTGCCTCATTGGCTATTAAACCGTATGAGGAACATTCCAGATTTATGCCCAGTTCACATGTCCCTGGTGTTAAGGGATTTTTCAAACATTAATTAGTGTAGGGACCATAATGGTTGTAGGAACATCGTACTAATAATATACTAATAATATATTAAAGTACACACATGCATTTATCATGCAGACTAAGCAGACATTAAAGGAACATTTGAGCTACCCATTTTTGGAAATATCGATGTGCACAATAAAATAAAACTAATTAGGAAATTAATTATAAAGTAATCACCATCACCACAATGGTATCTGTGTACTGTACCTCTTGAAGATGTTCCTGTCTTCAGACATGTTAGAGCATTGGAACAGTTTTCCCCTAGTTATGTGCTATTTTGCCCCACCAGCAATGTTTTCGTGAAAAAGTGGTGTGAACATAATTGGTCAGATTGTTCTGGTTGCTCCAGGACATGTAAATGTTCCGCCTGCTGAACCAATCAGAGTGCATCCTATGACCAATCAGAGTGTGTCCTTCAGAGCCAGCAGCTCTTGTAATGGAGTAACCCAGTAATGGAGGTTAACCCAAGAGTATTGCGGCAATTTACCTTCCTCTCGTCCACTGAAAACATTGACAGTGATGCCCAAAGGCAACTTACATTTTCTGCCATGCGTTCAACACATCAGGCCCATGTTCCTGCTCGGAAAACCTTGGGTCCTTAAATCCTGCGTGACATTCAACCTTCATGCCTGCTCAGAAGCTGGAGGATTTCCACATCAAAGAGCTTTTGACAGTTTGTAAATAATAGCCCTCTGGCAGAAAACAGAAAACTAGCCGATGTAACACTGCAGTATATGGAATGACTGTTATAATGTCTGGTTTCTGAGAATTCATCCGTATCTGTCCTGGACTTTTTTGTAGAAAATATGATTCCGATGTTGATTTGTGTAACCTTGAATCTATTTACCTATTTATGGCAATTGCTCACAATTCATAATTTAAGTGGTCCACTTTGTTTTAATTACAAGGCAGTCCTTTGCCTACTTGACCTAATTTTCCACACAATGAAATGTTCTCTGAAGTGTTTGTCATTTAAGTCCTGTTTGTTTTTCAATTAATTTGTATTTTGTAGGTTGTATACTGCATGACTGCATATAGGGGAATGAACGCTCATTAATAATTAGTAAGAAGAATAAGTATGAAACTAATAACATGATTCTGAAACGTGTTTCTCCCAGTAGCGCACGCTTGCACAGTAATTAGCCGCGCTGCGTTTTGAGGTGACGCACAGCGTGTCCCTACGCCCCGAGATGGTTCTTTAGGGTGCGTGCGTGGACTCATGGCAAACGAGGAGTGATTAATTACGCACCGCGAGTGGCCTGAATGGGTGCGGTAATGATAATGCATCAAAGAAAATGAGTTTCCCTGTGTCTCCACTGCAGAGAGAGAGAGAGAGAGAGAGAGAGAGAGAGAGAGAACAGAAGTCAGATAAAAAAAGAGATAAAAAAGTACAGATGGAGAGAGACAGAGAGAGAGTATAGAAAGGGAGAGAGAGAGATGGAGGAGAGTTGATAGAGATAGAAGAGTGTAGAGAAATTGAGAACGTGATGGTGGTCTGGATAAGAAACATTTGGCCCTGATTTTAACATCAGAGTAAGGGACATTTTTCATTGTATTTTATGCAAATTTGTTTTAAAGGATGAATCCCTTTATGTGAGCTCTTCGGTGAGTTTCCCTATTTTGCATTTCTTCAACCCTGAGAGACTATATGACTGGAGCTTTGTTCCAAGGTGGCTGCCTGACTCTGCTAATCTCTCTGTTGGAAGCACTGGTGTGACAACAAACACACCCTCTGTATCTCACAAGGTGAGCCTCTAAATATAGCACAGTGTAATGAGACACAGTGTCAAAAATATAACTGTGGTTGCTTTTATTTATTACAGTTTCATTGACAAAATACATTTTTAAAAAGGCATCTCACGCAAGCATGCACGCACATGCATGCACGCACACACACACACACACACACACACACAAACTCAGAGCAGATGCTCATTCAGGATAATATACAGTCGTGGAGAACATAATTGTTACCCTCAGGAATACAAAAGGTCTGGTGTCAGGAGCAATAAGGAGAATTAATTGTTTATAATGAAAAATGAAAAGGTATCCAGTGTTACAAGAATAGCATACTTGAACAATAGGCGCTTTGGATAAAGGCGCTATATAAATGCCAACCATTTGAAGAACATGTTTCAACTTTGAACTGATTTAAAAGGTCAGCCCAGTAAATGATGCCTTATGATTAATGGAATGAGTTTGATACACTGTACATGATATACTGAATGATATAACTTCATATACTGTATATGCAAAGAATCATAATCTATCAGTGATATCCTGACCTGAGCCAATCATTGTGCTTTTCTGTGAAGAGTATGGTCTTATGATTGGTCAATCATGTGAGTAATTGACTGCTCATTGCAGTTCTATGCATTATGGGTACCATCACTTCTGTAAACCGCATTCCATTGTATTTTTAGGTTTTTTTTACAGTATTTTTACAGTATTTTTAGTTTGGCTAGGTAAGCAGTGTTTGGCTAGTTAAGGGGTTTGGTCATACTTTTGCGTTTTGTTTGTTTTTCTGTAAAAAAATAAAAAATAAAAAAAGAATAATAATAATAATAATTCAAATTGGCCCTGGTCCTTATCTTTGTTGTACTGGTAGCAGTTGAAATTGTACTTCCCTCTAGGGTCTTTCAGCGCACTGGTTATGGGTATGCACTTTGTACTTTGTTGTACGTCGTTCTGGATTAGAGCGTCTGCCAAATGCCATTAATGTAATGTAATTTTAATGTATTCCAGTGCCTATAGTTGTCCACAGCGCATCCCGTATACCTGTCCCCTGTTCTTTATTCTGGCACCTGGACCATCTGTATGGCAGGGACGGAATACTAATGAAAGTTCCACCCGGGGTGCCTATTCGGTCGTTTTCTGAGGGCCATCATTATGTGACATTATAAAATGCGCACCTCCAATGGCACTGACTCCCACCAGGCTGCTCCGCACTCTGCAAATAGCAATCTCTACAGCGTGCTTTCCGCTTTACGGATGCCCCATCGGCGTCACGTGTAGCAGGGCGAACGCTTTTCATTCCCTGCGCCGGGGCGTTCTTCAAACCGAACGGCGGTACTTAGAATAGGTCATAAAAATGTGCTGTTAAAACAATGAAATCATTGAAGTGTCGGTGTTTGAAGGATTGAAAATAATGCGTTTTCTCGGTAGACGGCAAACGCCAAATGCGAGCTTCTTTGACAGTGGTCTTGAAGGAGCTAATTTTGTGCAAGTGTCACGTCTTTGTGTGTTTATTCGAGAATCAAACGGCGTGTCAGTCCGTCAGATTCAGCTGTCAGCTGTTTTTCACACCGGAGGAGCTTTTTAAAGGGGAGCTGTCCACGAGGTTCCCGTCAATCTGTCAGCCTGTCAGAGACCGTGGGGGAGGAAGTACTCAATGGAGAAACACACAAAGGCAGAGTTTACAGAGAGAGAGAGAGAGACATAATGTGTGTGTGAGTGAGTGAAGGAGAGAGATAGCGAGGGAGAGAGAGAGTATGTGTGTGACTGAGTGAGAGACATAGCGAGGGAGAGAGAAAGTATGTGTGTGAGTGAAAGAGAGAGATAGAGAGAGAGAGAATGTGTGTGAGTGAAAGAGAGAGATAGAGAGAGAGAATGTGTGTGAGTGAGTGAAAGAGATAGCGAGGGAGAGAGAGAATGTGTGTGAGTGAGTGAGAGAGAGAGGGGAAAGAGCTAAAATAGATGAGGAGAGAGGGGCAGGATGAACAAACGGGCGCGTGAGCGAGCGAGCGGGTTGGATGACAGCACACTTCTCGAGTAAGAGGGAGGCGCGCATCCCTCCTCCTGGCGTGGAGCTGAACGGGAGCTGTTCCGAGGATACCCTTCTCCGAGCGGCGGTCCTGCTCTATGGTGTGGGTGCACAGGGAGGAGGAGGAGGAGGAGGAAGAGGTGAATGTGATTAGAGAAGGAGTCAGGGCTGGTGGTGCTGCAAAGGAAGAGCTACCATTACTCAAGCTCAGCTTTGGCACTGCACTGTACACACCTCACTGAACTACAGCTGCGGAAGCACTCTCTCAAACTGCAGCAAACAAGGTAATGTCCGCTTTCTCCCTTACATTTCTGTCTTTGTCGTGTGCTGTGCCAACAGTGTGCTGATGTTGTATGTTGTGTTTGTGTGTGTGTGTATGTGTGTGTGTGTGTGTGTGTGTGTGTGTGAAGGCTATGTGAGTGTATGCACGTGTCAGAGCATGGAATGACAGAAGATAAAATATTCTCACAAATACAACTATTTTGCAGTGGGGGCTAGTGGTGTCAGGTATTAATGAATTTGTGATGACCACCCCGTTTAATCCATGATAGCATCGTGATGATAAGCAGCATGTGCTGTCATGTGGCTTCATTCTGCTCTGCTTCCTTTTTCCAGAGTGAGACTATGAGAGAAAATCTGAATGAACTTCATCCCAGTTAGTTACATTCTGTGTTGCTAGCAAAGTAGATGGTGAACATTGCCCTCGGTGTCCATAGAAACCCTTAACCTTATGAAGGAGTATATATATTTATAGCACATATATATTTTTTCAGAATTTCAAGTTGGTGTTTTAGAACTACTTTGCTCTATATAACGTCCTTTTGCACGCTGCTGTATAAAAGGATATGGATTGGAGGGGAAGGGAAAAATTGACAGACATTTGATTTGACGTACACGCCCACTGGTACACCATGACGTAAAATCTAAATTCAAAATGTTTTCCAGGAAGTGGAGCGGAAAAAAAGACTTTGGTGTGAAAATACACAGGTATTACAATTCAATGAATGGAATAGATACTTTCAGACAGGTTCGTATGGTTATGAAGAATTGGCTAAATTCAGGAACATGTTAATTTTGATTTCAGCTTGTCTTTAACCCTTTAAATGCTGAAGCGTAACCATAGAAACCCAAGAGTGCCATAAGGCATAGAGGTGATGTCAGCTTCCCGAATGGAGCCCGGTCACAGGACCCCGTGCGTCCTCCCATCCTCAGCGCACCGCCAGGAGCTGCGGCGGGAGGTGTTAGCGGTAAACGCACCTGAGCGGCGTGGCAGACGCTCGCTATCTCGCCCGGGCAGCGCTAGCGTGCGGCTGAACCCGCCCAGAGTCGGGTCACGGGAGAGCGAACGATGATGTCGGGAACCTGCTCATTTCCTGTTGCAAGCCGTGGCTGCTATCCCAACATGCAGCACTCTCCCTACTCCGATTAGTGTTTCATATCTCCCAGCGGCAAAATGGAATTAAAAATAAATTATCATAAACTAGTAAACAAAACAGAAGCGGAACTAACTGACTGTATTCGCCTGGGGAATCGGGGAAAAACTCTGCATTTCCAGATATGTTTGCTTTTGTTTACATTAAGGTAATAATTTAACTGATTAATATTTATGGAATATTATTGCTACTGAGAATGTTTTGTATGTCAAATTTTAAACATTATATTGGACGTAGAGTGGAGAGAGAGTTATTTATTCAAATTCATTAAGCATGTCGAACTCAAAGAAATAATTTCCTAAATTAGATCACATTACCTGATGCCCTCATCCAAAGCGACTTACAGTTGATTAGACTAAGACCAGGGGCCAATCACCCCTGGAGCAATGTGGGGTTAAGGGCCTTGCTTATTGTGGCTATATTGGGGCTTGAACCACCAACCTTCCAAGACCTAACAAGCAGCTTTGCCACTAGGCTATAGGCTGCCTCTGAAAAAATATAATGAGACACGCTTACACAGGCCTAAAAACTGAAACAGAAGATGTCCGTGAAACATTCTATCATTAGCACTGGGCTCCTCAACGCTCAGACAATAGGAAAAAATCCACAGTCTGATTGTTTACATTTTCTGTGCAGTAAGGCATATCATGCCATAATGCTTATGTAACCCATACATCTGCATTTGTATCTCATTCATTCGTTTGGCCCGGGATGAAGACAGGAAAAGTGGGTCAGTGTTTTCTGTGCCACTCTTGCCAGTCACTCAGACTTTTGCGGAGATTGTTCTTTTTAATCAGAAGTAAGAAGGGAGGGACGGATAGAGGGAGGGGGAGAGGGAAGCAAGTTGAAACGATAAAATGGGAGCTATGAATCAATTATCCAGGCATAGAGGAAGGAGATACTTATTTTTAAACACGGGCCATCTGGCACTGATGCGTGTGACAAAGCGGGAGATTCCCGCCCACCTGGCCTGTCAGACCAATCACAGACACTGAGCTTGCAGAAGGCCTCTGTGTGAATATTTCCTTTGGCCGGGGTGAACTGCCTGGCCCTTAGCAGTGAGTCTCATTGGGACCAGTCTCCTGTGTCAGTAAGCTGTGTGTATTGGGGTAAGGAAGGGGTTAACACTGCAAAAAACATCTTAACAAGTATTTTAGTCTTTAGTCTAATGAGAAGTCTGTTTGCTTGGCAAGTGAAAGTTTTGAGTCAAACTTGCTCACTTCATTGGCAATATTTTGGTATTTTTTAGCAAAAAAGTAATTGAGAATTTCAGAACTATATTTAGAATGTAAGTCTAAATATAAGACGAGAATACTTGCTGACGCTTATTTTTTATTTCTGCAGTGCAGGGCAATATGTTGGGACCCACTGATAAGTCACAAGAGGAGTTGAGATGGGGTTGAAATGACTTGAGGAGAAAGTCATTTCTACCTTCCACTTACATTCACAATGGCACACTTAATCACTGCCTCTCACTACAGAATGTATGCATGCAGTTATTAAAACTGCTCAATTCAATATTGCACAAATGCCAAGTTACTTTTTTAATAAGAGGAGGGTCACAGGAAATATCCACTCATTACCTGGGGCTCTAAAAAACTGCTGTAGATGAGAATATTAGTGTTCTCCCCTGGTCACGTCTGACTTTGCCTGCTCTAATGAGAGATTTCTGTTTCTGAACTGTAAATCCAACCCTACACTTTGTGCGTTAAGAATCCAGCCGTGTCCAGAAACCCAGCCGGGCGTAACCATCCCTGTCTCGTACCTGTCATTCAGCAATCATTTCTCTCCGTCAGTCAGTGTCAGGGTAGCTGCTCGGAGCCTTATGAGATTCCTCTCATTTGGTGAGGGTTTTCTGATGCTGCTCCAGTCACAGGGCACGGCTGGCCTCCCCGTTCTGTCTCTCCTCCTTCAGAAAGTACTTCTCTTGCGAAGGGATTCAAAACAATAGGACTGGTCGAAGCCGACAGGAAGGCGAAAGAAGCCAGATAACCACACATTACAACAGTGGTATGCAGAAGAGCTCTGAAAACACAACAAGCAAAACCTCTAAGTGGATAGGCTATAGCAGCCGGAGACTTAATTAGTCTGGATAAGAGCGTCTGCCAAATGCCAATAATGTAGTCTGAAAAATAAGTCTAATAAATACCGAATGAAGTGCTCACTGTGTGTATGAGACTAAAATACTTTGACTTATTATTATTTTTTTTTTTTACAGTGGTGCGTATCTGTTACATAATGGCCGGAGCACCCATAAGGGAATAGGTGTTGGGTTTTGACAGCCCTTATATAGTGAGAAGCTGAATTTGTGGGGGTGTGGATAAATCTCCCAGTCTAAGCTCGCTTGCACCGCACTCCATCTTGTGTGACAGAAGGCGCGGCAAAGTGAAACGACTAATGTGAACATCCCATGATGCATCGCTGCGAAGGAGTGCGGGCACACGCAGCTGTGCATTGTTATTCACCGACCAGAGGCAGATGCTCTTTTAATTCCCAAGACATCTGTGCTAATAAATAGTGGCTCATCACAGTGGCGCCTTTGAGAGATACTGTAGCAGCTTCTCTTACTCAGCATTGTGCTGTAAGATACCTCTGTGGATCTCCAGGTTCACAAGTATTCTCCCCAGTATTCTGTTCCAATTACATGGATTTGCTAGTAACAAAATTCTTCAGCCAGGAGGAAGAGCCAATTAGTGAAATCTCAGCTGGCTGAGATCATGGGTGGAAGAAACACTGGGCAGGACTTTTACTTTCTCACCCCTACCTCTACTCTAGTAAAAATATATGCCTGGGAAAAGTCTGTCTGTGTTCATATATCAATGAATCAATATGACTTTACACTGCTGGATATGAGTCATATCTGGTTTCATCCTTGAGTGAGGCTCTCTCTCTCTCTCTCTCTCTCTCTTTCTCTCTCTCTCACACACACACACATACACCTCTCACTTCTCTCTTTGTGTGCACTGTATCAATTCTCACTGTTGAGCTAGGGCCAATTGCACCAGCTTGGGGTGCCCCTTTCTTAAGGCTACATCACACAGCGAATACAGCGCTAAGCCTCACATAACATATGGCTACACAGCAAAAGCCAAAAAAATAAGTGCACCTTACCAAGTATTTTAGTCTTTTTTACTTATTTCTATTACTTTGCTGCTAAATAAGACAAAAAGATTGCCAATGAGGTGAGCGTTTTTCCAATTTTCAAGGCATTTTAGCTTGTCAAGGAACTCAAACAAGGTAATATTTTCAACTTAAGAGAAACAAAAAGCGCCTGTTGATAGATGTTTATGGTCTGTAATGGTAATGTGTGTCACAATTACAAAGACATGTTATTAAAATAATAAAAATGCAGCAGTAACTTGTGTGGGGTTCACAGCCATAGGAAACGTAATGGCCCATTTGTCTTGGTAAGAGAGATTGAACAATCCATCGATTATTTGAACCTACTGGACTTCGGGTTGAGGGAGCCGGCGTTAAATCAGATGGAGGAATCAGAGCGGCGTGTGACTTGGCGTTCGTGAGGAGCGTTATTACGCCCAGCCGATGTGGCGAATGATTGAGTCAGTGGGGGCGTGTTTCCAGAGTGGTGAAGGGCTCTCTATTATCAGAGTCCTCAGCTGCTCTCAGGAACAGAAGGCAGTGTTCTGTCTGGTGGCTGGTACAGTAGCCCTCAGCCACGGTTGTCACGGTGTATGCGTGATTGGCCCTGGAGCAAACACAGCATCCAGTACACAGCACACAGCGGGCACCTTTCCACATCTCAAACATTACGGTGTGGCTTTTTACCCTACCTCTCTCTCACCTCCCTGTCACCTCTGCTCTGTTCTACCTTAAAGTCCCAAAACCCTTAACCCTTCAAGGTGAGAGTTCGAAAAAAGGGTTCTGAAAGGGTTAAGTTATTTGGCTTGATTCCATAGGGGAACCCTTTTTAGTTCTTTATGGAACCCTGTGTCATAGTGTGAAGTGTGAAAAATCCCATACATAGAAACATTTTGCCCAACATAGTAAATTTTAATTGGAGCGGTATATTCTATAGAACCAGATGTTCCTGTTGGAACCATTTTTCAGAGTGTAGAACACTGACTTTTGATTTTTGAAAGTACAGCCTGACCTATGTTTGCGATCAGCGTGCCGTTAGCTTTCACTGCCGAACGCAAACGTCAGGCAGAATCAAAAGACGGGTTCAAAGCTCTGTTAAATGTCACAGTGTTCAGGTGGACCAGACGAGGGTCATAACGGAAGCAGTCTGTTTTCAGTAATCTCTCCGTGAGCCCTTTTCAGCCCCCAAAATTGGTGGTTGGTGCCATTTGCTGTCTCTCAGAAAGCAGTGGCATCAACTGACTCTGTTTTCATGCAGGTGTACACAAATTTTAATCAGTTTTTCAGATTTTTCCTTTTTTTTCAGCTTGTTCCTTTTTTTTACCTTTTTAAGAGCACATACAAAAGGACGTTTTGACATAACACAGAGGGGGCTGTTTCACGACTGAGTTTCCAGCAGCGACCACACATAATGGGATGAGCTTAGCATAGTTTTCACAGATCAATGAGAAAGTCAATTCTGCTTAAGTAGAACAGTCCCTGCAACTTACTTCAGCTGTAAATATACCCTCTTTCACACTAACAAGTGGGGTGTACAAGTCAATCTTTCACTGGGGGGAATGATTTTAAATTGATACTTTAATACTGATTATTTAGCAAATTATTATGATTGCACGGCAATCACATAGTGACCCGATTTTGGGAATTTATTCAGCGAACCACTGTAAACAGGGCAGAAGGGTGTTCTTTGCCTGAGGTGAACTTGCAAATATGGGACAATGTTTCAGCACATAATGTTTGAGAACATTATGTGCCTCTTAGTAACTCCTGTATTACACACTACCATTAGTCTCACACTGTGTGATAACATTAATGAATAATACACGTTTGGTCACAGCAAAGTGGCTTTAGCTCTGGTTGGCTGGATGCAGCTTCTGAGTTGTGTTAATGTTGTGAGGTGGCATGAAGGTAATCTCAGAGCAAGAAGGTCCAACCAGCACCTTTCTGTTGGAGTTGCATGTTCTCCCCTTGGCTGCATGGGTTTCCTCCAGGAACTCCTGTTTTCTTGTGCGGTCCAATAACATACAGGCGAGGCTAATCGGAGACTCTGAGTTGCCCGTAGCTATGAGAGTGTGTGTGTCCTGCAATGCACTGGTGACCTGTCCAGCCTCTTGTCTAATGCATGCTGGGATATGTCCCAGTCCACCCTGGACCCTGACCTTGAATAAGTGGGTGACATAATTGATGGATGGATTGTAGAGCAGTGCATTGGCCTGTTTGGCTCTCCTTGAGAGAGTCAGTGATGTCATGATTAAGTGCTTGCACTAGGGCTCTCGAATCCTGATCCTGGAGAGCCTCATGGTCTGTGGAATGTTTTTTCACCTTAAAATCCTCATCCAGGTCAGCCCCAGAAGCCTGTGTGAGGTGGGCTGTTTATAATCGGCTTTTTTCCACTGATGAATTAAACGCTGAGTAATGATGAAAGCCAGCAGGGCCTGCAGCCTTTCAGAGTCTGGGCCATTCCCGGAGAGGGAAAGGACTTTGTCACAGTTTACCATTCTCGAAGAGGGAAAGGACTTTGTCACAGTTTACCTTTCCCGGAGAGGGAAATGGCTTTTCCATAGCTTACCATTCCCAGAGAGGGAAATGGCTTTTCCATGGCTTACCATTCCCGGAGAGGGAAATAACTTTTCCATAGCTTACCATTCCCGGTGAGGGAAATTACGTTTCCATAGCTTACCATTTCCGGAGAGGGAAATTACTTTTCTATAGCTTACCATTCCCGGAGAGGGAAAGGACTTTTCCATAGTTTACCATTTCCGGAGAGGGAAATGGCTTTTCCATAGCTTACCATTCCCAGAGAGGGAAAGGACTTTTCCATGGCTTACCATTTCCGCAGAGGGAAATGGCTTTTCCATAGCTTACCATTCCCGGAGAGGGAAAGGACTTTTCCATAGCTTATCATTTCCGGAGAGGGAAATGGCTTTTCCATAGCTTACCATTCCCGGAGAGGGAAATGGCTTTTCCATAGCTTACCATTCCCGGAGAGGGAAAGGACTTTTCCATAGCTTACCATTCCCAGTGAGGGAAAGGACTTTTCCATAGCTTACCATTTCCGGAGAGGGAAATGACTTTTCCATAGCTTACCATTCCCGGAGAGGGAAATGGCTTTTCCATAGCTTACCATTCCTGGAGAGGGAAATGGCTTTTCCATAGCTTACCATTCCTGGAGAGGGAAATGACTTTTCCATAGCTTACCATTCCCGGAGAGGGAAATGGCTTTTCCATAGCTTACCATTCCTGGAGAGGGAAATGGCTTTTCCATAGCTTACCATTCCTGGAGAGGGAAATGACTTTTCCATAGCTTTCAATGTGACTTATTGAGTCATTCACAGAACATACTGAATTATGTAATGTGTGCACTATTTAGGTATTATGCTTGTATTTTAGTATTTATAAGATTCCATACCTGGCTGTTCTTTTACACAAACCTTCCGTTCACTGTTCCGAGAGATGGGTGGCAGCACAGCGCAGAATTTAGCGGGTGCAAGATTGACACCAAATGCACATTTCCTTTGTGTGTGTGTTTTTTTATGTGCTACATGCTGAATTGCATTCACACAGCAAACCGGCAATTTCTTCCCAAACTGCCTTCCACTGGAAACGGTGTACTTGCGGGAGGGTTAGTCCAGTTTGCAGGAACCTGTGAGGATTGATTTTGAAGTGTCTGAGCTGCCAGTTTGCGAGACTTGTGTACTGAAGTATAGTGGAGCTGCAGGTCTGATGGATGGGTCTCAGGTCATCAGACTGCTACTGTCCCCTGATGGCCTCTGGTGCTTTCACTGAAGCTCTGATAGAGTATAATGAAGTTCGACAGGCTTGACCAAGCCCCTGAGTCTCTTTTAAATGTATTTATTTTTATTTTTAAAAATTGGTTTCAGCCCTTTTTAATTTTTTATTATTTTGAAACCTTTTCTCACTCTTCACACACAAAGACACACACCTACACACAAACACACACACACACACACACATTAATATCTGTGCCTGTCCACTGTACATAATTGAAGTAATGTAGCTGAAAGACTGAGCTAGTTGAGGGAACATCACTGCTCTGCACTGTCTGCATTCGTCCTCTTCATTCTCTCCCCCTCAGTGGTCTGCAGAAGGCTTCTTACCGCTGAAGCCCCTGCTCTCTTCACATACATGCGCAACCACATGTAGGCTCCTTTCTAACCTTTTATAACGTTTGCTGCTGTTTGTAGCCCACGCACACTCTGTGACTCACCCACAAATGGGGTGAGTCACAGCAGTTCTGAAGTTGTATTTGCATTTGTCTTTATTTTTTTTTTTGATACAGCAGTACAGAGTTTTACAAAGTTGTTTACAGTGCTGAATTAGGCATTGCTTTGGGTAGATTATTTACCCTACCCCTGTACTCACATTTAAAAATGAAAATGGTGACAGTACTTACTTACAGTTTTTCTTGAGATTTTTTTTACTTGCTAATAGTTGGATGTGATCTTGCCACACTAAAGTTCAAACAATTTTGCAATTCGCTGGTGGGTTAACAGTCAGAAGATACTGTGACAGAGTGCTCATGCTACCACTAGGTGGCAGTACTCATAAAAAAGCCACTCCGTGATGAATTGAGTTACATCAGCAAATATCCAGGTTTATAAATCTATTTTATGAAAAATAAAAATATGTTTCATAAAAAATAAATAGATTATTGAAACAGAGCAGGGCAAGCTCATGTATGGGGGGGGGGGGGTGCAATTTCGAAATTCTTTTTATCACTGTATTTTATTTTTGTGATTGGTTGAAATTATTTTATTTCACCACATTAGCATACTGATAGGCATTCTCGGTTACTGCGCAATATACTGCATGCTGCAGGTTGCTATTGTATCCGTCAGCAAGCTACTTAACCTGCTTTGCTTTAGTGCATATTCAGCTCTATAAATGGACGTAAAAGGAAATAGGCTGAGTATAAGCATCCATTGAAGCTAAACAGGAAAAGAAACCTAATACTGTCAAACAATGGTGTTTATTGATGTTGGATTTGTTTAAAAGGATGTGGAAGAGGTTCTGAAAGACAAAGACACTTAGTACAGGCCTTTTTATGGACCACCCCACACACACACACACACACACACACACACTCACAGTTATATTCATCCATAAAGACTGAGTCATTAGGAAAGGGGATTTCAGGGCTTAAGAAGCTGCAGTGGTGTTTTCCTATAAATGACGGTATTGTGCTGCAGTTCTTCAGAAAGTGAGGGCCAGCCTGGTTGTGATGAGGGGGTGGAACTGAAGAAACCAGAGTCAAATGTAGAGTGTAAAATGGCAGCCGTGTGAACAGTTCTCAAACCCTGCCTCGAGACCACGGACTGGCCCAGCTCCTCTCGGCTGTCGTTTCCATGGCGCCCCGCGTGCCAGAGTGACTGAGCACCGTGTGTCCTTCACAGGCACGTCAAAATATAAGTACGTGAAGAATTCCAGATTTTAGGGCGGGGCTATAAGAAGGTGAGATTAGGTGGACAGATAGTACCTCTGGCTAGATTAGTGGGGGAGGCCATATAGTGCTGCATTGTGTGGGATAATTAAAGTTTGCTGAGGAATGTTGGAATGTGATATTGGAGAGCTTCATCAGAAACTATGTGCCCACTCCTCCTCCAAGCAGGAGAGATCCCGTTCGCCTCAGTATCTGGTCTATATAAACTCAATGCACTTTATCCTTAGCCTTCAGTAACAAGTCACACCAACCACATTCATAATAGTATATCATAGCGGCATATACATAAAGTTAACTTTTTTTTTGGTTTCCTTAATGTTTCTGAAAACAAATTTGAACATTGAGAAAATACACTGTTAATGTTAGGTGAATTTTTATAATTCACATGAAAATTAAATCAAATATCTAGGAAGTTTTCCTTTTGGTCAGATTTTTCATTCTTTTTTTATTCTTTTTTATTTCAGCTATTTCGGAATTGGTGAAGGGTAAAGAATGGGACAGCGAACTAATTTAATAAAGGGTGTTTGACATCCACAATATTCAGTGTAAAAATGGATTTACACTTTATGTTGTTACCATCTGACAAACCAGCAGCTACCACAGTGACTAAATTAGAAGGTGAGTTGGTGTGAGGGAAGCTCTGTAGATTCACCCTGCTTATTTCAGTACTGGGACATTATTTGAATTGGTGACTGGGCTTGTTAGCCAAAGGTTGTGGGCGTGCTTCCCTGTCGAGATGCCATCAGCCGGGAGAGCTGTCTGTGGAGAAACTGCAGGATTGTCTGTGCAGTTATGCAATGCTGTAGCATATTGCACAGAAACACAGCAAAAAAATATTAAGTCTTAAGTTTTAGTCTTAAAATTAGACTTCAACTCTCAACTAGAAAGTAGTCGTTTTTTCAAGCTACAAATCTTTAAATGAGCAAAACTGCCTCACCTCATTGGCAATAATCTTACTTAGTGAACGATAGAAGTAAGGTAGCCTAAATATAAGTCAAAATATACAAATTAAATACGTGTTAAGATCGACTTTCTGTTTTTGCAGTGAATGGGCTGACATCAGACAGAAGCTTCGGTGAGTTTTAATGTGAAGTGTATGGCAGGCCTCAGGGGAAGGCAGCAGTGATATAACAGAGCTATAACCGTGTTTGATTCCCAGGTGAGGGGGGGGGGGGCATTGTATTGCAGCCTTGAGCGAGGTACTAAACGTAAATGACTTTGGTGTATATCCAGCTGGGGTATTCACTCACAAACAAATGCCTTCAGCTGAGCCTAATGTCTGACCCTCACTCACTTTTAGAGATGACCTTTGCGTTCGCAATTACAGCTGGTCTGAGTAATGTCTAATTATCCGTTTCATGAAATCATAGGTTATCGTTCTAATGGTGCGCCCTTTGCAACGATAAGGAAAATGTCTGCAGATGATATAGTTGTAGCCCTCAATTTACTTTGAGTTATTCATTGTAAATAGCATCATGGAGCAATATAATTCAAACTAAGTAGATTGAGGGGGTGTGGGGTGGTTCACCACTTTCTGCCATGGTACCAAAGCATACAGACTTATTGTATGTGTTACCCATAGCCGTGATTTTATCTAAGCTAGTGGTCAGCATGGTATCAAATTAAATCCCATTCAGATTAATAAAGATGGTGTAAAATTAATGCAAATGCGTATGTATGGCATGCCCCAGTGCTGTAAAACAAAGAATAAAAGTGAGTGTAAGCACTTTTCTATGTTGTGATACACACCAAGAAGTGGTACAGTACTCTAGTTTACCTATAACTGACTATATACATTTTGAAACTACCTCAAGTTGGAGGCAAATTGAGGCAAAACTTTGGTTTTCTGAGAAAAATGTGTCCGTATAGTCGCCATTTTCCAAAATGAGTCTCTGTTGTTCTGTCATATGATAACAAAATGAACAGTGGCTCATCTGTTCTACCCTGTCATTTCCATATAATTATCTTGTTTCTTCACCAATTTGTCATTGTAAATTGCCTGGAAGGCAATTGTCTGAATATGTTTACAAATTGGTATCTGATGTGAACATGACATGGCACCTTATTATTTAATGACGGTTTCAGAAATGTCTGTGTGAAGTAAATAGCACAATGCTCAAGTAAGCAGCTGGCTTAAAGGAATATGTCAATTTATGACAATGCCCTTAAACATCTTTAAACAGAACTGAACTGGCAATTAGCTGGCTTCAATGAGCCATACAGTGGCTAGTATGTGTGCTAAAATTCTCAGGTATTAGTTCATAAAGGCTGTGTCTTTGAAGGCTTTGCTTCTAGGCACTTTGTGTGCTAAATAAGCTATTATTTTTCTGAGAAAAACATATTTTGTTGCATATTAAATACATTTAGTAAAGTTATAGCCGTTATTGTTGTGTGAGCTCTTTATTAGGTATTTATTTGACTTATTTTTTAGACTTATTAAGTCTTGTGCTGCTGTAGCCTATCCACTGGACGCATTGTGTGTTCAGCTCTTCCGCATACCACTGTTCTACTGTGTGGTTATTTGTGTTACTGTCACCTTCCTGTCAGCTTCGACCAGTCTGGCCATTCTCCTCTGACCTGCAAGGAGATTATCTTGAAGAACAAGCTAGTGTTGGTCCCCATGCCTTCTAAAATTGGTTTTAAATTAAAACTGTTTCTGCATTTATTTTATGCTTCTCACAGGTCGGTGGTCTACTGTTTACTCCCAGTTATGAGAAATATAGAATTTCCCTGTTTTCTTCCTCCTTTGCTTGAATGTCCTACGCCAGTGATCTCTAGTCCTGTAGAGCCGTAGGGTCTGCTGGTTTTCTTTTTCGCTTTATTATCAAATCCAAAGGCACTGGTTAGGCTACTTGGAGGGTGTTAACAGGGTGTTGCTGTAAAAGAGCATGCCTGCTCAGTCAACCTACCCTGTATAAATAAAGGTTACTAAATAAAATATCAGCAACCAATTCAGACCCAAATTTAGACCCAAGAAACCAGGTGAGATAACCTGAGATAACGGTAATTGACTGCTTTAATTGAGCAATGGAATGGAATTGGTAACAATGAACACCAGCAGACCCTGCGGCCTACCAGGATCACAGATGAAGATCACTCTCCTATGCAGTGTAAATTAGAGACTGTGATAAAGTTAATTGTTGGTCGTTGTGATTCCTTGCAGTCATACTAAGGCCAGGATCTGATATCTGAGCGATGGATTAATTCATTTAGCTGCTTGGGAAATGGCTGCATGATTGGAGGCTTTCCTCCACATTGCAGATTATTTCTGAATTCATCAGAGAGCTGTGGTCCCATCGCTCCGGGGTCGTCCTTGAGAAAGTGCAGGGTGGATGTGGACGTCTCCCCGCTCTGCCGGATGTCTGCGGTTACGGAGGAGCGAGGATCGTTTTCGGTGAAATGGCAGGTAGATGACGGCAGCGGACTGCTACAAAGTGATGCATCTCCAGGCTCTGTCTGGCAGAGCCGGCCTTAGAAATGGTGGATGATTAATAACAAGGTCCTTCAGCAGCAGCAAGCTTTTAGTGACTCTGAAAAAATGGTCTTCCTGGCTTGGTTCAGTCTGGAAGTGTTTCAGTGGAATGTCTGATCACCAAATCATGACGGGGAGCTAATAAGGCCTAGTGCGGGGGTATTGTTTGTTTATTTTGTATGTGTGGTGCAGTTGGTAACAGCACTCCCCCGCAAAACAACAGTGTCCAAGGTTCGGGTCCCGACTGGGGCCTTTCTGTGTGCAGTTTGCATTTTGCAATTTTTCAGCTCTTAATCCAGGGGTGACAAACTCCAGTCCTGGAGGGCTGCAGTGTCTGCTGGTTTTTGGTGTGTTTCAGCACAGCTAAAGGCTAAAGAGTCCACACACCTTGTTCTCAAGACCTTAATTGGTTGCTGATTGAAAGGAAACCACAAGTACCTGCTGGCCCTCCAGGGCTGGAGTTTTACAACCCTGGAGTAATCCCTCTACCGACCATATCCCTCTCCCAGTCTTCCTTGAGGAGGTATGTGGGGTCATGAGGCAGACCAGTCCACTCCTATGCAATGTCCCTGACATTGTTTTCAATTCAGAATTTATGTCTGACTTGAAATGTGTGTTATCTTTATTTACATTATTTTTAATAGATATTTGGTGGATGTGTAGTGAATACATACCTCTGTGATAAGTTATGGTTATTTATTTTATTTCACTTTACAGTGCAGTCACTTTAATAAATGATGCAAAGAGAGTCTATTAAATAATTAATCATTCATAGCAGAAGATGTCACAAAATCCTGAAATGGATTGGTCCGTGTTGTTCATAACTCCTGGTGCCCCTGTCTGCTGTCGGCCTATCCATTCAGGTCGAACAAAGCTGGGAAATGCTGATGTCCGTGCTTTGGCTGGGTAAACAAGAATCCATCTGTTCAAATATAAAGTGGTATGACATAAGAATATAGCTGGTATATGCAGCGCAGCGACTGTCAGAAAATGTGTTCATTGAATCAGAAAGTCTATAATAATCTCCCGACTGCCCAGAGCAGAATTAAATTCCCCTCTTGTCTCCCTGGAGGCTCATTATGCCATCAGAATTCAGAATAATTTTCTCTGCCTGGAATATTTAATGTTCCCTCCTGCTTGTTTCATGTATTTGCTGTGCTGACAAAGTTAACATACAGTACAGCCTTGCGTCCCTGGAAAACAGACCTTCAACATACAGTAGAATTAACCCTACTGTACCTTCTGAAACTCAGTGTGTATTCCATGTAGACATCTATTCAGAAATGCATATGTATAGAGCCCACATAGTGTACGGTAGTTGTGTTTCAGTAGGAATCTACAATCCCATTGGACTAATTACTTTTTTGCAAGCAATGTTGCTGTTTGTTGTCGTTTTTCCTTATGCAAGTACCATGTTAAAATGATAAAGCATCACAACGTTTCATGACAAATATTAAATTCACATTTCACATTGTTTTATATTTCACAGTAAAAACCTCCTTCATCCAACCAATCACGTCTTTTGTAAAAGCCGGCCCATTTTAATTATTGCAGTGTCCAAGAACTGCTCATTTCCTGCTATTCATGCCAATTGAAACATACATAGTATCAAAACAGAGGGAAGTGAGTCACAGTGTGGGGGAGTAGCTCTGGGTGGAGGGTGATGTATGTTTCTGGTTCTGCATGATTACTTGAGTGCAGTGGCACTGTGTAGCCTCACCACTGCAGGCATTGTAGAGAAATTTCCAGCACATTGCTGTACATTGACCATTGCAAAACTACAGTCTCTGAGGTTGAGTACCCCTATTACTTTAGGAGTGAGAGTGGCTACACCTCAAAGGCAATTCACGGTAGCCGATGTTCTGATCTAATTATTATAATGTCCTCACTACAATGGTTCCCCAGGAGAGGCGTAAATAAACACAGAGCAGAAACTAGCGCGTGCAAACACGTGTCAGTTACACAACCCTGCTGAAAAACAGGTTTTGAAACAGCTGGTAGCTGGGTGACCAGTTCAGACCAGCTCTGAGCTCTTGGTTTGACCAGCTCAATCTATGTTTTGAAGTCACCGGCACAGACATGCTACCAGCACTTGCAGGTCAACCAGCTTATAGGAAGCCACCAGCTGCCAGCTCAATTGTCAAGCTGGTCAAGCTGCCATAGCTGGATTCTACAGCAGCAAATCGATCATACGGCTGCAGTAGCAATATTTCTATTCTCCTATTACAGAGCAGCACATATAGACTGTCTCAGAAACCGCATGGTAGATGTTGATAGGTGTACTGCGGCAACTGTCAAAACTCCCACTCTATTTCCTGTTGAGCCAGCGACCTCAGAAGCTAACTAGGCCAGTGCTACAGCCCTGGAACGTGTGCTAGCGCTCACCTGCTGTGCGAAGTAGCGGTCTTCCCGTATGGGCAAGTGTCCGCTCTGCTAGCCTCCGCTCTGTTACGCAGCCAGCAGGCTCAGAGGACAGGCCGGGAGAGGGGGGAGGCGTTCTCTCACACGCACAGAGGGCCGCATTGAGGCCGGCAGACAGACTGACGGACAGAACGCCCACTCCGCGGTCTGCAGTCTCGCTGACCCGTCGCGCCCTGGGCGCCGCAGAAAGGTCGCGATTAGCATAAGAGAGAACGGCAATTACAACCGCTAGAAATGACACATTCATGACAAAATAAGAGACCGTTATGACAGAATCGCTTGTTCTCTTGCTTGTTCCGCGTGTGACCATGAGTAACGACTACTTGTAATTAGTGGGATTAATGGTATGTGTTTCTCTGTTCAAGAGAAATCAAGACTACAAACATTTGCAAATGAGAAAAAATAGATAAAAAGACATGAATCCCTGGGCAACGTGTGCTATTTAATTTAATAACAGTACACAGAGATAGCTTGTCACAAAAGATAACATCAATAAAGTAATGTGTGGTTTCTAGGTTGCCAAGATCCAGAGTAGTAAAAATAAATTCCTGTGCCCAATCATGTAACCTTGTTATCTAATTACATGGATTTACTGATGCCTGCACTGCACTGTGCCTCTAAACCATATTACAAAGGGCTTATGTCATGACAGTGCGCCCGGTTAAGGAAACAACTGTTCTATAAATAAGACCAAAGTCAGTGCCACACAATCTACTGGAGAGCAGTCACTGCTATTATAGGCTAGGGAAAAGTGGTGTAAAAAGTCCTGAACCATGTCTTTATCGCGTGCAATATCCTAACATTAGGCTATTATTGCGGTTGATCATTGCCCGTTGAATTGAATGTACTCAAGTGAGGAATATTATTAATAAAATTAAAAGTATGATAGGTTTGTTTTGTTTTATGTTGATCTATGTGGGGTTACGATACAAATGTAAGTTCCGTGAGCACAAAATACATATACAGTCAGGTCCATAAATATTGGGACATCGACACAATTCTCATCTTTTTGGCTCTATACACCACCACAATGGACCACCACCACGAACAAGATGTGCTTTAACTGCAGACTTTCAGCTTTAATTTGAGGGTATTTACATCCAAATCAGGTGAACGGTGTAGGAATTACAACAGTTTCTATATGTTTCTATATGACTGTACATACATCATTCATGATCCTGTGCATAAACATGCATGCGTATGTAACATACAGTGAATACCCTGCTGAAAAAACAAACAGCTCAAGCAAGGTTTTGAAACAGCTGGTAGCTGGATGACCAGCTACCAACTCATACCCAGCTAGACCAGCTTATGACCAGCTTGACCAGCTCAATTTTAAAGCTGGCATAGCGGGATTTTACTGCAGGGTAGCCATCACTGATCTTTCAATTGTAGCCTAATTGTCAAACTAATTTCAGTTGTGCCTAATTTGTTGGATTGTAGGCTATTTATCCATTCACAAAACGTAATAAACAGCTGGTCACTGCTTCCTGAATACATGGTGAGTTTCACAATGAGGTCTTCATTTTGTGGTTTTTGAGTTCAACCATCATTCAGTTGCCTTTTGATTCATAGCGTTTGTGATTCAAGTCCGTATAATATAATTTCCCTATTTACATTTTAGATGCCTGAAACAGGGTGGGAGGTGAATGGAGTATCTGTCATGTTCTAGAAAAAAACGTCTCTGCTTGTAACTAACGCAAATTGTTGTGCAACATTATTCGAAGTAGCTGGTTCTAGCCCGTCACCGGTACATTTCATGACAGTGGCGTCTATTCTAAAGATATGTAGTCGGTATGTAACGGGACATCCTAACTCCGCCTCTGGAAAGAGCTGATTGGGGCTCGGTGTACAGAAACACTGTCGCCGTGAGTGGACAGCATTCTCTGATTGAAGCGTTTGTGCGTCAATCCAACATCTTATGAATAAATAGCTATCGGTGCCCTTTGGAATGTTCTATATTACAATTAATAGGTGGAAAATAGTTCGTTCAAAAGAAAAGCGCGATATAACGGTAAGGTCCGTGTCTATATTGACGTGTGTTTTTTATCAAGAGCACCGTTTGGTTTTGTACTTTGTTGCATAAACTACATGGAAGCAATGCTTTTCGTGCAAACAACCGACAGGCGAACGTGCGAAGTTCAAAAGTAACTGTGTTCCCCCCTTTGTCATTTAGTGGACTCGTCTATGAGAAAAGGAAATCTGAGAACCGGAGCAGAATTGATTTACACCAAATTGAATTAATCATCAAATAAGTAGATTTGATCTGCTACCCGCAGATTGGAATAACAAAAGTCACGTGAACGCCCTGGACGCCGATAAAGGTAGGAAAGTGATTCGGACGATTGCAGATGTTTATTTGTTTTCTCTTCTGCATTGATGAAAACTTTACAGCTGTCTTGTAAACGTCATGAGATTCATGACATAATTTATTTATACAGATCGCAAAGTGGCTTAGAATTGAGCCGGATAGTTCATGGTGTGTGGAGCGTGTCTGTGCTTGCTTGTTAACAGTTGATGGAAAATGTGCCACGTAACATCTGTTTCCATAAGATTATTGTAGCACAGAGGAGACGACTAGATGATTTCATTGCTAAGGCTTTTTTCCTGTTTTATAGACGGAAAGTTCGTCCAGGCATTGAACCGTGTTCTGTAGCGAGGCTATAGCCTATATTGTTTTAGTTAGAGTTGCGCCGGTGTCGGTAAGGTTGTGCACAATGCATACACATGCTCACAGCTCCAAAATTATTGGCACCCTTGATAAATATGCACAAGAATACTGTAAACTAAAATGAATAATGCCGTTATTGACAGAAACTTTATTTCCCCCATACTTTGTACACCTGGCAATGATGACAGTCGTGAGTCTTTTCCTATAATTTGTGATGAGGTTAGAGAACACATTTGGAGGTATTTTTGACCATTTCACCATGCAGAACCTTTCAAGAGCATTTGTATCCTTGGGGTTCAGCTCTTATGGACTGCCCTCTTCAGTTCAGGCCACAGGTTTTTGATGGGATTTAAGTCTGGAGACTGAGATGGCCTGCCATTGCAAAACATTGGTTTTATTTTCACTTGAGGATTTCTATGTGGATTTTGATGTTTGTTTGGAGTCATTGTCCAATAGGACAAACTAAATATGACCAAGTCTCAGCTTCCTAGCAGAGACAACCAGAATTTCCATAGTTTCCTGGTGCTTTGCCACCCTTCCATTGGTTTGTTGGTATGGCAATGTCATTTTATAATTCTTCTTGAGACTTGGTGACCCCAACATGCAAACAATCTCTGCAATTCTTAAACTGTGAGCCTTGGGTTCTTTAAGGCCTCAATCAGCATCTTCTTCACCACCCTTGGGGACAACGCGCACTTATGGCCTCTTCCTGGAAGGTCTGAATCAATTCCATGATCGTTATTTTTGTTTTTATTATTGCCCTTACAGTGCTAAGCGGTATGAACCGTTCATGTATTTTTTTGGTATCCAGTACCTGACTGTGACTGTCAATTACCATCTGTTACAGTTCTTTGTTTTTTCCCATGATGATGGACGACAAATGCTTGTTACCTAATTTTTTCTTATCTAGTGAAACAGGAAGTGATAGAATGATAAAACATATTTCCTTTACAAACAGATTAACTAAATTAAGTAATGCTTTATTGCCAATTTCACTTTGGTTGTATTTACAATGATTTTGATACGTATGGATTTCAGAAATGTGAGGACTGGAGTAAAGAAAATTGTTTCTTTTAGCTGAGACCTCTATCTCTGCAAAGAATATAAAGGGGACACTAACGTGGGTAAAAAAAAAAAAATCTGGGCACATTTTTATGCAAAACTATTTCAACATAAAGCACAAAGCACAGTCAGGTTTTGTGTCTCGCACAGTTGTTATAACAGAAATTCAACAAAACATGTGTGCAGCAATAGTACAGATGCCTTGAAGATGTCGTTACACTTTTGATCACAGTGTGGGTGTTGGCGCAGAGCATTCAACCGCACGCCCGCACACAGGTGTGGCTGCAGCTTGTGACAGTGCAAGTGTGTGTCCTCCGATAAGCTGGAGACTCCAAGCATGTCGCAAGTGCTGCCCTATGTCTCAACATCGCAAGTTTGCAGATCGTTGGCCCATAATGGAGCCTGCGTCTTACTGTACTGTCCACAGTGGCAGTTCGGGGGGAAACTGACTGGTCTGGTTCCCGTTCAGAGACCACAGGAAGTCGCCCATGTCGACTGGCGCTGGGGCCCCTAAGCCAGTGGCTTTTCCTTCCTCATCTAGGCTCTGTTGCTTTCTGTGGTGTCAAGTTTTTGTTCTCATTTTTCTAATACACATGCACGCACACATACTCTCATGAACACCGTGGACATACCAGCACACACACACACACATAGCAACACACATGCACAGCTGGGCGCGCACACACACATGAACACCACACATGTAACAGCACACACACATGCACACACACACGTAAACAGACAAACATAAACATGCACACATTCAGAAAACGTAAACACACACACGTAGACAAACACAATCTCGTTGTACTGCTGTTGTGCAATGACAATAAAGCTTTCTGATTCTGAAACAAAACCACACACACATATGCGCACACACGTATACAGACAAACATAAGCATACACACATTCAGAAAACGTAAACACACACACACGTAGACAAACAAAACCACACACACATATGCGCACACACGTAAACAGACAAACATAAGCATGCACACATTCAGACACATTCAAAAACACACACGTACACACACAGATATGCACACACACACACACACACACATACACACGCACTGTCGGTGTTGTTGACTGATACATGTCCCAGAAGCTCTGTAGTGCTTCATCATTCTGAGAGCTCACCGGTGAGATAGCGGGGTTGCAGCTGGGGCTGTTTTCTTTACCGTGACGTCATCAACCGGGAGAGCTGTGGGACAGTGACGGCGCAGTTATGCAACGCATCGCCTCATTAGACAGAAGCGGTCTGACGTCACAGAGACTTCAGTGCGTTTCAATGTCAAGCGCGTGGCAGGCCTAGGGGGGCGGAAGCAGGGGAACATAACGGTTCTGTAACCGGGCTGGTAACCAAGGTTATAGGATCGATTCCCTGGTGAGGTTGCATTGTAACCTTCAGCAAGATGCTGAACGTACTGTAAATCACTTCAGAACGGCCGTGTCAGTGGAGTGTACGTCACGGTGAATAACGGCCGCTGTATTGTGTGTACGCCTGCTTTTTCATTTCGCACCAGCTATTTCAGGAGCTCGGCCTGTGATCTTTAGCCTGTAGTCCTGGACACAGCAGTCAAAGTGCTTCAAAGATGTTTTACACTCAGAGGTTCACAATTCATAGTTGTGTTCAAACATTTTTTTTAAAGAAAAGTGGCCTGAGTTGAATTGCCTCTGTCTAACATCCACTCTGCTTCACATCACGCCTCTCTGCACTGTTTTAAAGTGTTGTTCATCTACATGGACTTGTCACCACGCTTTTCTGTCTTCATCGTTGATAAAAGGACAGCTAACAGCCCACACACCACTCAGTCTAACTCTTAAGGTCTAATTTCCAAAACAGCTTTGTTTTCAGCACAGAATTCACCGTGTGCGGATTAGACTTTTCGGTTAATGCTCTGTCCTGGATTTCAGACATTTTTAAACCCTTGGATGAAGAAGGCAGTGAGGCTTGTAATGTGAAATTCTGGCCTGGAGCCTGAATCCTGTGACTCAACTCACAAAGCTCCTGGAGTTGATTCACATCCACTCCTATGTGGCTATGACAGTAAGGACCGTACTCTCCCTTTGACTTCCTCTATGAACAAGTGTAGTGTAAATACAGTATTATATGACTATTTAAAAGAGACTTTTGATGGTTGACTTCTTGTTCAAAGACAAGTGACCAAAATTCAGCAGTTTACAGGAGCAACTCAATTCACTTCAATTTGAATCCAGTTTTATTTGTGTAGCGCTTTTCAGAGGACTGTCAAAAAGACGCTAGTGAAAGCAACTGAAGCAGCAGTACAGTAGGGATCAGTAGGGAAGCTGAACATTTACATGTGGACCTAATGCAAGGCAAGTTGTGAATCCAGGAGGTTCTCTCCTTCTTATATAGTGAGTGTAAAGAAAAGGACACATTTCAAATACACGGAATGTCCATCAAACATCATAAATGCTTAATGAAATTTTAGGTTTGTTTAAAAAAACATTTCAATTCCAGTGACACTGCTTGCGCTTTAATCTTGTGATGAGAATGAAAATATTATTGTTTTTCTCTCAAGTAGAAAATATTAGCTTGCTATTAGTCACTGTTTGCTTGACGAGTTGTAAGATGTGTCAAACTGCCTCACCTCATTGGCAATATTTGTCTTTTTGAACAAACAATAGACATAAGTAAGAATAAGAATTAAGTCTAAATATAAGAATACAATTATTGTTGATTCTTGTCATTTTTGGGTTTTTAGCAGCGTTTAGGGGCCCCAGCAGTGGTCGACATGGGTGACTTCCTGCGGTCTCTGAACGGGAACTGTACAGACAGTTTCCCCCCCTGAACCACCACTGTGGACAGTATGGCAAGAAGCAGGCTCTGTTATTGGCCTTCTAATAAACCTGCTTCTTGTAATGTTGAGACACAGGGCAGCACTTGGCGACATGCTTGACAAGATACACGCAACCAAGTGCTCTTTCTGTTCCTCAATCTGCAGAACGCTGTGCTGTATGCTGCCATTTTCTATTTGTTCTTTCATGTATTTTATGTGTGTTGGAGATTTCATTGTAACTAACGAGCAGTAAAGCAATGGTATGGCCAAATACAGGACATTATCATGTTACATGATTCGGATGTAGTCATAAATGAATTTATATATTATATACTATAATTATATACTTTTCCATACAGCCTACATGCATGTTTTTAGGGAATAACCCCAAAGTGCAATGTTGTATATGCACTGTATATATACACTCCTACATTCTAAGAAAAAGTTGTTCTGAAAGGGTTTTTGGCTTGATTCCAAAGGGGAACCCTTTATAGTTATATATGGAACCCTCTGTCATAGGTGTGAAGCCTCCCATACAAAGAACCATTTTGCCCAACAAAGAACCCTTTAACTAGACACGGACCTTCGAAGGAATGACAGGGTCCCTATTGGAGCCATTTTTAGAGTTTACTGTACATGCAGATATTTGTGCCAAGCTGGCTGTTTAGCTGCTTGCTTTGTGGTTTCGCTCTAGAATTAGTGATGCAGTGCACTTTATACACGACTGTGGGCATAGACCATTTACTGCAGACAGAGGCAGTCCTATTCAAATTGGCAGGGGTTAGCTCTTTGCAACAATGTACATAAAATTTTTTTGCTTAAGAGTTATAATGTCTTTACCGTTTATAACGTTTCAGCACTGTACAACTAGGGTCAAATGTGAACTATCGGTCTTCTAGATCGAGTAAGAAAATACGTCCGCTACACTTAGATACGGACTGAGGTAACCCCGAAGTAAAAGGATTGTGCATTATGTAGTTCCAAAAATTGTCATTTCATATTGTCCCACTGCTCAGCTTTTTAAAACGAGGCAACAGCAAAAAAAAGTGAAACGCAGAAGCCATGGGAATAGATGAGAATAGCTGACCTGTAAAAAGATTTTTTTTAAGTTACAGGCTTTCAGTTCTACTTCCTGCCTATACCCCCGGCCTCACGGTCGAGGATTATTCTGGTACACTTTCTTATCAGATAGAAAACCTGGGTTTGTTTCAACTCTAATTGTGTGTGTGTGTGTGTGTGTGTGTGCGCGTGTGTGAGTGAGAGAGAAAACAAAAGCACATACACTCTCACCCTGCTTAAAAGAGAACCTTGTGAATCTTTTCTGTAGAGAAGTCTCAGTAATCACACACACAACACCCAGCACACGCACGCACACACACAGAGAAAAACACACAGGACCCAGAAAACACACACACAGCACCCAGCACACGCATACACACACACACACAGCACCCAGTGCACACGCACACCCACAGCCCCCAGCTGACACACACACATACACACACAGCACCCAGTGCACACACACACACACACACAGCCCGCAACCCACACACACACACACACGCACACCCACAGCCCCCAGCTGACACACACACACACATACACACACAGCACCCAGTGCACACACACACACACACCCACAGCCCCCAGCTGACACACGCACATACACACACAGCACCCAGTGCACACACACACGCACACACAGCCCGCAACCCACACACACACACACACCCACACATCCATGCACACACACTGGATCTCACACACACAGCCCCCAGCGCTCACACACACATACACGCACAGCCCCCAACGCACACACACACACACACACACACCCATGCACACACACTGGATCTCACACACACAGCCCCCAGCGCTCACACACACATACACGCACAGCCCCCAGCGCACACACACACACACACACACACACACACACTGGCTCTCACACACGCAGAGTAACCTTCACTGGTGTGTAGTTGACGTGATGACGTCTCTGAAATGCAGAAGGGGGGCAGAAGAGCCAGTTTAAAGCGTTTATACTCAGAAGTGAAGCGGCGTGGGTTATCTGTCACGCAATTACCGCCGCTCACATTGCGCGCCTCGCCCGGCCGTCCGCGGCTCCCGTTCCCAGGAGAGCGGGACGGCGTGACAGCTGGCTTTCCGAAAGCCATTCCCAAGTTTCATTACTGCAAGCTCAGCCGCCAATCAGCGCCGGGGTGCCTCGTGTCATGTGTTCTTCCAACACGCCTTTGTCAGCCAGCCTCTGTCTCGCAGGAGAATATGCTGCATCAGTGTGTCGCACACTGACGGCTGGAGAAGTGAAGATGTAGGTGGAGCAGTTTGAGGAGCCAGGCTCTCCGTCTCTCTCTTTCCCTCACTCTCCCTTAGTCGCCATGCGTCAAGGGGAAGCCTGTAGCCTAGTTGCTAAGGTTCATGGGACCGGGAAGGTTGGTGGTTTTCTCAGGGTACAGCTGTGTAGCTAATATGGAAGAAATACTGTATTGTGAAAAAAGTTAGTGAAACAGCATTTCGTTTTCTCGCAGAATATATGGCTATATCTGGGTAAACTAGAGCTAGATTGAGGTTAACCTTGTCCGTTTATGTCAAAACATCTCTCAGTCTATTTTTCCACCTTCATAAACATCTGCGTAACTGGCTTTTAGAATACCAGTGGGGGTGTATTGCACCTCTCTTGTTAACAGGCCTGCTGATTTCTCTAAGGAGTTCTTAACCCTCCTATTATGTTTCCCATTTAGTATCTGGCATCTTTAGCTAACCTTGTTTCATATTGATACTGAATGATTTTTCTAATTTTCTAATTTGGTGGGATTAAATGGTAAACATGCAATAAACATACTGCTATGCTAAGTCCTGTCCCTGCTTACAAATGTGTTGTGTGGGGTTCTTTTGACCCTCTGTAACTGTATACAATATACAACCATTTTTATTTTTATCTCAGATTTCTTTGTGGATAATTCTAGTGGCACTCTCCCATACAGGTGCCAAACTTTCGCTTTCTGTACCTTTGGCTCTAAAACAAGATGCTTCTTACATATTTTTTATATTTAATAATATTTCTATTACATAATAATTGTGTGTTTATTTAAACTGTTGGGCTCAATTAGACCCCAACCATAAAAGTGGTCATAAAATCATAACATAATAGGAGGGTTAATGTGTGCTCTCTAGCCAGTTACTTCTCCATCTGGGCATCAGTTCCCAGAAGGGCTTTCCTGTCAGCCAATTATAGCCGGAGGATTTCTTCAAAAAAAATCAGCTGGCTGAGAATCAGGTCCATAAATCTTGCGTCTGATTCATACTGGTGCAGTGTGCCCTGGCTACTTGCATGTACGAGAGAACTGGAGTAGGTCCTTGCTCATGTGCCGCAGTTTAATGTATGAAAATACCTACAGATTTAGGCTACTGTTGGTTAGCGTGTGTGAGTAGCTTGCAGTATGCTACAGTGATAAATAATAATTTGCTATATACATTTTGGTGTACAGTATAATGCATGTAATCATGCAGCTCATTTGAGGACAAGTGGGAAAAGTTAATATTTGTCACAGAGAAAGATTTAACTTGGACATGTCACATTGTCACCCAGGCAGTTGGATTGTACAGTATATTCTCCCTGTTCTGTCCTTATAGAATGAACGCAGAGCCTTTAGGTTTGCCTTAAATAAACAGTTTTCTGTACATGTTCGTCATGCAGGCTTGTCCGTTTGCTCTTAATGGACAGTGACAGGTCGACAAACTGGGCTAGTCGATCGTTTGCCTAGTTCAGAACATTTTCTGCTGGTGATACCTCGCATTACCTTTCAGATCCTGAACATATTTGGAAAGAATAAATACTGTTCAGTCTCAGAGTTACATGAACTACTGTAAGCGTTTGAATTGGCTGGGCCCATATTATGTCGCAAAATCCAATATTTGAACATGGCTTCTAGTGTCAATATGAATTGATTACAGGCCAGAGGTCCTGACATTAAATCTCAGTAATTTTTAATGTTACTGATAGGATTGTTTGAACAGCAAGGTTTTGTTTACACTTTGTTTTGGCTGCATTTAGTGTTTGGTTTTGGTTCGCTAAACTTATTTTGATTTTGATATCCACGTGTTGGTATAGGCTGTGTTTTCCGGTTGTTCTGTAAACTGATTGAAACTCCTCCAAATTGTGTGGCATTACATCAGTAAAACGGATGCAACTTGGTTCACATATTGTAGTTTTTAATTTTCTGTTGGTAATTACCCACAAACCACGGGAGTGGCACACTACTTACTGTGCCTCGGCTGAGTTAAATGTTCTGTGTTAATTCAGCTCTGATAGAGCATGTTCCCGTTGGATTCCCATTGCAGTATTCAATCTAATAGAGCTGCTAAAACAACTCAATAAGAGGCTGACAAGTTGCTCTAAAATCTAATGCTTCATTCCTTGTCTGACAGGCAAGGATATTAAACTTTCAGCGAGTCAGAAAACTGTCACCAATTTTCACAGTAGTTCATCCAAATGCTTTAATGATCTGGAGGTCCTGTCTGCACAGACACACAGGCAGCTGCAAGGCAGAGTATAACAGTTATACCAAGAAATAAGTTAATTTTAGTCTTATATTTAGTCTTAAAATCTTATTTCTATTACTTTTTTATGCAAAGAAATTGCCACTGAGGTGAGAGAGTTTCAAGGTTTGCCAATGGGGTAAGAAAATATCACTTGTAAAGCAAAAACTTACTTTTAACAAGCTAATATTTTCTATTTCAGAAACTACTTAAAAAAGAAACTTAGTCTTTCATATTTTAATTTCATATTCTGAATTTCATGTCTTGGTTTGAAAGCCCAGTGGAAGTTTGTTGGGTGGTTTGGAGGTGAGTTTGTTCCAAAGCTCACAGCTTTAAGAGGAAACTGTATTTACAGTACGTGCCACTGATTGTTTGTCTGACCTATATTTTGGCAGTTAGGGCCTCAGCCCTGTTGGTGTGTGTACGTGTGGACATGCACGTCGGAGCACATAAGTCCCCTGTTGAAGGTCATTTTACCAAAATGTCTGAATTCTGGTTTTTCCTCTACTTTTTACCGAACACCAATTTTCTTTATGCAAAAACGCAAATACTTTTTTTGCTTCAGCATTCATCACATCGTTTTTGGAAGTGTTGTGACTTCTGTTTAGTGCTTAGATGTTTGGCTAATGGCTGTCAGGTGATAGTTTTCGCAGCCTGTGGTTTTACATTTTTACTTTTTTTTTTTGGGTTAGACAAGGATAGGGATATCAGAAAGGGGGGGCGGGGGAAATCAGGGGGGGAGGACTAAGGTAGAGTTTTTGAGTCTGCGTCGAAATAGGGGGAGGGATTCTGCTGTCCTGACAGTGGTAGGCAAGTCATTCCACCACTGAGGAACCAGAACGGAAAACAGGCGTGAACGTGCAGCTCAACCGCCAGGTGCACGTAGAGAGGGAACCATAAGGCGACCAGAGCTGGCAGACCGGAGTGGTCTAGCTGGGGAGTAGGGAGTGATCAAGGATTGTGTGTAAGGTGGGGCAGTCCCCTTAGCAGCCTGAAATGCCAACACTAGGGCCTTGAATCGGATGTGTGCGGCAATAGGAAGCCAGTGGAGGCCAATGAGAAGCGGGATGACATGAGCTGACCTGGGCTGACTGGTGATCAGGCGGGCTGCAGCATTCTGGACCAGCTGGAGGGGCTTGATGGCACACACTGGGAGACCGGCTAGGAGGGAGTTGCAGTAATCCAGGTGGGAAATGACGAGCGCCTGGAATAGGAGCTGGGTGGCTTTCTCCGTCAGGAGATGACGGATACGGCATATATTATACAGAAAGAACCTGCAGGTTCTGGCAGTGGAGGATACTTGTGGAGCCAGGGTGAGGCAGTTATCAAGAGTCACCCCAAGATTCTTTGCCGTACGGGAGGAGGAAACTACAAAGTCCTCAACAGTCAGTGAGAGGTCGATTGACGGAGGGGACTTAGCAGGGATGTAGAGAAGCTCAGTTTTGGCAAGGTTGAGCTTCAGGTGGTGGGAAGTCATCCACGCAGAGATATCAGCCAAGCAGGCAGAGATCTGTGTGGTGACTTGGGTGTCGGGGGGGAAGGAAATAAAGAGTTGGGTGTCATCAATGTAAGAATGATAAGAAAAGCCATGGGAAGAGATAACAGAACCAAGAGACATGGTGTATAGCAAGAAGAGGAGAGGCCCAAGAACTGAGCCCTGCGGGACTCCAGTTTGTAGGGGGTGAGGGTCAGAGACTGAGCCCCTCCAAGTCATCTGGTAGGAGCAACCAGAGAGGTAGGAGGAGTGCAGGCAAGTGCGAGTGCAGACCCTGTGACACCCATCCCACACAGCGATGAGAGCAGAATCTCATGGTTGACTGTATCGAAGGCGGCCGACAGGCCAACGGTTTTGAGGTGTCATTATTGAAACCAGTCACAGCTACTGATGGCTTCACACCATAGTGTCTCAGTTGGCAATGGTGCTCTTTCCCACACTTTTGTTTATGTTGAATTTTCACGCCGAATGGTGACTTCTTACTCACCAGCAGAACTGTGAACCATGACCTAAGACCGCACACACACTCGAGGACGGCTCAAAACAATTGCCACTATCACCTATGATTAGAACCTAGGCTTTGCTGTTACACTTGCTTATGGGATTGTGTGTGTATGTGGATGAAAGATGGAGCCAAGATGGCGGAAGGTCGAGCCACACTGAGGGAAAGAGTCTGTGTCTTGTACCCTGACATTACCGTGGTGACGTCACACTTGGGCGTTAATAGGCTGCAGTAGTGTGGTACCAGTGGCTCTGAATGACAGGGCAGGCTTTATAGAGGCAGATGCGGTCGTGAACACATGCTGCAATTTCGCCGCACTTGAGCAAGCTACCAATTAAGCAATTCAGGCAGCTTTTCATTAGCCTAACCACCGCCTAGGGTTGCTGCACTGGGCTGAAAATAGTTTTAACCACTGTCCTTCTATGGCAAGGGATTCTAACCAATAAGTGAGAGGTGTTGTCTTTCATTGTAAGTCACTCTGGATAAGGTTATCTGCTAAACAAATCATTCTGCATTGCAGTCAAAAGATGTATGATCATTACTGCAGTACTGGTGAAATGTGCCCAGAATGGACAATAACGGGACCCCCTCAGTCTGGAAGCAAAGGGGCAATAAAAGAATGAAAGTGATGTGTGTGTCATAATTGCCTTGCATGTGATGGTGTGTCTGTGTGTGTTGTGTGCACGTGTGTGTATGTTTGTCTGCGTATTTGCATGTGTGTGCGGTGTGTGTATGCGTGCCTGTGCACGTGTATCTGCATGGGTGTGTGTGTGTACATGTGTATATGTGTGTGTGCATGTGCATGCATGCATGTGTATGTGTGTGTGTGTGTGTGTGTTTACATGCACAATTGGGTGTGTTTGTGTGCGTGTATGTTTGTATGCGTGTGTGTGTGTGTGTGTGTGTGCGTGTGTGTGTACCTGCCACACCCTATCACCTGACTCTAATCTGTAGGCTGTGGCTGTGATCCAGGCCAGGACTCAGGCCTGGGAGCAGGAACCAGGCTGGCTGGAGCTGCTCTGAAACCGGGCGCTCTGGAGGAAACCAGCCCTGGAGGAAGTGAGCCGTTTCTGGACTGGAAGGAACCTGGGCTGGGAGGTAGCGCTGGGCTGTGACCAGTTCCTGGAAAGGGAAGAAACTTAGCCAGGAAGCAGCACTGGGAAAGAGTGAAACGTCTACAGTAGAGCGGCTAATGTTCGGTCTTGCTCGCCGACGATCTCAGGAGATCGTGGATTGTGGAGGCCTCTTACCAACACCTCCCCTCCCCATAGCAGCACTGCTTCCTCTGAGAGCCATTTGAACTGTGAACCCACCCTTCCTGTCCAGGAAGCCGCCCCCGAACAGGCAGCTCTGCTGGAGCCTGAAGACTGGTGGTTTCTGGGGCAGAGCTGAGAAGGGGGTGAAGAACCTGTGGTGGCTACAGCTCTGAGTGCAGGGATATGGACGAGAGCGAGCGCTAACATGGCCAGTGCTAAGAGAGCTACCGCTAACAAGAGCCAGTGCTAAGACAGCCAGTGCTTACAAGAGCCAGGCTTAACAGAACCACTGCTAACAAGAGCCAGTGCTAACCAAGCCACCTCTAACAAAAGACCCGTGCAACTGGACTGGTCTCGGCTCCAGGTGCTGCCTGTGATTGGCCAGCCTTTAACATTTTGCTCTAGGATTGGCTGAGAAACCAGAAAAAGGAACCTATTGCCAGGGTGACCCAGCCAGGCCACACTGAGAGGACGTTGGAGAGGGCGCGAGTGGGGGTCGGTTATGATGGAGGCCCTCCGGCTCCCCGCCCTCCAGATCCAGGGGGACTGCTCCAGCATAGGGGCGGGGCTGGCGGGCGGGGCCGAGGCAGCAGGGGCGGCCCCGAACGACCACACCCCCTCCCTGCGCCGCAAGCGCTTTAAGATGCGGCGCACCAAAAACGTCCTGATCGAGAGGGAGGTGCCCGAGGGGGGCGGGACCCTGCCCGGCTCCGCCCCCAGCTCCACCTCCAAGGAGTACCTGCAGCTGCCGTCCATCGAGATCACGCCGTCCAGCGACGAGGACGCCCCCTGGTCCAACTGCTCCACCCCCAGCGCCTCCCCCCGACGCAAGCGCTGCCTGCTGAAGAAGTGGCTCCGGGTTCGGGAGAAGAAGGACGGCAGTGAGAGCAGGTCGGTACGGGGCCCCGCTGTGGGCCCTGGGGCCCTCATCTCTGCTGTCTCAGCTCTGCTCCAAACTACACCGCACACCCCGCCGCCATTTTGTCTGTCTTTCATCTGGTCAGTACAGACAGTACAGACGTGCTCATGACATTGCCGAGGCAAAAAGGTTGGGTGTTTTACAGGATCGACTAGTTCTGCAACCCTGAACCTGAAAAGTCGCAGAGTGATTTGGTTTGATTGTTTCACAGCACTTAATAATTGTTTTTTAATCAGTTAAATCAGATTTGACAGTTAAGTTACCTCACAGTTACTTGAGTTTGAACTGGTTTTGAATTTTAACATGAAAACAAAAACCGGACACCCTGTGGCTCTTCAGAACTAGTTTTATACACATAGGGCAAGTTTCATGGATACGGATTAAGCTTAGTTCTAGAATAAATGTACTTTTCAATGGAGTTTCTTAATAAAAAACTAAATTTCATCCAGGACTAAGTTTAATCAGTCTGTGAAACTGCCCATAAAAGTACTGAATAGATGCAGATTATAGCTGAAGATTTTTGAACTGTAGATTTTATTAGTGCATCGCTGTATGTAGAATAGACGAATAAATACTGTGAAACACGCAACTGAATTAATCACTTCATGTTGTTTCTTCATGTCGTTGGTCATCCGGTGCATTTTAAATGGTGTGTTTTCAACCAAGCTGCAAATCTGATAAACGAAAAGAAACTAAAAAAAAACAGACTCGACTGCCGTATCTGTCCAAAGATCTGCTGAACTCTTCAGTCCGGTTTCCCTATGCAGATCCTGCAGCGCGTGCGTAGATTGTATCTGCGTGAAAATGAGCCAGGAAACGGCCTTGCTCTTTCTCCGTTATTACCCGCTGCCGGCATCTCAGTGGAGAATCGCTTCTTTAAGATGGAGCTCCTTGGCATCTGCTGAGAGGGAAGACCTGGGCCTCGCTTCAGAGCCCTTCCCAGCATGCCTCGGGGCAGAGGAGCTGTCGCTCTCCTCGTTCATTACCGGGGCGAGTTACGTAAGCTAGCACTTGATATTAATCGACCCGTCAATTATTAATAAGTCCGGCTCCGAGCTATTAATCACACGGCGGCGAGGGAGGCAGTGTGCGTGTGCGCAATGAGGACCGGTCCAAACCACTCCGAACGAAGACCTTCGCCGTGAATTAAGTAGACCTCAGCCAAATGCGTAATTGTTTTGGATTCAAATACTTTTCTATGCTTTACCTAGCTTGTCTGGTGCTATGGAACATATAAAATAAGTGCAAACCCTGGCTTCTGGCCCTCTTGGTTGGCTCAGTTGTACCAGCCAAGATCAGTCGAGCACAGAAAAGTAATTGAACCAAAATTATTACCAAATTGACCAAGGTCTGCGATTAAACCATGCACTATGCACTTTTAATTCCTGGTTGGAATTTAAAGTAATGGTCTCAGTGTGTGGTATGGCTCTGCCCTTTAAGGTTGTACTCCAGACTGCAGCACTTTGTTTGTGATTTGATATGTCATGCTAAGCAAACATAAATAAAATATGAATACAGCCTCAATAGCTTCACTAATATACACTCACTGAGCATTTTATTAGGTAAATGTGTACACCAGTTTGTTAATGCAAATATCTAATCAGCCAATCATGTGGCAGACATGGTCAAGAGGTTCTGCTGTTTTTCAGACCAAATGTCAGAATGGGCTAGAAATGTGACTTTGACTGTGGAATGATTGTTGGTGCTTGACAAGGTGGGTTGAATATCTCAGAAACTGCTGATCTCCTGGGATTTTCACGCTCAACAGTCTCTAGAGCTTGCAGAGAATGGTGCGAAAAACAAAAAAGTAATCAAGTGAGCAGCAGTTATGCTGGAAAAAATGCCTTGTTCATGAGAGAGGTCAGTGGAGAAAGGCCAGACTGGTCAAAGCTGACAGGAAGGTGACAGTAACGCAAATAACCACTGAACTGTGGTATGCAGAAGAGCATCTCTGAACACACATCGCATCAAACGTCTTACGTGGATAGGCTACAGCAGCAGGAGGCATCCGTCTAAAAAAATAAGTCTAATAAATACCTAATAAAGTGCTCACTGAGTGTACACTCCAATTCATGGAACTTTGTGTTTGAACGGACAGCAGGAATTAGCAGCAAAAATTAATTCAGCACCATTCTGTACCATCTGAAGTTTCAGATATTGGTAAAAATATTGTAAAAGCAAAAAAGCACTTGTAAAGTCTGTGATGCAAGGCAAATGGAATTGAATAAGCCCGCTAGGTCATGTGACTCGGAACCATCCGGAACGTTTCTTCAGCTACTGCAGTTTTTGCTCTGGCTGTTTTAGCATGGAGCCTGCAGCGTAGCCAGCTTCAGTCAGTAACTCCGTGTAAGCCTGGCATCGCAAATGAATTGAGAGCAAATCTTTTAAGCGATGTGAGCATTCCAAAGCCTCTTTAATGCCACAGAGACACATCAGAGTATTTCCAAAGGTGCTCTGTGTAAATCGACAGTAATACCCTTTGAGAAGTGTTCAAATTACATAAACGAAACTCTGCAGGGGATTTTGCGAGCAGGTGTGGCATCGAGCTGGTGTAAAATCCCCAAGGATCTATGGTGGGGAATACCGTGAACACGGTAGTGTTGTTTAAAGTGCAGTTTGTCTGTGTCCCAGAGTACACTGATTATAAAATGAAGGACGATCTCGATTTTCATGCATGAACCAGAGAAGAGCTCCATCAATAAGAGCAACCACAACAACAACGGCTGGCAGATACCTTCTGGCTATACGCCATTCTGAATTAACGGAATCCCAGAAGTATGGCCAGGAAGTGTCTATCACAGCTGGGATTGTGCTGATTGTTGTTACCACACTCTCAGAAAAGGTATGAAAAGTGCCTAAAAAGGTAGAAATGCTTGACGCTGGGGTGGTACCCTATAGATACGTCACTTTGCACCCCTAGCCAGTAATATATCACAGGGTACATATAGGAAATTTGAACCTTTGAACAAAAATGTACCTCCACTGTCACTTTCTCTCTGAGTTCAACATACTTCATGATTGGTGGCACTAGTCCTCTCTGGTTTCTATGCAAAGGTGAGGACATGTCGATCCTATTGCTGTTTCACAGTGGAGTGAAGGTGTACCTGGTGGACACTTTTGAAGTGGTCGGTTGTGGGTTGAATTGTGCTGGATGAGTTGATTTTTGCTTCCTTGTTCACTCGAACAGCAGTGTTGGCGTGTGTGGTAAGGTACTTACTGCAAGCAAGAATATTCCCATTACGTCAGTGAAGTTCTGTTGAATTGCTAAAGATGAACTGACTTGTGTTATTCCCCAGTACTTTCCCAATGTGGTGGTTTATATAAATGGTGTCATTATGGTACACTTTCACACTGAGAGTGTATGTAGTGTGATTCAGGTGCCGGTAATATCTCACAGAATCTCACACATTGTGCTGGCCAGGATTCATGTTCATGCTGAAACACAGAGAGGCACACACAGAGAAACGCACACACAGAGAAACGCACACACAGAGAAACACACACACAGAGCTAGCGGCTGTTGCAGATATGCCAAGCGTGATAAATAGTGGCTCTACACCTCATAGGGTGTCCCTGTAAAGGTACAGTCCTGTGTCTTTGCAGAGAAGTACACAGTAGGCTTAATGTATATGAAATGGACAGGAATCATACCATTTTACTGTAAAACAAGCAGTAGTTTATTCACTGATATTTTGTATATATTCACTGTACCTGTATATATTCACTGTATCTGTCATTTTCCTTGTATATTACTATGATAATATCAAAAAGCTTAGGCTAATAATAACATTTCAATGGTTGTGGGAAATGTGTATGGGTTGGAGGAAATATTACAGTTGAATGGCATACTCACTCTCAAGAATTAGTTATTCTTTTAAAGTTATTTTAGGCAGAATGATTAGTATTGAGCGTTTCAAGTTTCTTTGAAATGATGTTTTTCATGAAACTTTTCATGAAGATTTGCTTTTTTATTTGGTATTTTCTTTATCTTGTTTGTTCCATTTATGTGGTATTTTATTGTATACATATTTGTTGTATAGTGTTCTCAGTGCACCATTGTAAAAGAGAACTTTGCTCTCAACTGGTCTCTCCCAGTTCAAATAAAGGACAAAAAATACCCATATAAGCAATTAAGTCCTCTTTTGAATAGCAGGATTATTACCTGCCAATATCCTATAGTAGTAGCCATGCTACTGTCAAGAGCAAGTATATTTCATCCATGTTTGATTTTATTATTTTCCATGTACAGTAGCATCAATATGTGGTGAGCCTGAGGCTTTATACTGTTGACTACATAAGCTAAAGGGCTTTAGTGCTGTGCTAGCACAATTTCACTGCACTTGTGTTCAGCATTTTCATGCTTTTGATTTATCCATCCTGTGTGTGTGTGTCCGTGTGTGTGCATGTGTGTGTCGCTAATGCATTAAGCCTGGACAATTCACAAAGAATGCAATGATTTATAATATTTTCTCATTTTAGTCTCAAGTCGATGAGCCATATGGAAGTACTGTTGTGTGATGGTAATTAATCTTGCTGTGTGATAAGATAACACATGTGAATGAGACATTTCCTTGTGTCATTCTTGTGCCAGTGGAGAAAAGGTCATTTTTAAGTGTGATCCTACATCTGAGTAGCATCGACTCACAGTGACAGAAATAGGTATCTGCTGCTTCCCTCTTGTGGTGGAATTGTGTAATGCAGGGAATCAGAGTTCTTATTGGACCATGGTGTATTGAAGTTAACCAGTCAAACTATTTGCTTGTACGTCACAGTTTTTTTAGGACATATAGAATTAACAAAAACTTGATCCTCTAGTACAGGATTGGGTAGCACTTTACATTAAGCTAATGACCTGTGTAGTAAAATTTTAACTAATTTGGTAGCAATAGGTTATTACTGAGTTGTCATGGAACAAGAGATAGCAGTATTCTTAGTTACACATGAAACAAGGCCAGTCCTGTTACATCTCTGTTGCTATAATGATGCTGTGTATCATAGAATCTCTCCCCACCTTCAAGCGCAAGCTGAAGACACACCTCTTCAAGCAGCACCTCTCCCCATCCCTCCCTACCTCCCTGTGAACCTTAATTGTTGTCTCTGTGACTTGCTTTGTGTATCGGTATTTTTAGTTGGCTAGGTAAGCAGTGTTTGGATAGTTAACTTTGGTCACTTTTGCTCTGTTTGTTTGTTTGTTTGTTCAAAAAAAAAAAAAAAAAAAAGAAATGGCCCTTGTCCTTATCTTTGTTGTACAGGTAGCAGTTGAAATTGTACTTACCTCTAGGGTCTTTCAGCGAACTTATCCCTGGTTATGGGTATGCACTTTGTTGTACGTCGCTCTGGATAAGAGCGTCTGCCAAATGCCAATAATGTAATGTAATGTAATGAAGATATGGTCTATGAGTGTCAATGCAATATTTAAACATATTCACATATGGAATTATCAATAAGTATGTTACGTGTTCCTTGTTCCATGTTACGTGCAGTATGTTGAAGTTTGAAGTATAATAATCTCTTCTAACCAAATTAGTTACACTGTAGCTACACAGCATTGTTTACTCAAATGTGTAATTAAGAATATTGCCGACTGCTCTTACCAACATTGGAATTACTCAATAATAACCTCTTGTTCCGAAATTAGTTACAATATAACTACTCCACTATACTGTAGTATGACCTGTTTACAGTTGTGGTGTAAACAGGTCATAAAATCAATTATGTGTCTTAATGTATACATGCTCTGTGTGTCTGTACGTATAATGAGCACAGATTCAGGCTGGGATTGTGGGTGGCGTGCAGTAGTAACTGACAGGTGTCTCTCTCTGTCTCTCCCATCCCAGCAGCCAGCAGAGCAGCCTCCAGAGCAGCCATGAAGAGGACTCCACCCGCTTCCTGACTCCTTACATCCGCGAGGAGAGGTGCGTGCCGGTGTGTGTGCGTGCGTGTGTGTGTGTGCATGTGCCTTTGTGCATACAGTGTGGGTGTGTGTGCCTGTGTGTGTATTGTGTGTGTGTGTGTGTGTGTGTGTGCGTGTGTGCATTTGTTTGTGTGCATGTGTGCATGTGTGTGTGTGCGTATGTGCTTGTGTTGGTGTCTGTGTGTGTGTGTGTGTGTGTGTGTGTGTGTGTGTGTGTGCATGCTCATACCGTGGGTGTGTGTGTGTATGTGTGTGCGTGTGTGCTTGTGTTGGTGTCTTTGTGTGTGCGTGGGTGTCTGTGTGTATTCGTGTGTGTGTGTGTGTGTGTGTGTGCGTGCTCATACTGTGCGTGTGTGTGCGCTTGTATTGGTGTCTGTGTGTGTGCGTGTGTGTGTGTGCGTGCTCATACTGTGTGTGTGTGTACTGTATGTGTGTATGTATTCATGCCTGCATTTTACATGTGGTTTCAAACACCTTTCTACATTTGACAAGGATATCCCATGACTGTGTGTTCATCCTTACGTTGTCATAATAATGCCACAACAATAGAATCAGTCTTAGCTTATGAACACTGTAATAAGGATCTTTATTCAACACTTAAGCTGAACGCATCAGCAATTTCCCAGTTATGCTCACTTGTGGCTCTTGGCCACAAGAGGGCAGCATTTGGCTCAAGCTCATTGACAGAATTAAGTGTGACAAAATTGCATCTGAAGAGAATATAAAGCAGAAAAGGTCGTTCTAGTTCAGTCTAAGTGCCTTTTGCTTTATACATCATTTGGAGGCAGTTTTTGGCAGAAAATCAAACAGGCTTTATACACGTCTACTGATCGTCATTCTTCAACTAACCCATGAGCCATTTCATGTGCATCAGTTCCTCTCCACCCAGACTGGATAAATATTAATCCATACATATTAATAATTCAATGCTCATTTCCTCATTGCGGTTCTTGAACTGGAGATCTCAACATGTCCTCAAGAGAAATAGAAGGAAATTGGTAGAGTTATGTTTCTTTCTGGGTAGTATTTTATTAAAGAATGTATTGTACAGGCAGCATAATAATATCATTCTCAGCAGTAGGGGGGAGTATGTGGTTGAAGTGCTCCCTACTGGTGTAAATAGGAACACAAACAGATTATCTTTAGGACTGCTGGGATTGGAGATGGAGCTCAAGAGGAGCGTTGGCTAGCCCTGGTATTGCTCCTCTGGTCCAGGAGAGCCACAGTGCAGTGTGTGCTGGCTTTTTCTGTTACCCGGCTGTTTTTTAGCATCTTGATTAGAGAAGATGATTACACAGCTAACTCACCTCCCATTTTACCTTGGATCTGAACTGGTAGCTGATTTTAAGGTGAAACCCCTTCAGTACTAGTTCAGTACTAGTTTTGGATCTGTATTAGTTGGTTCACCTCTTGGCTCACCTCAAGAAAGGTGTATATCCCTGGTGTATATCCCTTAGTCTCACTAGTGCTACTGGGTTGGCTCCAGTGTAGGTCATTCAGACCCGTTTTCAATGTAAAGTCAATGGTACAATTGAATCACTGTCTCACACACTTAGTGGAGGACCCATATGCTTCTATGGCAGGGGTGGGTAATTCCAGTCCTGGAGAGCCAGTGTGCAGGTTTTTGTTTCCACCAATGACCTTGGCTATTGGATCTAACTGTCTGTTCACACCAACACTGGTTCACACATAGATTAGATCACAGTAAACCATTTCATATAGGGACACAAGAACAGTCTTTGGCTGTCATTCATGCGCTTGCCAAGAAATGTCCGATGGTGTAAATATTTATTGAGTAATTAAGGTCAGCAGTTGGCAAAAAGACCAGAAACGGATATGGCCCTTGTTGCTCACCTCTGTTCTACCAAATCAATGGGTTCCTTTTGGAACCATTTTTCCAGAGACTGTAGCCATGGCTGTAGCCTATCCCAGAATGCTGAGGGAGTTTTCCGGAGTGTTCTTTACTTCGTATAAGCCATGGCGTCCTGCCTGACCTCCCAGTTCCTCTCCTCATTGTTCTCACCTATTATTACTGCACAGCTGATCGTATCGTCGGTCCTGGTCCCTGTAGCTACATCCTGATTTAGCACTTTTTGTTGGCCAGTAGTTATTTTTCTTAAGAGGCTGTATTCCTGTTTTTTTCTGCCCAATTATGCATGTGTCAGCACTTTGGCCTGGACACCGAAGCATAAGCTGGAACACTCTGCACCTTCCCGAAAAACAACGTCCCCGTAGACCGGTTCAGCGCAAGCGTGTTGTTATGGGAAGTCGGTTGTTACGTTAGCAGTTAGCGCAGTAGCGCACGTAGACCCATGGCCGGTAGCCAAGTCATGGGGTTGGATTTTATCTGCGTCAGTCTGTATTGTATTACAATTTTGTATCTTTACGACCTGCGAATCTTCGGTTTATGCCAAATGGAAATGTCTGGAAGAGTAGGACAGAGTGTGTAAGCCATGACGTTGACACTGTCCGAGTTGCTGCTGCCACACAGTTAGTGCTTTGATTGCTTCCACTGCGTGTCTCGAGTAGCCCTTATCAAATAAATCAGGTTGGATTGCACTTGGCTGATTGTATCCAAGAATAGGAGGGCAGTACTTCAATCATGGCGCTTTAATGGCAAGTACATCTCCTGGATGACAGGCAATGATGTCATCCACTTTTTCAGATGTTCCCCTTGGGCAAAGTGTCAAGCCTCTATTTTGATTACCGGTAATGCAAGGTTGATGGGTCTGCTGAAAATTCACTGACAGGCTTGAGAGAAATGTGGAAGACCCTTATCAAACAGCCGCGGCCGGTTCCGGTTGGCAGAAGTTTTTGGGCGCTATGTAACGATACAGAACATCTGTCATACCTGCCCACCTTCCAGAATGTTCATAAGATGTTCCAAGAATGCTTCAGGACAGGGGTATCGAACTAAATTCCCTGGGGGCCGCAATGTCTGCAGGTTTTTGTGGTTTCCTTTCAATCAGCTGCCAAAGAACAAGGTGTGTGGATTCCTTAGCTAAAGAAATACTTAAATGAGCCACTGCTGCCAGGAATACCACAAAAACCAGCAGACACTGCGGCTCTCCAGGACTGGAGTTAAACCTGCAGACACTGCGGCCCTCCAGGACTGTAGTCAATAGTAAGGAGAGAGTGCGGTCAATAATAATAATATGGGGCTGGACATACTGTATAGGACCTGTGACATTAATTCTAAGAATAGGGCGGGCTACACTGGAAAAGTAAGACGAGACGGATGGTTCCGGATAAGTCAGCTACCACAAGGCTGTGCTGTTCTCTGCCAGGCAGGGCAAGACTCTTCCCTCTCCCCTTCTCCACAGTCCCTCTCTCCTCCGGGGGAGAGAACGCTCTTTGATTTCCCAGACACATGATGTGGGCTTTTTTTTTTTATTGTAGAAGGTCACCCCCAGTACAGGTGCCATCTCTACCAGGGGGAATCCAAAAAGCGCAGCTAAGCAACTCTCTGCCTCAGATGGATAGGTACTGTAGCGAAACGGCCGGTTCTTCCGCTGCACGTCGTTTCTGCAGAGATGAATTTCCGTAGGGATTCATTGTCTCCTCCTCCCCTGTCGGAAACGGAATGCGTTCCACCTGCTCCGACTGTGGCAGGAACGCTGCGTTCCCGGGCGGAAAAGGCGTAGAATGTCATGTTTCCTCTGCAGGTAACGGCTCCCGGATTTCATATTCCATCCCAGCGGCCGCTGTCCGCAACGCATCGCCGTGCCGACGCGGGTCAGGTTTCCGCCTGATGTAACTGTAATTTGAATATCCAGAGGGGTTTATGGGCAAGTGAGAAAGAGATTCGTTCTGTATTCGGTTTCTCTGAATCTTCCTGTGTGCTCTAAAAAATGCTGAGTGCCACTGTAATGTATCTGGTGTGCAGTGTGCTTGTGTTCCGGATTCATCCGTTTCACTCGATACGAGAGAGGGTCGAGGAGTCGTGTTTAGCGTTGTGCTAGTTTAGTGCGGCATTTAACGTGTACTTGTGCCGAAACTACAAGGTTTTAATTGTGTCTCTTCCACGAGTGTCTGAATGAGTGTCAGTATTGTCCAGTGCTGTTTGTGTTGCCTCAACAAACATCTCATTTTAAAGAGTTTCCTCATTTCCAGGAAACGGGCTTTGACAGGCCGGTGAGAGACCACTTTTTCCTCAGTGTGTTCTCATCTGTTTATTTGTTTGTTTGTGCTGTGATGTGATAGAACTGTTGGCTGAATGGCGCACTGTCACACAGTGGTGCCGATTGTGGGACGTTAGCCGTTAGCCTAATTTCAGAGGTAAGCAGCTGATTGAGGTCCGGTAATGAGGGTTTCTGATGCCCACAGGACAAGCAGACTTGCTTAAAGCCTCTTATGGGACCTTGGTATGCCCACCAGTCCAGAAGCTGAATGTGGGACAGGGTGGATTTTAGCTAAATGAAGAAAATATGAGACCAGAAAACAGCTGCAAGGTTCCAGTTGGTGCTGACTGTAACTTTATGTCAAATTTATGTTATCTATGTACCATCTCAAGCCTCACTACATTTTGCACTACAATAAATGTCTATCTTGACAGGTGTTTTTTGCTGAATGTAATCTTATTTTTACTGTCAAACTGAAAATATTAGCTTGTTTTCAATTACTCTTTGCTTGATAAGTGAAATGTTCTTACTCCATCAGCAAATATTGAAATACGTGAACTGTATCACCTCATTGGCAATATTTTGAAATACGATTATAAGTCAGAGTACAGGACTAAAATGCTTTATGTTACGACTGACTTGTATTTTGTATTTTTTTTTACAGTGTAATGTAATGCCAAACATCCAGTCTTAAAGGCATACTATGCCGGATTTATGCCTTGAAAATATAATAAAATAATCATACTCATGTACAAATGGTGGATTTTTGTCTTTGTGCAAATCTGAGGCCAGAGGAGGAGACTTCTTTGATTGTCAACACAGGACCATGGCAAGGCTAAGAGTCCTGCACAGTATTGCCTGAAAACACATTTTAAATTGTAGAAATAAAAACCCAAAGAACTAAAGAAGGTTCTGAAAGTCAGTCGGTGGGACAGTCAAGGTCAGTAAGGTATTTTATGGCGACATTCACCCTGATATTGTCTTGTCTAATAGTGTATAATATCGTATTTATAAAACTGATAGGTGTCCTATAGCTAGCCGGTTTGGTGAGGTAACAGAATGCTTTCCACTGCTTGGGGAACAAAATCCAGACAAAACCGGCAAAACCTCTGTGCAAATGAGACATGCATTATTCCCTCTAAATTTACAGGCCTTGTCCTCAATTATTTATCCATATGGAAATCTGGTCACGTACACAGCCCCTCTACACTGGAGTCAGTCCCTACACTGAACAGTTTGCACAAGTATCACTTTCACTCAGAGTGGAGCCTCTGTTTGGCCTCACCGAACAGTAAACACCACGAGAGCCTTTTCAAATGTTTAATGTCAAGTCAAGTCATGTTTATGTATCAAGCACATTTAAAATGACTGCCTTCAACCAAAAGTAATTTAAATTTCAAAAGTGCTGTACAATTTATAATTACGTTGGAGTGAGAGGAGGAAGTAATAATACACAAGAAAGCAATAATTATAAACAAAAATAAATAAATAAAGTGTTTTTGATGTCTAAGGAAATCTAAAATCTCCACTGTATGCGGACAGGACATTTCAATTGTTCGATTCTCATCAAGAACCGTGTGGTTTGCAGACTGGACATGAGACTGAGAGATCGCAGGTTTAATTCGCAGGTCGTGCCATTGCACTTTCTGGTGAAATACTAAATCAGAATTTCTTTCAGTGTCCCACTGTGTAAAGAGGTTTTATCAGAACGTAAGGGGGTGCAGGATGGCTCCTTCAGTTAAGGCACCAGACTGTATGGACTATGCAATGGGAAATTAGCCACCGCCCAGGGTATGGGAAGGTTCAGTCGGTTATGGGTCCACGTTCATGGCTATCTAGCGACCCCTGCCCATGGACGGCATACTAAGAAACATATTAATACAGCAGTAACCTGTGTTATTCACATTTAAATGTATCTCAGCGCTGCTAAAGCGATGTGATTCATGTATGCATTGCCGTGGATACAGAGTTCCCAGCATGCTGTGAGTCTCCCAGAGGAAGAGTTATTGGCGTCGCTTGTTTAACCGGCTGAATGGATCAGAGACAAGGCTGCTGCAGTCAAAAACGCTCCGCCCTCCCTATCCCGCCCGCTCCGGTTTCCTGCAGCACATAAATTACCTGCTGATGACATCAGCACCCCCCCCCCTTTCCCCTCCCCTCCCCCCCCCCCCCGTCCCCATGGGAACCGTCAGCAGCAGCCCAGGTGTGTTGGTGGCGTAGAGGAGCGTAAGTGGGTCAGTCCGGGGTGAAGGCATTTCGGGGCGACTCGGGCAGGTGCGATCCGTCACGGGAGCAACGGAGCACGGGTTCGAGGTGCGGAGAGAGAGAGGGAGAGTGAGAAAGCGAGAGGGAGAAAGAGCTAGAGGCAGAGACATGAACAGCGGGAGAGGGACGCGGACCAGGGCGTCGTGCGAGACAGCCAGCCCACACCCCGTGGGGAGGTCGAAGGGCGTGGAGCGGTAGGGCGCCGGGGGGCGAGAGGGGTGCATGATGGTCCAGACCATGACCTGCGCCTCGGCCGTCAGGCAGGGCTGCCACCACCGCGTCTCCACGCTGCGCAAGAGACTCTCTCTCCGCCGGGGCAAGTGAGTCACCGGGGTCCCCCCTGCCCTCCACACACAGGGACCCGGCGTCCGTTAACATCCGCGATTCCCACCTTCACATTAGACAGGCTGACGGTTCATACTTCAGATGGGCACTTTTCACGTGTTTGTTGTAGTGTTATGTTGCAACTTTGCTTTACTTACCTTGGAACCGCATTTTCTCAGCCAGGCTTGTTCGATCACCTAAGGTTTTTCAGGTTGACATGTGTACATACCATGTCTGTACTTGTGTGTAGCATAGTGCACACTTGTGTGTGTAACATAGCTGTGGACTTGTTTTCGACTTGTGAATTTGCATTGACTGTAAAGCGATGTTGTTCTTGGTACGGTAGGCGTAAGGAGCGAGTGGTGTTTCAATGCTGTGCACATTAATCTCATCTCACCATTACTATTCATCATCTTCTCCTGTTCAGCCAGAGTCAGCACTTTTCTGAATTGTCCTGCACGTATGTAGTACTGTAATGTAATCGCTCACAGATGGCCTGGACAGGTTGTACACAAGCTATAAATATGTTTACGGTACATTTTGTTGCTCATCAGTCAAAGTCCTGACCCAGGCTGAAATCGGAACTGTTGGGAAGGTTGGCCAACAGCGATATCTCATCCTGTAGGGTTTGATTACCTATTAGGAAAACAGTCTGAGGTCCTTGAAGCACGTCGTTCTTTCTCTCTACTGTGCTATCTATGCGCGCTGTGTCTAGCGAAAATTAGCGGTAATTAAACGCTACTAAACTCAGCAGTAGGCAAAGTACCTCAGCCCGTCAATGAGATTCTATCACCATCTGGTTTACTGTGTTTCTGTTCGTTTATCTCCGCATGTACTCTAATGAGAGCAATCATTACTCCTCACAGTTATTCTCCTGGCAGAACAGTGCCATGTCAACAAAGGAACTCTCTCCTCTGACTTTATCATAGATCCAAGTTACAAGCTTAGTCTATGGGCTATTTCTCAACTTCAAGCAGTGGTTACGGATAGCTGTTGGAAGGCTGGTTTTCTGAGGTGGTGGTTAGGAGATATGCTTTATTGAACCCTGCACGGGTAATTTGTCCTCTGTATTTAATCCAACAACAGTGCTGTGCTTGGGGACCAACTCCAGTTCTGAGGCCAGTGCCTTGGTCAAGGAATATAACTAAACTGACATGCACGTCTTTCGGTGTGGGCGGAAACCAGAGTAACCTGAGGAAACCCACGCAAACGCGTGGAGAACATTGAAACTCCACGCTCAAACCCAGAACCTCGAGGCAACTGTGCTATCCACTGTGCTCTGGGTTCAATTCCTGGATGCTTCTTTTGTGCATAAAAAAACTATGCACTGTGCAAGCCATGTTTATTAAGCCCAGTCTCCACCAAACAGCCAAGATGAGAAGGTTTTAGAACGTCTTCAGAATAAAGTTTTATCAGTGGGAATGGCCGCTGGCGTTTCGAAAACTGAGCATGTCAAGTCTTAAGCCCGGAGTTTTAGAATAATTAGTGATTTACCGTTACAATTAATTTGGTTCGTCATGGAAACAGTCATTTATTTGCTTTGGTGTGAACTGTCCATACTCGCGGATGTTTTGAGATTTAAACACAGACCTTCCAAGATTTCTCTAGTTTGTTCTCGTCTCGGCTGTTTGGTGGAGACTGGGCATATGTGTTTATAGACTAACTATTTATCCGGGGGGGGGGGGGGTGTCTATGGGATAGACAGGGGTAAAGCATGTGAAGATGGTATTGTAACCTTTATTGCATTATGTTTCTGGTTCTCCATAGTGTAAAGAATTGTTCACAAAAAGCCTGTGATGCAGAAATGTTTTTCCTGTGTGCAGTGTGGCGGTATAGCCACAGCGACTGATTCACAAACCCCAAAACGGAGAAATGGTTATACTTATAGAAATGGTCACGGAAGCGTTTAAATCAAGTTGCTATGTAAAGTGGATTTTGCGGCTTGTTTTCGATCCTACAGTCAGAATTTCAGCTCTGTATGAATGAATGAGTGAATGAATGAATAGCAGTGTGGCGGAAGCATCATTGATAAATGAGTGTAATCTGCAATCTCCCAGGAATAATGGCTGTTTAAGGATGAGGGTGTAATGCTGACTATTCACTGCGCTTCTCTGTGTCTTTACAGGGCAGACAGTGGAGTGGACCGGCTGAGGTGAGTGCACTTTTGGGAATAGTCCCTTACCTCTGCGCAGTGTGTGTGTGTGTGTGTGTGTGTGTGAATGTGTGTGTGTGTGTGTGTGAGTGTGTGTGTGTGAGTGTGTGTGTGTGTGTGTGTGAGTGTGTGTGTGTGTATGAGTGTGTGTGTGAGAGTGTGTGTGTGTGTGTGTGTGTGTGTGAGAGTGTGTGTGTGTGTGTGTGTGTGTGTGTGTGAGTGTGTGAGAGTGAGTGTGTGTGTGTGTGTGTGTGAGTGAGTGTGTGTGTGTGTGTGTGAGTGTGAGTGTGCATGCTTGTGTGCCAATGAATCTTGGCTGACACAATGTGTGACATTCAATACGATATTACTGGTGCATACAGTAGGTGTACTGTGGTGTACTTTCAGTGTGAAAGTGTAACATGATGGCACTTTTTATATCAACCACCACATGGGAAATAGCACTTACATGAGTTTATCTTTAGCAATTCTGCAGAATATCACTGACCTAATGGGGATGTTTGTTACTTGCAACAATTGCCTGTGTGTTTTTGTGCCTGTGCGTGAGCGTGTGTGTGTGTGTGTGTGTATGTGTGTGTTTGTGTGTGTGGATGGAGGCAAGCTGTAACATGTTCTACAGGGCCCTGTGCTGTGACTTCACTTTTATCCAAACTAATGTCTGACAATCTCAGTGCTTTGTGTGCAACTGTCAAAATAAACTCCCAGTACCTCCCATCGTTGAGAACAGCAGCAGGGCTCAGAGTGTGATAGTCTGCTGGTGGGCCAGAATCCAAGCTGCATTGCTCTGCTGGTGGAGAGTGTCATTCAGTGGAGTCTGGATGCTGGGTGCTAAAAGGGGCCTGTATCATGCAGCAGGATTACTAAATTAGGAAGATAACTGCACTGAAGTAAAACCAGGAACCATCCCACATCTGGAACATGGACTGTAGTAAACAGATCTGTTCCAGGTTTTACTCCAATCCTGCTAACTCTGTAATCCGGCGTTGTTATGTGATAAAAGATTGTGGTAATAAAGGTGAGGTTATTATGAGTAAATTCCGTGTGTGCATGTGGGTGGTTCCATAAATAATTTAGCTAATGAACAGATTAAGAGGAACATTTTGGTGTGAAATCCAGGAACAGATATAGGACTCCAGTTCTCCTCTCCTGCTGTAAGCTACAACCGCAGTGTAACTCAGAAATCTGCCCTATCTCACAGCCCACGGTCCCAGAGGCCTGTTTTAGCTGAGCTGGCATCGGATTACCTCCTCCTCCCGCGCAGTCTGCAGACCTGTGTTAGCGACTCGCAGCGCTGATGGCCACACAGCCTGCTGGGTAATTACTGAGAGGCCTAAAGCAGGTACCCCTGGAGGTTCCCCCGTAATCTTCCTGTGCACAAAGGTCCTTTACAACCAGCTCTCCTCGGGAGTGTTCAGGCCACTGTGTGTCGCACAGAAAGATCTGGAAGCAGCCATTTTAATGTGCTGTTTTTGGCATAGGACGGAGATACGGTTTTACAGTAGCTGATGCTCTCATGCAGAATGACTTTTGCATCGTGTCCATTGTATTCAGCTGGATACTAAAGCAGTGCAGGGTAAGTACCTCGCTCAAGGGTATAATATCAGTGTCCTGCCTTGGATTTTGTAGGTTTCTATGTTTGTGGGTGCCTCCGGAGTGATGTAGGCGGAGGTCAAAAGTTCCAAAGTAAGATCTTTTTTGGGGGACTGTATTTGTTAGCCACACGGTTAGGGTATGTGTCAGTGTTGCTGTATCATGTTCGAATGTGTGAAAGTGTTGCTGAGAACATTCTGTACGATTCGTGTTTGCTAGTATCAGTGGTCTAGGGAATAATACGGCTACTGCTAAATTAGATTTTGTGTTTGTTTTTTCCCATTTCACCACCACTTTCACCGCCCCTAAGTCCTAGCGCTTCTGTCTTCCTCTATGGTGACAGTGAGCAGAATCCGACACTCTCCCCTGCGTTGCGCTCCGACTCCAGGGTGAAAGGGATCCCAGGAATTAATAAATGATGGGAGAAGCCTAGTTCCTGGTTCGATATTCCTTTCCCAGCGTCCAGGCCGCTTGGGGTTTATAGACTGACAGAGATCATGCCCAGATTTCACATGCACCCGGCCATTTCACAGTACGTCTTTGTGGGCTTCTGAGAGTGTTTTTGCCATTTGATCTGCTGCTGACGTCCTTGTGTGTGTGTGTGTGTGTCTTCCGGTGTGTGTCATATTTGTGTTATGTCCCCTGGCGTGGGCACTTGTGTGTGTTTTTCCAGCTACTGTGAGCCTCATATGATCTCTGACTCACAGAGATTTTCCGGATCGTTCCGGCTTCACGCCGCCTCTGCCCCACAGTCTTACTCACTTACACAGATGCATTCTCGTTTCCAGACCTGGCCATTTTGGTGTTGCACAACTTGCCTTGTGTTTTCGTGTGGAAAGGGGCATGTTTGTCATGTATTTGTGTCATGTCCTTGAACTCAGACACACACACACACACAGACACACACTGACACGTGCGCACACCTACACACACTCATGGACACACACAGACACACAAGCGGCTGTTTGAGGGACGTTTGGGGAGCAGAGTTGCTGTTGACTGTGGGAGATTTGCCGGGATGACTCGGACTACTGCAGTCACGGTCCACATTACCTTACACAGAATGACCAACAGTCGGACAGACAGACATAATGTGCAGCTTTCTGCCTTGTGCGTTTCAGAGAAGAAAATTCAAGCCCTGTTTTTTCTGCGCAGCAAATTAAACATCTGCTTTATGACAGCTGAAAATCCATCTGTTTTACTGACCTTTCTGCTTTAAAAAAACATTTTGTGCCTTCAATATTTAATGCAGTATTACTCACTCTTTCACACTGGGTGGTTTTCCACTTTCACTAAGAATACCTACATCCTTCAAGATCTAAAAATGCCTACTGCAAATTACTCTGAATCATCTTTTTATGCCATGTTGGTGTGCAGGCAAACTGTTACTCCTGAAAGGAATGTCAGGTCTGAATAGGGTTGCCTTGTTGGGCAGGGATTCCTCATAAAAGGCTGGTCTCTTGGTGTATTCTGAAGTCTCCTGGCTAATGAACTATAACCAGGTAGATTGATTGCTCATGTCTTTTAGAATATGCTTTCTTTCCAGGTATTTATACAGCATTTGATGATGTAGAGAGCAATCATGTAGTGAATTTGCTATCTTAGTAGCTAGCACAGGTTATTACATGTGTTATTGATGATAATAGAGTGTCTTCAGTAAAATAAATACACATACTCTCAGTGAGCACTTTATTAGGTAGACCTGTATTTCGGGGCGGCCTGTAGCATAGTGGTTAAGGTAAATGACTGGGATACGCAAGGTCGGTGGTTCTAATCACGGAGTAGCCACAATATGATCCGCACAGCCGTTGGGCCCTTGAGCAAGGCCCTTAACCCTGCATTGCTCCAGGGGAGGATTGTCTCCTGCTTAGTCTAATCAAATGTACGTCGCTCTGGATAAGAGCGTCTGCCAAATGCCATTAATGTAATGTAATGTAATAATGTATTTCAGACCAAATATCAGAATGGGGAAGAAATGTGATCTAAGTGACTTTGACTGTGGAATGTTCATTAGTGCCAGACAGGGTGGTTTGAGTATCTCAGAAAACTGCTGATCTCATGGGATTTTCACACACAACAGTCTCTAGAGTTTGCAGAGAATGGTGCGAAAAAGCATCCGGTGGGCAAAAAGCCTTGTTAATGAGAGTTAATGTCAGTGGAGAAGGGGCAGACTGGTCAAAGCTGACAGGATGGTGACAGTAACACAAATCAACACACTACAACAGTGGCATGCAGAAGAGGATCTCTGAACACACAGCATAACTCTAAGTGGATTGGCTACAGCAGCAGAATGGATGGATGCAATCCTGTCCTCATCCAAATGGGAGAAGAAAGCGAAAGATTGAGAAAATGGAGGAATAAAAACCCATTAGGGAGAGGGATGACACAGCAGTATAAATGACTTACAGTAGGTAGTGTGGAGTTTGTTGCTGGGTGCAGTGTGTAAAACATGAGAAAAGTGTTGTGTAGAAGCGTGTAGAGGTAAGTACGGAGCACACCACACCGCAATGTGACTTACCTGGTAGTTATTGGACTTGTGGGTGATGCTATGATCACAGCATTCATTCCTAATAATGAGTCATTTGTGAAACTGCTCTAAATGAACTCTGATAACTCGTCAGTGTCAGCAGGAGTGACTGAGTCATCATCTTTACCTTCGAGACCTTTTTTTGTAGCATACGTGGGATTTGAGACTTCAAGTCAAAACTGCGAGGGATAGACATTCAAGTTAGAGAATCATAGTCAAAGTAGTTCAGACCAGGGGTTATGAACCCGTTTTGACCCAAAGACCCCCCCCCCCCCCCCCAAGCTCAAAGGCATTCCGGGAACCCACATCATTAGTAAAAAATGGTGTGTTTTATTTTTTGCAATATTTTCCCAAATCTCTGCACTGTATAGTCTTTGCCTGTCAAATCTGGCCAGGCAGGGACCCCCCACACACCCCACACAGGACCCCCATGGGGGCAGCGGACACCCTGTGGAAAACTCAGGGTTTAGAAAATGAAAGGAGAAAGAGGAGGAGGAGGAGAACGCAGTGAAATGAAGAAGGTAATTAACCACAGGGACACAGCGGGCTTCATCCAACTGGGGGCCTCAGGTTTATGACCCTCTGCCTTCTCTCAGTGACAGGCAGGGGCCCGCTGGCCCCTAGGAGCCGTGAGTGAGAGATACACCTCTCCCTCCGCCAGAGAACTCCCAGTGTCATTTTTAAATAGAACAGATAATAAATAAAACAATAAAATAAAAACCTTTATAAAAGTTAAATGTGAAACTTAAAAATCAATTTCATTCAAATGAAATGTGCATTTTAAATGACAAAAAAAAAAGAAACTTTTCGAATTACCCTTTAAGTGCCCTTAAAAGTGAATTAAAACCAAAAAAGAACTTGATTATCTCTTGCAGGGACTGGGGCTCCTGGGTGCCAGTGAAGTTATTAAGGAAATGAATGTTTAAAATAACTGCCCTCTCCTCTCTCCTCATTTCGGCTAATTTGTCCTGACTCTAATCCGGGGTCACATTCCCTATTCTCTCTGGCTCTGCCTCCCTCTTCGCGGTTAGCGATGGCGGCTATCGATTTCTGGACTCGGGCCAAGCGGGGGCTGATTTATCCTCGCCCGGGGCCTTCCCAGCGCTACGCTAACAGCAGGGTGATGGGTTGCGTGTTCCCCGTAGCGTGTAGCGTGTAGCGCGCGCCTCCGGTCTGGGAAAGCGCTGTTCCGGAGGAGCCTCTCCGTCTGTCAGTCGAAGGCGGCTGGGTCTGAGGGGAAGTCGGGCTCTAACGGGAACTCGGAGCATTTCCCAGGATCCTCTGGGCTTCCCGGCTCGAGCTGGAGCTGAAGGGGCGCTCGCGCGCATCGATCGGAGTCGCAGCGGCTTCCTGTCTCTCCTGGCGCCCGGCAACCCGGCGCCTCGCCCGCCGCGCACGGTTACGGTTTCTTTATATTCTCTATATTGATTTATATTTTATTCCATAATATTTCTCCATTTTCCCATTCCCTAAACTCTCTGCCATACTTGTTGATGGCAGCCCAGCCCTGCCGACATCAGGAAGAGATGTAGTGTGCAGAAAAACACAGCTGCTCTTCTTCAGACACACATGACTTCAAACTCAGAGTGCAAGAGAAATGCTACATGGCACTGTACCAAATAAAAATAATAAAACACAATTAATGTGACAGGATTTTAATAAACAGGATCCGAGTAAGATTTCAGTCAGACGCTAATAAGCTTTTGCACCAGACAGCCTAGCACAAACCATGCAGTCTCATGATTCCTCCGATCCACATTTTGCACACTGCAGACGCACCACCGATTGTACACTGTCCATGCTGCTGGAGGAGAATGAGGTCAGCGTATTGTTGTTTTGTGCGTCCGCAGGTGCCTGGTCTGACCAGGAGTGGCTGCTATAGAGCGATGAGCCCAACGGAAAGGCTGACTTACCCCCTATCTTTCTCCGGCACGGCTGAGCCAATTGTCACCTGGGCTTACCGGCAGCGGGACCAACGGGACTCAAACACCCAGTTGGTGGACTCGCACTTTGCTGAGTGTGACCCACATGGATTTCACTTGAGCCTTGCAGCTTTAGTCACCCGGGGTCTTGCCTGGTTAAATTTCCGTCACCTGTTAGTCCTTGCGTTGGTTTCTGTGAAAGAACGACAGAAACGGCAGCGTGGAGCGGTCTAGCTTGTTCTCCCGCCAATTTCATTCGCTGGATCCATGTGAAATATGTCTGGATGCACTTCACTTGCCAACCGCGGGTGGCCTGTAGCGTAGTGGTTAAGGTGAATGACTGGGACACACAAGGTCGGTGGTTCTAATCCCAGTGTAGCCACAATATGATCCGCACAGCCGTTGGGCCCTTAAGCAAGGTCCTTAACCCTGCATTGCTCCAGGGGAGGATTGTCTCCTGCGTTGTCTAATCAACTGTACATCGCTCTGGATAAGAGCGTCTGCCAAATGCCAATAATGTAATGTAATGTAATTTGACTGTCCCCTCAGACTGGACCCAGCTTCTGTGGAAGGGTTTTGGCCCAAAGGAAGGGGTTCTGGGAGCAGGGAACACAGCTTTGAGGCATTGTGGTTGCTAGGTGTTGAGGTGGAATAGGGTCATGGCCTGTTTGATTCCCCTGGGACACCCGCTGTTGTATGTTGTTCAGCTAGACGTGATTAGCATAGGCTACTTCAGTAAATATAAACCTGTAAAAGCACATGAATATTTACACTATTAAGATGTGGCATATGTCGTATGACTGGGTACTTTCATGTAATTGCTAAGCCACTCAAGCTTGAGGTGAACAGGGTGCCGCTGTTGTTGCCATTGTTGTCTCTCACCATAAGTTATAGCGTGATACATTATGCAGGAGTTGAATCTTCAGGAGTTTATTAGTGAAATGGCAGACTTGCATCCCATCAAGCCAAACACGCAGCTGTTCGTGTCACTGGGAGTGCTGCTGCTCCTGTAGGGGGAGGCCATTTTGTGTCAGCTGTGTGCTGCAAACCTACACTATCATTATGACTACACTGTGGGAGAACACTGCCTCTGTAATAAGACGTAGGGTACATCTCTGTAATATCTGGCTGTAATTCTGTTTGTGTGAAATATGAGTCAGGATACAGAGGTGTATGCAATAAACACCATCTGTGTGTGTTTGTGTGTGAAAGAGAGTGTAAGTGCTTATCACTCATCTACTCAAAGCTGTCAAATTCACAGAGCACAGAGCACAGAGACAAAACTTATTTTGCCTTAACTGGTGTCATTTTCCTTGTTTCTGATTGTCTGGTCTGTTTCAGCTCGTAACTCACAGAAGGGGAAAGACTCCATTTCATTTTCCATGTTTTCTGATTTGTATTGACCGAATACATTCTCCCTTCAAAGGTTGTGACTGTTTTGCCTGGTTTCTCTTCTTTTTCACGGCAGAATTTTCTGTAAAAAAAAAAAGAGCTCACATTTGAATGAAGCAAATCAAATGCGATATTGATCAGAGCCCGGAACAGCTCCCAGCCTTGTAGACTGACACTGCTCGTGTGAGTCTGATTTGATTGTTGAGAAACTGATCCTGCTCAATGATTCATGAAAACAAATCACACCGTCCTGTTATGATACCTCAATATATTGATTCGCTCCGGATAAGAGCGTCTGCCAAACTGTAATGTAATGTAATGGATTCATTTTGACTATTTGGTCACAGAATCCAATTGAATTATGTATGATCACCGGTGAAAGATAACATTTTGATTTGAGAGAAAAAGGTTTTTTTGTACATCGTCACATGAAGTATAATAATAATAATAGTTGGCAAAAATGTATTTTTTAAATAAATATATTTTTACAACCTGAGTACAGATCATTTTAACTAGAGGGATTTAGAAGTTTTCGGTAGTGTAATATGAATATTGCTTAACCCTGCCATTTTGGCTACATTACTGCAGCTTCTGTGACAGCAGAGAAAGACATTTTCCTTTTTGGCTCTGTAGGCGGACACACTGTGGAGTTGCAGTGTGCTCCGGAGAAACTTCCGGAAACGCTGCCCTCGGAAGCCAGTTGGCTCGAGCTGGCGGTCCTGGAGAGATGTGACACTGGGCTCGTGTTCTGTAAACAAGGGAAACAGACCGACGGGCGACTTGTGCTTACAAGTCTTGTCACACTTTGGGCCTTTCAGACCATAGAGAGATACCTCTGCCAGTACTGCAGGGTGAGAGGGTACAGGGAAGTGAGTGCTAGCACCCTGCTTATCTCTGTCCCAAATTCTGCCCACTCAGCAGCAGAGCAGCTGGATGGGGGGTCGGACACATGCTTCCAGGAGAACAACAGCCACGCCAACTTTCCACCCCCCCCCCCCCCCCCCAAAAAAAAAAAACAACACCTCGTGCCTATACAGTGCAAACACAGCAAATTCACATCTGAACCCAGCTGCTCATTATCACACTGTAATAGATAGTAGTGGATTGTGTCTGTAAACAGCAGGAACCAAAATGCTTTGCAGTCTAGGGGCAGTAACTTGTCTCAGCCACCAGCCATTAATGTGAAGCACGGCGGCCATTTTGAATCAGGACACTCACCACACATCAGCTGAGGAAGAACTGTGCTAATTATTGTGCATTACCAGCAAGGGAGCCAGTAGTGTGGTTTGTGTTATGCAGAGTTTATTGACTGCAATACAATGTGCATGCTTGGTTTGAACAAGGTTGCCGTGTGCAAAAGCTTATTACCAACTGATTAAAACCATACTCAGATCCTGATTATTTAAATCCCGTCACATTCATTGTGTTTTTCCCCTTTTAATTGCTGTAGTTGTTTTATTCTTGTATTTGACACTGTCCCATGTAGCGTCTCTTTGCTCTTCTTTTCTGGTATTTTGAGAAAGAGACGCTGTGTTTTTCCAGAGTCTGAAAAGAGCTTTTTCATCCAGGGGCAGAACAGCCAGCGAGCTACTCGGGCTCGATCGTACCCGGCCAGTCACGCGACGAAATGGGGGCGCGTGAAGGACATGCAAACAAAAGCAGCCAATGAGAGAGAGGAAACATCTGTCTCAGAAGGGGGGGGGGGGGGGGTAAGGGGAGAGAATGGGAAATAACACACAAGGCTTCATCCTGGAGAGAAATCCTCTCTGTCTCGTTATTATTGACAAGACCTGCACTTCCTGTGTACTGTACTCCAGTAAGAGCCAAAGCTCAATAACAGCCTGAATTCTGGGAAATGCGGTCATTAATAATGGAGAATGAGGTGAATGAGAACTCCCACCTCAGCACTGAGGAAAAACAGGACAGCCCCAGGCTTGCAACTGCTGGATTTGGGCTGATACGGGTCACCACCAGAAGGGGGCAGCAGTGGTTTGTGCCCAGAGCACCACTGAGATTGCCTCAGTGTCCAGATATGAATTTTATGAAGTGAATTTCACAGACTTGTTTGCAGTCGTTCAGTATAAAATACTTATTTTTTGCATCATCATAAGGGCAAGAGTTAATTGCTGTCACCGCAAATGTGGACCGATTACCTTCTCCTGTGATCCACTGGAGTAACATATTCTACAAAGGAATACATTTGGAGTAATTATCGCCTCAGGCGATTACAGCCAGGATGGGATATTTCTAAGAGGCCTTTGAAGTAATGAGTCCTCTGGTTTTTGCTGTCGCTGATGTAGCCAGTGGCCTAGTCTAATGTACAGTATCTGTTTGAGTGTTTCTATCTTTTTTACTGGGCTCTGCAAACACACCACAATTATACGTTTTACACCAGTATTTGAGTAAAGTCAAATCCAAAACAAACAAAGAGGTGCTGATATTATCTTAGATTTGTAATAATATCTACAGGTTTGTTTTTTGCTGCAGGGGCTTGAAAAAGGCTAACATCCTAAATTGGTGTTACCTTATAAATTGAGTTGTTTTGATTCTGCATGCTGATTGGCTGAGATGGTGTCAGTGATTGTCCAATATGGTGACAGTTAACCAAACAGCCTGTTTATAAACAGTATCAATCCATTCACAATACATTACTTACTTTTTTAATTACGCAGGATATGATGTTCATTTCCTTGTGCTTATAATTAGGTGGCTGTGCACAAAACCCAGCTCAGATTTTTCTAATCTAGCTTGGCTCCTACTAACCAGATAACCATGCAATTATCAAATAATATTACAGAATTAATTATTTGTTTCTATGTATGTTGTAACCTTTTTATGAAAGCAATGTGGCAACAACAGCCCTGAAGAAATAACTGTATTCTCAATACAGCAGGGCCTCTCGTACGGTATCGCTTAAAGCACTAACAGATAACAGATGTTGTCATGAGTATAGCTATCATTTAAGACAGCCGGCTGTACTATGAAAGTTAGGTATTCTAACAGTGGTTACATTTGGATTCTCACTCTCCTGATGTATGTAATGCTGATGTTTTATTGAAATCCTGTCTTCAATCTGTCTCCATTTTGTTAGCTGCTTGTCTTACATCAGATCTGTTTGTGCCCGTTTCTGTTGTTTTCTTCTAACGGTGGTGCTGTTTGTATGTATGTTCCCGTGCTGCAGTCTAGACCAGAGTGTGTAATATGAAGGGGCAGATGAAAGGGTTAGATTAAAAAGGTAAAAAGGGTGAACGCTCGCCTGTGATCAATAGGGCTGCTTACTGAGCAGAATTCTGAAGCCGTAAGCTCCCCACCCTCTCTCTCTCTCTCTCTCTCTCTCTCTCTCTTTCAGTCTCTATCTATACTACTACTACTATGCGGTTGTACAGGGTTCACCCAATTTAGATGTAAAAACCTTCAAATTAAAGCTGAAAGTCTGCAATTAAACCACATAGCGATTGTTTTATTTCAACTGTTTTTTTGCTGGTGTATGGAGTGAAAACGACAAAAAAAAAAGAGTCGCTGTCCAAATACTTATGAACTGCACGCTGTCTGCACGCTACTCTATCACTCTCTCTGATTGTATACACTGTATACACCGTATCGACATACAGCAAATTACAAAGGTAATAAATTAAGAACATTTAAATAGCGGCACTATAATTAAATTGCTTCAACTGAATGCGAAATGCACAATTTAAGAAAATGTGCGTCCTTTTCTAAATGTAGTGACAACTCACTAGTGACAAGTCACTATGGTCCACTGCCTGAGAATCTTCTCTCAGCTTCTCGCGTGGTCTGGGGATTTGCGGAGGGTAGGTACAGAAATAGATTTCTTTGGGATACTGAAGTCTCTTGCGAGTCTGTTATATTTCACATTTTAATTAGAAGGTTCAGCTCTGGCTTGACCTCCTGGAGTTAGTATATGAGCGTAGAAGGAAGCTCTCTAGGAAACCAGGTTTTGTGCCAGCACAGGCTCTTGAGTGACAGCATTGTCTTTTTTTATTCTGGTTTGGAGTTTGTTGTGTCAGTGAAGAACTTCGCGAAACTGTACCAAGAAGACTGGTTGAAGCCGATTGTTTTATTTCGCTTTTGTTTTGTTTGGTTTTTTTGTGTGCATTTTTTTTTAAATTCAAATCTCTTGGGTGTAAATTGAATCATCAGTTCAATAAGTTAATCTCTGTCTATTCTTCTGATTTTGAACTCTGTGATTCAGATTCATATTGAAAGGATTCACCCACACATGCCCATGCTCGCACACACACCCACGAGGGCTGTCCAGCAGGTTGTGGGATTAAGCAGTTGCGAGCATGCGTAGGAGCTTCACGGGGGCTGGCTCTGACCGGCGTGCTGCAGCCCGGAGGATTAGCGACTCGGCCCACATTTCCCCCCGCTCTGATGATAAACGAGCCTGACAGCGCCACCGTCACCTGATCCCACGTCCCGGCCTCCTATTGGACGTCCGCAATCAACCTATATGTCTCTAAAAATACTCGCGGGGCGCAAACCTCCTGGCCCGGTCCCTAGGATCTATTCTAGAGTCGCGCCCTGCAGACATACACCACGTTCAGCTCGGGGTCACAGGAAGTGCCCACGAGACAAAACAAGTTCGGGTGCGCAATAATCCAATTTCATATAGCTATATGGAACCGAACACTCGAGATCACCGTCGGCCTAATGGTTCACAATCAATTTGCTTGTTTTCCATTTCCTTCTTGTAACAAAGCTAAATTGTGAAGCCCAAACAGAATAAATTAGATATGTTTGCTGTCGCTGTATTTGACTGCACTGCAATGAAAACAGCATTGCATCCTTCATACTGTCAGTGACAAAGAATAATTGGTGGCTTCATATTAGATTTAATGCGCATGAGGTACATTGTACATTGTAGTGACGTGGATCTACCCTCTAATGTAGCCTATATATGTGGGTCTTTGTAAAGTGTAGGTTTTCCTTCTTTAAGCTGCACTGTTGCATACCCGATCGTTCGCACGGAGATCAATAAAGTAGGTCATTCGATAAAATGCGGTGCATTCGGCTGTTTATGGATTTCCAGCTAACGTGGAGCCCACTCAGGTGGAAGCCTGCTGTCGAGTGCTTGGACTCTCACACAAAAACTAAAATAGGTGCTCTTATGTATCCTTCTGGGAATACTAGCCAACACTGTTATGGCATGTATGTAATTATGATGGATCACTTCGAATCGTAAAACATAAGATGCACATTCTGTGCATTCTTTTAAAGAAATATTTGCCGTTTACTTAACCAGGTCGGTCAACTGTGAGCACGAATTGATTTTGCAGTCGCTACCTGCAAAGGGAAATTACTAAGATTCCGTTTTGTGTGAATTCTATATGAAGAGAGCGCTTGGAAAATAATAATATAACATGGTTCAAAATCTGTGTTGCTCTTCATGTTCTGTAATTGCATGTACCAAAGACGCTAACTGCTAACGCGTGTAGTAACGGCGTTCAGGCGGCCTTGTAATCAATTTCTCGATTCTGAAATCCGCGGAACGCTCTGAGGCAGCGAACTGCGTCACGGAAACGACCCTCTGCCGGAGCCTGACCGCGCTCCGCGGGAGCTGTCCGTTCAGCACCATCGCCCTTGCGACTGCGGCTCTACGCTGTCTGTCACACACAAACCAACGGTGCTGCGCTTCGCGTCGTCCGTTCATATCGCAGTCTCGAACCTCCACATTATACAGTGCGGACATTCAGACAGCGCACATATCACGCTTCGCAGTCTAGCGTTATCGCCAGATAACTGGGCTCATACGCGAAGGCTCTGGACTTGATTCCCCGGTACTGTGCCGCTTGAATTGTTTCAGTGAAAAGATACAGCTGTATAAATTGATTGCATGTTAAAAAATTAAAAAAATTAAATTAATGTTCACTCACTCTGGGTTAAGAGTCTGCTATGTGCCGTAATGTAGCTGCGTATGTGCTGTTGGTTCTCTTGCAGTTATTATGGATATTATTCTGTCACGGTTTTCATGCTGGCAACCAAGCTATAACTTGCTGCCAAAGCATGTGTGTGTGCATATGTGTGTTTGTGTGAGTGTGTGCATACTTGTGTGTGGTGTGTGTGTGTATATGTGTGTGTGTGTGTGTGTGTGGTGTGTGTGTGCATATGTATGTGGGTGTGTGGTGTGTGCATGTGTGTGTGTGTGTGTGTGTGTGCATATGTATGTGGGTGTGTGGTGTGTGTGTGTGTATGTGTGTGTGTGTGCATATGTATGTGGGTGTGTGGTGTGTGTGTGTGTGTGTGTGTGTGTGTGTGTGTACAGACGGACCTCCTCGGTGTGCCCAGGTTGTGCCAGACCTCAGCGTCTCTGTTCCAGATAAAGGGCACAGAGCCCTGCTCTCCTCTGGGCCTGCCCTGCGCCTGCTAATATGCTTACGTAAGGCTGACTTCTCCCCCATTGTTGTTCTGGGAATAAAAAGGTTACATAAGAGCGGCTGATATCACCAAGTGTGCCCGGAAGTCAAATAGCCCTCCCCCCTCTGCCTCCCCCTCTCCCTAACGCTCTCCCACCCCCAAACGCAGTGTCCAAAATCTCACAGAAATCACTAGCTGTCACTGGGACACACTAATCACCAAACCTGCTACGCCCCTCCTCTGCCCAGATGCATCTCATTCTAATGAGAGACAGAGAGAGAGAGAAATCATACATCCGTGGCATTCTGGGAAATGTAGTTTACAAAATAACATGTTTTAAGGCTCTTTGTTGTCATTTAATGTAATATTACGACAAATGAGCAGGCATTTTATTTGATTTCATTTCCACTGCTGCACACGCTGTGTGGCCTCTCTGTCCCCAGTCTGTGGGATGACAGACCCATGCTGTTGTTCTGTGAGGTGACACGCGTATAGTGTCATTCTGCGGGGTGACAGGCGCATAATGTCATTCTGCGGGGTGACGGGTCCTCCCCGCGGCGTAGGCCGCACGACGGTGACTCAGCTTCCTTAGCCGCTGCGCGCTAACGCTAGCCGCCGCAGGAGACGCGGAGCTCCGCGGTTCCTCTCCGCTGGTCGCCGGCCAGCTCCTCAGAGCCCTTCTCAGATCACACGCGTGTAAAAACTGTGGCTGTCTGTGTGCATTTGTGTTTCTAGGGCATCGCGCTGCGGTGTTTAGCGGTCTGGCTGGGAGACGTTCGCTTGAAAACGCTCGCTCCACTGCAATGGGGATAGAATTCTTGCGAATGTTGCAGATTTAATCTGAAACGGCATTCTGCCAATCAGCTCGTCAGAAACCCTATGATGTTTTCATTGAACGAACATACAAATACAGTCAGATGTCTGGGGCTTGTTGTGTGGCATTTGGAGATGTCTGGTGTGTCTAAACCACCAGGAATACCCCACTGTTTTATTTACACTGCACACATACACACACGCACACACACGCACATATACACACACAGACATATACGCACACACATACACCTCCATACACACACTCACACACACACATACATACACACTCACTGTCTGTCCTGCATTAAGAGATTACAGAGCCAGCTGCTGGCTATGATTGACACTGGCTCCGGCCCATAGCTCCGCCCCCCGGCCCCTCTAATCCCGTCCCAGCGAGGTCAGTGTACAAGGCTCCCGGGGTTGAACCCAGATTCGGACGGTCCCCTTCTCCCTGCTCCTCTGGAGCCTGAACCTCCGCCTGCACCTCGGGAGCCTGCACCAGGAGCTCTCAGCGGCGGGATGTGCTGCGCGGATGCAGGGGGAGGGGGGAGGGGCTTAGGCGGGGAAGGAGCTGAGCATGCTCAGTAGGCGCCTGTTCCCGGCGAACACAGCTCATGCTTTCATCTGCGGCAGGAACGAGAGAGAGAGAGAGAGAGAGAGAGAGAGAGAGAGAGAGAGAGAGGGAGAGAGAGAGACACTGCTGTGTATGGGATACTGTGAGCGCGAAAAGCTGTCGTCGTCGCACGCACGCACACACACACACTCTCACAGGCGCACACATGCGTGGGCGCACACACACTCTCTCACACACACGCTCGTCGGGCTGGTGAGACGCAGGACCGGCAGGGCAGGCGGTGAGAGAGGGGACAGTTAGCACTGCAGAGAGAGAGAGAGACAGGGAGAGAGAGAGAAACAGAGAGAGGGAGCGGGTGACAGAGAGAGAAACAGAGAGAGGGAGAGAGAAACAGAGAGAGGGAGAGGGTAACAGAGAGAAACAGAGAGGGAGAGAGTGAGAGGGAAGTAGAGAGGGAGAGAGAGAAACAGGGAGAGAGAGTGAGAGGGAAATAGAGAGAGGGTGACAGAGAGAGAACCAGAGAGAGGGAGAAACAGAGGGAGATAGAGAACTCGAGAGAGGGAAAGAGAAACAGAGGGAGACAGTAAAAGAGAAACAGAGGGAGAGAGAGTGAGAGGGAAGTAGAGAGGGAGAGAGAGAAACAGGGAGAGAGAGTGAGAGGGAAATAGAGAGAGGGTGACAGAGAGAGAACCAGAGAGAGGGAGAGAGTGAGGAAGAAACAGAGAGGGTGAGAGAGAGAGGGAGAGAGAGGGAGAGGGTGACAGAGAGAGAGGGAGAGAGAGGGGCAGCTCCGCTCCGTCAGACCCCCTGTATGGGAGCGCGGGTTCGAGGGGGATTTGGCTGCGGCGGCTCGGCCCTGACATGCCCCGGAGCGAGCGGCCGGCAGAGCCCGGAGACCACGCTAACGCTAACGCTATGGCCATCGCTCTCTCCCCGCCGCACTGATGAAAGGATTCAAGCTCGCCTGGTAAGAGCGCTGCAGGGCGGGGATTGAGGGAGCTCTGTGTGTTATTGCGAAGGGGGGTGGGCGCATTTCACCTAATTTCTAGCGAACACGAGCCTGTCGTGCCGCCCCTCGGTTAGCGCTGGGTTAGCGCTCGGTTAGCGCTCGGTTAGCGCTGTGAAGCCCGGCTCTCTGCGCGGGCTCCGGTCACATGCCTGCAGTGCCGGCCCAGCCAGCCGCAGTGCTCTCTACTGCCTCCTCCTGCAGCCCAGCCTGGTATTTATAGTGCTGAGTTACAGCTACCGCAGGAGGAGAAAAACACCGACTCCTCTCTCAGCTCTTCTCCTCTCAAGATCCTCTACCTTTCCTCATCTCTCTTCTCATTACCTTCATTTCCTTTCAGCCTTTTCTCATCTCTTCTGCTGTTTTATCCTGTCATCCTCTCTTTCTCTCTCCTTTCCTTCTCGTTCATCTTCTCCCCCTCACGCTCCTCTCCTACCCTCTGTTATCGGCACTCTTTCCAGCTCCTACGTTCACCTCCCCGTCCTGTCGGAGATTGTATAGTGTGCGTGCAATTTTATTGGGATCTCGCGCTGGGTTTATGGGGACTCCTCGAGCCAGGTTTGTGGGGACTTGAGCAAGGTTTAGGGGACACAACCGAGGTTTAGGGGTTCCAAGCCGGGTTTATGGGGACTCGTGGTGGATTTATGTGAACTTGAGGCAGGTTTATGGGGACTTGAGCAAGGTTTAGGCGACACAACCGAGGTTTAGGGGTTCCAAGCCGGGTTTATGGGGACTCGTGGTGGATTTATGGGAACTTGAGGCAGGTTTATGGGGACTTGAGCAAGGTTTAGGGGACACAACCGAGGTTTAGGGGTTCCAAGCCGGGTTTATGGGGGACTCGTGGTGGATTTATGGGAACTTGAGGCAGGTTTATGGGGACTTGAGCAGGATTTATGGGGTCTTGAGCAGGGTTTAGGGGGAATCAAGGCAGGTTTATGGGGACTTGAGCAAGGTTTAGGGGACCCAAGCTGGGTTTATGGGGACTCGGGCGGGGTTACGGGGACTTGAGGCAGGTTTATGGGGACTTGAGCAGGGTTACGGGGACTTGAGGCAGGTTTCTGGGGACTTGAGCAGGGTTTATGGGGACTCGAGGCAGGTTTATAGGGTGTCAAGCTGGGTTTATGCGATCTCGAGCCACATTTATGGGGACTTGGGGTCCTGCTCCCTGCCTCAGCAGAAGGGCAGGCAGTTACATTGAGAGCAGCCGCTCGGCCAGCATTCAGCACACATTCAGCCAGCATTCAGCACACATTCAGCCTTTCTCTCAGCTGCTCTTTAGCCCTTCTCTTACATATAGCTGTGCCCTGGGCACTGCAACAACTAAAACACAAATCGGTCTCAACAAGTATTCTTTCAAGATTTCAAGATTTACCAATGAAAAAAATAATTTGTCAAGCAAACAGTACCTTGAAACAAGCTAATATTTTATATTTGGAGAGAAAAAAAGACTTGAAGACTGGAACACTTGTTAAGACTTTTTGCAGTGGGGTTTGTTGGCGCTTGGTTGTAACTTGGTTGCGAACGGCACACATATGTGCCAGTGGTCTTGCGGCTGTCTCTCTCAGTGTGGCCGCGGACTTTGAAGCGGCTTTATTTACTTCTGAGTACCTCCCGTGGAGTCGCTGTGAAAGCTGAAATCTTGCAATTTGGATGCAGTGGAAAATGTGTTTTGGAAAAAGCTAAGAATCACACTCCCTGCCCAGGCAGCTGCTGAGTTATCAGATGTGTTGTTGATGTTTCTGGAACGTTGAGCAAATAGCTGCATCTGCATGGTCGAATGGCTTTCCGACACACACACGCACGCACGCACACACACGCACACACACACACAGAAAATGAAAACACAGCTGCTTGCGTGCTTTGCTGTGCAGTAACGGAGTTTATTGGAGAAAAGCAGGAGTTCTGTTATCCAGGCTAAAAGGCCACACACTTGCATAAGACTCTACAGGTGTAGTGGCTGTCTCTTATACACACACACACATACCCTACATACACAAACACACAGGCTTCAGAAAACGGCACCTGACATTTCAGCTGGCTTGTGGATGTTCTTCTTCTGTGGTGGTAGCTCAGCAAAGCCTCTGCTCAATGTGGCAGGCATGCATCCTGGAGCAAGCTTATGCCCTGTGTGTGTGTGTGTGTGTGTGTGTGTTTGTGCGTGTGTGTGGCTGAGAGGAAGGACATAGGATTAGTCGCATCTGCTGCTTCTAACGCCAGTCGCACAGTCCTTGTTTTCTGACCTAGCTGTGACGATCAGGTATAGAGCTGATCGGTGGTGTAACTAGGTCACGGGGACCTGTATGTTATGTTTAAACATCCTGTGGCGTTCGGGTGAAATTGGCAGGTGCATGCTTTGTGAATGTGTGAACAGGGGAGTGAACAGAGAGGGAGTGGGAGAATGAGGCCTCACAAGCAGGAAGTGGTTTACAGTGAGGATTGCAGGCTATGATTGTCCGTTGCAGTCGCACTGAAGAACCAGCTAGTGACCTTGGGGCTGGATTCTGCTGTCAGCCGCAAGCTGATCAGTCAGGAATTCAATTAAAATGTGAGCCAAGCCTTCAAGGAGTTCCACATGACTACGGATGTACCACAAGTGTAATATATTTGCTGGTGGAGTTTGTGGGTTTGTGCTACTATAAAGTCACAGTAGCTCTCCTTCCTTTAAATAAATCAGCAATTTATACATCTCTTGAAACTAAGTTGAAGTGGATGTTTCATTAAACTATATTAGGGATAATGAGTTAATTGAATCCCTTGTTTTGTCATCTTAGTTATGTTTAATCCTCTGTATTTCCAGAACCATGTCCCACCAATAATGGCAATTGCTGATTGCTAATGCAAAAGAAAATAATCAGTGCTTCCCCATTGCATAAGAAGAAGCATACGAATGAATTAACAAACAAACAAACGAGGATTTTCGCCTGTGTATACATGATTTTCTCATTTGACATTCTTTACCTGATCCATAGCAATAGAATAGCATGACCCAGTGGTCAGAGGGTCAGTCAGTGCCTCAGTTTGATTCAGCGGCTTGTCTGTACATCTCACAGTGCTGGTCAGAGTGGGAACGCCGCCAATACGCTCAGCACAGCTATTCACTGACTGATGGAGCTACAGTACATTAAACAGGCAAAGACAAATCGCTGATGTAGTCATCTGCTGACTGACTTACTGCTGCATGCCTGAGTGCTCCCAGAATGTACCTATGAAGCTGGCTGTGTGTGTGTGTGTGTGTGAGAGAGAGCATGTGGGTGTGTGTGTCTGTGTATACTGTGTGTGTGTGTGTTGTGTGCGTGTTGTGTGTGTTTGTATGCACATCGATATCTGTGTGGATGTCAGAGAGAAGAAGCCAGAGATGGAGAATGAGCTTGTTTTTTACAGCCTCTTCACTGGATTGTAAAATGGGGCATGTCGTCTGCTGCGTTGTCCTTGTCCAGACACCATGGTACTGCTGATCAGGTTATCACACACCCTTCTGTGCCCAATCTCTCAGCCCAATCAGCTGTGTCAGAGAATGTCCCCGCAAGTTAGGGTCCTCACAAGACTAGTAACATGAGTAATGAGGTCCTAGAGAAACACTTCTGTCAGGTTATTTATGAGGCCTTGGGTCAGCAGGATTGTCCACTGGCCACATTGCCGTGAATAATATCTTCAGCATTAGGCACACCTGAAATTCAACTTCCTTTCCCATGGTGTGTTGACATTATTTCTTGTTATTAAATTGATATAGATAGATATATCATTCATGTCAGCAGTATAAGTAATTGTTGTTTTTGGAGCTTTAGTAGCAGCATTAAAAGCTTAATTTATATAGATTTGCTTTGCAGGCATGAATGATTTGCAATTTGAAAATGATGGAGCAAGGGCTTGGTGAAAAACCATGTAGTGACCACAGTTCACACAAAGGGAGATGAATATGGCGTATTAATATCATAAATACTGCACTGCAGCTTGTTAGTGCATGCTTAAAATTCTGAGTAGTGCTCGAAACATTTTGCTGTAAGTACTTGCGCACTGGAAATGCCATTGCTATTGCATTATATGACAACGGCTAACACTTGCTGACAACGGTAGCATCAAATTCTGTTTATACCTTTGAAGAGTGGTTTTTTTTGGAATGCTATTTTTTCAGAAATCAATAAAGTCATTGTTCTAGAATGCCATTGCTTTCATTTAGTAGTAGTCGTGGTTGCTACATCAGCAGTATATTGTTCAGTTAAGAACATTATAATCACATATTTGTAACCTTGCAATTTAAAGGGTTAAGCGTTTCATTTTCGAAAGCGTCAGGCTCCCTCTCCAGCACACAGGGTTAATCAGCTCATAAATCCAGATTTGTGACCCGTACTCAAAGATGGTGTGTCCTACACAAGATGCTGACTCGTCACTGGGCCGTTATCTGGTACTGATGGGAGCTGTGTGACCTTCTGTACGTATAGACACACTTGCAGACACACACACACACACACACACTTGCAGACACATACACACCCCACCCACACACACACACACACACAAACACACAGCAACATACCAACTGTCAGCTCAAAGTAAGTGACAACATTTGTATTTTATTTCCCTCAAATGAACAGTCTCAGTATCAGTGGGACATGAGTGGGTGGACAGGAGAGGACAGGTCCTTCGACTGACAGAGCTCTTTTCAGCTGTCACTGATGTAACACAATGTATGGAGCACAGAGGGGCTTTGGGTATTCTTTAGGAGGTACTTCTCCACGCCTGTTGTTGTGGGCACAGTCTCCCTTGGTGCGGTCGTCTGGCAGACACCCCTGCTTGGGTGTGTCGAAGTGTCCCTGAGCGAGACACCTAACCCCCAAGTGCTCCCGACGAGCTGGTCAGTGTCTTGCATGGCGGCCAGTTGGCAGCCAGGCAGGCAGTTGGTGTGTGGGTGTGTGTGAATGGGAGAATGTGAGGCATCGATTGTTAAGAGGTTTGGATAAAAGCGCGATATAAATGCGGTCCATTTACCATTTACCAAGGGATGCCTCAAAGGGATGCCAATAAGGAATCCTTTCTCATCTTTCTCACCTTGTGTTATCCATCTGCTATAGCTACTCTCTCTGTCTGCTGCTTTTTAAACATGTTCAACTTCACAGGCCTTCACAGCTTGTCACAGCTGACTGAACTACGTCATGTCATGTACTTTACTGAACTAATTTGAACAATAACCAGGTTCTGGATGGGATATATACACATCACACTGTTGCACATCACATTGTAATTGAATTGTGGTTTACCAGAGATAATCTTCATCCCCTGCTTACATGAAGAACCCTGTCTGCAGCTGACACACTTCAAACTTCATCAGAACAGATAAGCACACGGTCATCCATTTTGGCTCTGAGTCTCTTATTCAGGGGAAGCAGTTGTGTTCAGGTTTGTTGTGCTGTTGAGAAGGAGCCTTCGCTTCAAACGCTCATATCAACAGCGCTGAAATGTGGCCGTTCTAATTTCCCCAAATACTGCTGTTTTGCAGAACGATTGACCATTCCCTCCTTTCTCCTTGCGGACTTGTAGATCTTGTGTAAGCAGCTTCTCAGTTCTACATTTCTTATTTTAGTTCTTCCTTTTGACACCCAAGGCCTCTGCTGTGCACTGTATCACACATAAATACTGTCATTTACAACCTGCAGCATGTACACTTGTTGTGTACTTGCTTCTACCAGTACAAACAGAATACTTTTTGAATAGCTCTATTTTAGTGCAGCACTGTGTGATCTCTCAGCCACCTAGCCAGGGTTTGCCCCAGAATATGCCTTTTGCATAGCTTCTGGAGTTTACGGTGTGTCCCTATCTCCCTAAGCCCGACCGGCTAGCATGTGGCGATAAGTAAAGCCCTTCATCTTTGTGTGTCTGTGTACATTTGAAATGGAGTCACATGCATGTGCTCTATGCGTGTGGTGTTTGTGTGGTCAAGCTGTGCTTTTTCAGTATATTGAATAGGTTTTTTTCCAGAGAGTGGGCATTGGCAGACTTGTCTGCAGTCAGCACAATATGCTCTTATCCTTGGACAAATATTATTTTCTGAGGTTTAGGATGAGTAGCAGCTGTACATTCCCAGCTAATAGGTGGAAGGTTTCTTGTTACTCACAACTGAATAAATATATACAAACACAAGGTCTTCACCATGAAGATGCATTGATCGAAGATATGAATGTACGTGCTGAAAAGGTTATTTAAACTCACCTTTTCTGGTTGTGGTGCAATTCTTCAGTGAAATTGAACTGGATTATTACTGACTGGCCACGGTAAAGTTATCAATGTTAATTCAGCATGAATCATGTTTATTTGAGTGAAATGTATTTTACAAGGGCATTGTACACACAGTTGTTTGCGGTCATATACAGTAAACATACACAGATTCTGAGGGATAGGCTTCAGCTGTGTCCCGCACAGGTCAAAGGGCAGCCTGTAATGCAGTTTACACAGCAGCAAGAAACTATACAGCAGCCATGGGACTGCATGGTGATAATAATGGTGATATTGTTATTATTATTATTATTAATGTTGTTGTTCTGACGGTAGCGATGTGCTGGTCAGTCAGGGTAAGCGGAGGTTGTATCTGAAGATGGAGCTATGGTTAGGTTTTTGAAAAGGGAGGTGAGAAAATGGCGTCGAGCGTAGCTCCTGCCAAGCCTGTCCCTTGGCCCTGTGTACAGCACAGCTGCTGTTGGCCGCTGCGTACGCGCTCCCCAGTGTGAGCTGTACAAATCTGTACACCGCTCTGGACAAGCTGAACACAGGCCCAGAAGCACTGATTAGAGACCAGAGCTGGCCTGGAAAAGGCACTGATATGTGCTAGCATTAGCGGTAGCATTAGCAGTTGCTGGACTTGTTGTAGTAGTAGGAGTGTTGTTGAAGTAATTTTGGACACAAATTAGCCATTTCTATTTGTTTGAGAGTGAGGCTATATTACTATGCTGTGCAGAGCAACAAAAACAACGAAAAAAAGTAATTAAGCTGTTTATTCCAAATGGGTTCTGGATTAACAGCACTTGTTGTTGAAAAATTACACATTATAATTGTCATTCATCTGTTTTGGCCGCAATTGTACCATTGACTTTACATCGAAAACAGGTCTGAATGGCCTGTAACTGAAGGCAACCGCTGTGGCGCTAGTAGTGAGCACCGTCTCTCAGCATGACCAGGAGATGAGCTTCAAAGCCTGGTTCTGGCCGCTTGCGTACACCTTAATACTACACTCACTCCAAAGTACAGGCCGCGATCCTCTGGAGCAGACTGGAGGCCATTTGATGTCATGAGCTCCAACCACTCAGCTGCTGCCAGACAGAGGATGGGGAGGGGCAGTGGCAGGTGTAGAAGGGCTCTTCCAACGCAGAGTTTGGCGATTTGCCCTTGTTTAGACTGACTGCCTGGCAACAGAGGTAGGCCCTAGTAGAACCGCTAGCAAGCACTGGTCTTTCCAATAACCAGAATACTAATGGAATTAAAAAGACCTGAAGCAATTAGGCCATTAATCATGGTGTATGCTGTGCTTGATTTATTGTGCTGACCTTCTGTATGATCAGCTGACTGGCCAGTTGATGAAGTCTTTTGTCACCTATTGAGATTGGCCTAGATTTAATCAACATTTGCCCTTAATTTAGACTAAAACGTAAACGCACACGTTGGTCTTTTTCTTATCAAGCACAGTTTGGAACATTCAGAATTGATACAGATGTACCAAACTGCATTTGCTAAACTGTTTGTAAACAATGAAGCCAACACAGATACTGTAATGCGTTTAGGTATAGGTCAAAGTTAAGGATGGAAGTTGATTGAATACAGGCACAAACTCTCAAGTCAGGCATGCACTGTGACATCACAGAGGTCAGAGTGCGATTTGCCGCCAGGCCTGAGCGCGGCTAGTGTTAGCATTAGCGCAGTGAGCTGAAAGCCATCAGGCAATGCCCATGTTTCATTCAGTTGAGTTCCCCCATAATTCACATCACACAGTCCATCTGAAACTGAGGCTTTGTGTAGGTTTTCATGCTTTGAAACACAAAGATTACAAAGGCCTCGAAGTAGGTCATCTGTGTGTTGATTCCTCTGCATCACTAGTGTGTTCCCACTAGCCCATATTCTACACTAACCCATGTCAAAACAGACAGGGAGAGGGAGGCCAATTGTTGCCTGTCCACAGCTGGGCATACAGTGTCTTGACCTAAGCTGGGATAGAAGAGTCTAGCACATATCTGTCTTAGCAAAAGTGTACCAAATGGAACTAGATATATATACGTTCTTTGACATTGTGGAATGACTTGTCAGAGTGCTATAAGTAAGCACAGAAGTCTTCTGCCATTTTGTTTCATTGTGATTCCTGGTGATGCAGAATGTAGCTGATAACTGCCTTTCTACAGTTCCAGCATCCTGTTGTAATGATTGATGCTTCCTGGACCTTGTGAGGTTGTTTACTGCTGTGCTAAATGGCTGCAGTCATCCTATAGGAAGTGGTATTGATTTTAGGACTTGTCAGAAGCTGATCTGAATTGCATGCAGTACAGAGTGCTTCACATCCTCACACTGCAGTATAGTGTTGTTCTCATACAATGTACTTTAATGCTCATTGGGGTGGATTTGTTCTTGTTTGGATGACTTAAACAGTTGTTTAATGTTTAATAGGGTTAATAACAAGCTGTCAGTCACGCTCCACTCTCTGTCAGTGCAGTTCCTGGTATCAGTGTGTGCTAGGCAGTATCCTTGGTGTCAGCGTGAACCTGCTGAAAAAACAGCTCAAGCTATGTTTCGAAACAGCTGGGAACGGGTAATTTCAAGCGGGCCATAGCTGGATTTTAAACCAGTGTGTGCCAGTCAGACGGGGGCCCGGTTATATGTCCCTAAAGGCCCCAGTTAGCCTCCTCTCTAAGCCGGGGGATCCTGGTGTAGAGTCAAATGAAAGTCGCAGCCGCAGCAGCAGGGAAATTCCAACACAACAGCCTCAGGTGTCTGGAGACAGCGAGCGTGGAAAACACGACACTCCTGCAGAGTCCCAAAGCGAGCGTCAGAGTGGAGGTAATTACTCTGGGTTCAACCAGGACAGGAAGGAGGCAGGGAGTTACACTGCAGGCTTCCCCTGCTGTGGGTTAGCCAGGGAGCGTCAGCTAGCTCAGCCGCTAATGCAGTGCTGAGTAGCGGTGGCTGTATGCATTAAAAACACATCAAACCAGAAAGGATTTCAAACATTGCATGGTCCAGTAAAGGTCCATATTTTATTATGAAAGACCCTGCTGTATAGGGTGCTTAAGGAGGTGTATTAATACAAATAAAATAAAATTGTAAAAAAAAAGATAAATAAAAATGTTCACTTGTGTGTTCACCCCACTTTCTTTAGTGCAGTGTCTCTCTGCAGTATTTCTGAAAAAGCACTACATCTTCTCCGTGAATTGATTGGTAAAGGGACATTGCAGAAGGAAGTTGTGAACCCATTTGACGGATGTGACAGAATCACCAAAGCCACTGAATTACGTGAAGTATTTATGAATTGAGAATGTTTCTTGGTCTTTTTCTAAATGGGTGTCTGATCTGATTATTTGTGGCCACACTACTTTTGGGAGCTGTTTTGAACATCCAGTGGTTTCCCTCCTACTTTATTATGTTTATCTTTCTCCTGTGTGTTACTGGGTTCACTGGGTTCAGTGAGTTCAAGGGTTCACTGGGTTGTGTTTATATGCTGTTCTACCAGGCCTGGCTAAGACCATCAAAGTTACTCCTTTTTGTTTTGTTTTAAACTTATTCATGGTTCAGTTTTAAACTTCTGTTTTATGCCACTTTATATCTTTGCCTGATGCTGGCAAATACCCGTCATTTCACTAAAATGATTACTATTAGTTTAGTTTATTGTTTATTTAGCAGGGACCAAGCACAATCAAAATAAAATTGCACCCAAGCTAATTTACATCTGAATTCCCTGGGCAGGAAGTACAATCCAATCCGATACAAAACCACAATATAACGCAACATAATAAATAATGATCTCAATGAGAATAAAAACATATTGCCATAACAAAGCTAACTATTTTTGAGAATTGTGTGGTGTGAATTATGAAAGCCAGTGTTTCATACTTAGCGAGTTCCATTTCCTGGTTGCTGATGGAAAAAGCAGATTGGGCAAAGGTTGGTTTCTGAATGCAGTGACCCTGTGACCTTTTACTGAGGCTCTATCTTCCTATCTCTGACTCTGGGGAGAGCGCTCATTCTTTTCAAGGGCGTGGTGCGAGGCCATAAATAATTTTGTACATACATCTGAAAAAAAAAAATTGGCATATCAAGAAACTATATACTTTAATAATGTTACAGTAGCACAGAGGTTTCAAAGTATAACTATACTACTGTATATAGCTACTAGTATACAGTGGTTTGAGCGTACTCACACCTGCCTGGGACCTACTGCATATGCAATATAATGAATACTGCATAACGTCTTTTTTGGCTGCTGTTAAGTACTCAGGGAACAGTGGCGTTACCCTCCCAGAGAAAAATGACTCATTCTTATTCAGGTCCAGTGTACAGCACAACATATTTCTCATGTAATAAAATATTAAATATATATATTACAATTTAATGAATGTATATTACCAATGTAACAATGTTTATTCTTTTGAAATAGTAAATAATTTGATTAAATGAATTGAATGTATTTTTATAGACAGTACTATACATTATTTCTAACGTTTCATCATTATTACTGAACTCAGTTTTTGCTTCTTT